>NC_041376.1:18770010-19098760 GCF_900634415.1 Cottoperca gobio | reverse complement strand
GTTTTCGCTCTCTCGTTTTCTCTTCCTCTCTGCTCCGCTCGCCTCTTTTCCTCTCTCGCTCTCTCTCTCTCTTTTCGCTTTCTCTTCTCTCTCGCTCTCTCTCTCTTTCTCTGCGCTCTCTTTTCTCTCGCTTTCTCTCTCTCTTTCTCTCTCTCTCCCTCTCTTTCTCCCTCCTCTTGCCTTCTTCTCTCTTCTCTCTTGGTTCTCTCTTCTCTTCTCTCTTCCTTTCTCTCTCTCTCTTTCTCTCTCTCTCTTGCTCTCTTTCTCTCTCTCTTTCTCTCTCTCTCTTCCTCTCTTTTTCTCTCTCTCTTTCTCTCTCTCGGTTTTTTCCTCTCTCTCTGGTTCTCTCTTTCTCTTCCTCTTCTCTTCTCTTCTCTCTTATCTTTTCTCTTTCTTTTCTCGCTCTGTGGAGAGATTCTCATTTCTTCTTCTCTCTCTTTTTTTTTTTTTTCAAACTCTTTTGAGAGAGAGAGAGGGAGAGAGTGAGAGATTTGATTTTTCAAAAACACTTTATTTACATATTCTTAAAACAAACAGTTTACTCATAAAGTGTAACGAAAAATCATATTATCATATCAAAAAATATACATTTATAAATAACAACTCTATAAATATATAAAATTATCCAATAAAAACCTGTGCAAAGTGTAAACATTCATTGTTCACAGTGCAGATAATATTTTTAAAACACCAACGTTTTTTAAAAGTGTCGAGATCCCCGGTATGTTTGTGAAACCTAAAATCGAGCCAGAGTCTTGCCCTGATATTGCAGAGCCACACTGTCTTGGCCTCCTGCCCCTCTCTGTTCTCAACTCTGTTTTTCCTGCTAATGTATATGGCCATTTTTGCCTCTCTTGAGAGGAAATTTAGGAGCTGCCACTTTTCTTTGTTATCTTTTTTGTAGGCAACTCCCATGATAAAAACTACGTTAAAAAGACTAAAAACCAATGTTAAAAGAGAGAAAAACTCTGTGAGTCTCTTACACTCAGTAAAAACATGGAATACAGTCTCACGTAAGTTGCAGAAAGGGCATTTGTTAAAAACAGCAGGATTAATGACGGAGATAAAAGCGTTACAAGCGACGGCACCATGTAAAATCCTCCACTGGAGGTCGGCTGTCCGCTTTTTGAGGGGAGGTTTGTAAAAAGACCCCCACTGTGGGCTTGGTCCACTTCCTGAACCCAGTCTGTTACTCCACACAGTGGAGGGTCTGCTGCACAGGCCTTTCTTGTGGATGCTTTTTACACAGTTCATATATAGAGTCTTTTTGTCGGCTCTGTGCAGCGTCAGTCCTGCCGGGTTGGTGACCTTGAGCAGGGGACCGGTCAGTTCTCCCAGCCCTGGGCTCAGGTTGATCTCTGGAAAAGGGTCTGCTGGGTCTGGAGAAGCCTTCCCGTCACTGTAGTCTTTTATTAATCTCTTCTCCTTCCCCGATAGCCTCTGGCTCCACAGCTCCAGAATCCTCTCAGCCACTTCGAACGGAGGTCAGACCCAGCAGCAAGCCCAGGGCTCGGGCATCACTCAGCGCCGGCCCCACTGCATCCACCAGTTGCTGCAAGCACAGGGTTTTGGACCTGCAGAGCGCCACCATCAGGCTGGGTGTGCTGCTGCTGCTGACGTCCAGCATGGCTCTGTAAATCAAAGGCTCCTTCAACAACCAGTGCAGAGAGTCCGACATTGGACACCTTTTATGATTAAAAAGGGCCCAAGACTTAAAAACACCCTGATAAAAAGGAGGCAGCCCATTTAACTTAAAAAAATTAGAATCAGTTAAAAACAGAGCAGCATCCAGCCCCAGGTTATTTACACGTCTGAGAATGCAGCTGGTCTCCACACCAAATCAGCCGGGCCGGTAAGATATTTTTGTAAAAACTGAAGTCTAAAAGTGGCTGTTCGGCTGGCCAGGTGGACAAGGCCCTGTCCCCCCTCCTCTCTGGATAAAAACAGCACCCCCTGTGGCACCCAGTGTAGACCATCCCAAAAAAAATCTAACATTTCTTTCTGTAGTTTTGCTAAAAGGCCTGAGGGAGGGTCTACACAGGTTAGACGGTGCCACAATTGGGATGCTACAAGGTTGTTTAAAACCAAAACCCTACCTTTAAAAGACATCTGAGGGAGCAGCCACTTCCACTTGGAAAGCTTTCCCTGAATCTTTTCTGTGACGTTCTCCCAGTTCTTCTGGACAATAATTTCTTTTCCTAAAAACACGCCGAGATATTTCAGGCCGTCAGTTCTCCAGGTGAGGCTCTGGGGAAGAACTGGGAGACCGCCACGCCACTCCCCGACAGCGAGGGCCTCACTTTTCTTCCAATTTACCTTCGCCGCCGATGTTACACTAAAACTATCTACTATATCTGTTAAAATGTCCGCATCTCTCTGGCTTTTAATAAAAACAATAATATCATCTGCGTATGCGGATAAAACAAATCTGCTATTAAAACCAGGTAAAACCAGACCTTGTAGGTTGGAGCGTATTTTGCAGAGGAGAGGTTCCAGGGAGAGCGCATAGAGCATCCCCGACAGAGCACAGCCCTGCCGGACCCCTCTACACACTCTAAAAGGAGCACACAGAGTACCATTAAACTTCAGCACACTCTCAACTTCACTGTACAACACCTTGATCTTGCCTATGAAACCAGCGCTGAACCCAAACTTCTCCATTACTTTCCAGAGGAAGTTGTGTTCAACGCGGTCAAAAGCCTTTTCCTGGTCTAGAGAAATCAGACCAGTATCAAAGCCCAATGAGCTGGAGACCTCCAAAACATCTCGAATTAGGTAGACATTGTCTACCATGGACCTGCCGGGCACACAGTAGGTCTGGTCCCGGTGGATGACCTGCTCCATAGCCCCCCCCAGCCTGGTGGCCAGAGCCTTGGACAGAAGCTTGTAATCCACACACAGCAAAGACACAGGGCGCCAGTTTCCAATGTCCTGCAGGTTTCCTTTCTTGGGCAGGAGCGTTATCACGGCCCTGCGGCAGGACATCGGCATGGAACCAGAGGCCAGACTCTCGTTAAAAACATCTAAAAGATCTGTTGCTAAAATGTCCCAATATGCTTTAAAAAACTCAACAGTGAGGCCGTCGATGCCGGGAGCCCGCCGTCCTTGCATTTTTTGCAGAGCAGCCTGTAGCTCCCGTGTGGTCAACGGCCCCTCCAGCTGTGAGTTGGTTTCCTCTGCTACCTGAGGTAGTCCCCCTAAAAACCCCTCTAAAAACGTTTCCTCCCCCTCGTACTCACTCGAGTATAGGGAGGAATAAAAACTCACAGCCCGTGTTCTGATCTGGCTTGGTTCCGTTATCTCTTGCCCTGTGACTGAGAGCAGTGAGTGGATTACCCTCTTCTGTCCGTTCTTCTTCTCCAGGCCGAAGAAGAAACTGGATGGAGCATCCGGTGGCGTTTTGGAACCGGGACCGGACCAGTGCGCCCTGGACTTTAACGTCTAGCAGGTCGGCTAATGCCATTTATTTTACTTTGAGGATTTCAATATATCCTCGATCTCCTGTGGACTCACTTATTTGTTCTAGTTCCACTATATCACCCTCCAGGTCTTTCATAGATCTGGTGATGTCATGTGTGACATTGAGGGTGTGCTGCTGACAAAGCATTTTAATTTCAGTCTTACCATGGTCCCACCACTGCCTAAGACTGTTAAAATCACTCTTCCTCTGCCTAAAAACACTCCAGAAATAAATAAAAGCTTCTCTAAATTTTTTATCAAATGTTAAAACTGAGTTAAAGTGCCAGTACGCGCTTCTTGGCAACACATTTCTAATAAAAACATTACATAAAAGCAAAGAGTGATCTGTAAAACCAACAGGTATAATATTACACATTTTAAAAATGTTAAAATGATGTTTAAAACAATAAATACGATCTAACCTGGCAGAGGAAATCCTATTCCCTCTGCAATGGGACCATGTATATTGTTTAGCCTCTGCGTTCATCCTCCTCCATACATCCACCAGACCATGAGAGCGGACCAACTGCCTCAGAACATGCTGGGACGCTGGATGCGGCTCTGCGTGGTTCCGATCTAAAAAAGCATTTTCTGTACAGTTAAAATCCCCCCCCAAGAATAAAAAATCCTCCGAGGCACAGCTATTTAAAACATCATTCATTTTTTGTAAAAACAACTTCCTCTCTGCACCGATTGTTGGGGCATACACATTTATAAAAACAGCATTAAAAAGGTCAAACCGGGCTTTTACTAAAAGCAACCTCCCCTCGATAAAATGCTCGACCTCCAGTGAGACTGGAGTAAAAGATTTGGAGAAGAGGAAGCCCACTCCTCCACTAAGAGATGTGTTGTGGCTTAAAATGACTTCCCCTTCCCACTCCCTCCTCCAGTCTATCTCGTTAGAGCCGTCGCTGTGCGTCTCCTGTAAAAAAAGGACATCAATGTGTTTTAATTTTGCAGTTTCATAAATTTGTGTCCTTTTTTTAAAAACTCTGGCTCCGTTCACATTTAAAACACCCACTTTAAAAGTATCCATGGCTGAGATGTTAAAATAAGAAAAAATAAAAACAAATAAATTAATTAAGATCCCCATCATCACTATTTATTTGTTTTTTTACTTTAAGCACAAGTTTTTTTAATCTATACACCTCCTGCTCAATGAGGCCAGACTCTTTTTGGCTCATATGGAATCTGCTTGAGCTAATAAAAACGAGTAAATCCGGGAAGTAATCCTCCACTTTTACTCCGTGTTGGTTTTTTGTTTGTTGGAGAAAAACTTTCAACATTTCAACTGAGTACATTTTTGTTTTCTGGCTGTTGCTCAGAGTAAAACCAGGGATGTCGCTGCTGTCTGACACACACTCCTCTTCACTAGCACTGTCTTCTGCCTGTCCCTGCTTCCTGCCTGTCTGTCCTTCCTCCCCGACTTTACTATTCTTGGCATCACTGGATGCACTCTGACTTGTCTTTTTCCGTTTTGTGGCAGGTTTTGTTTTTTTAACCTCTTCCTCCATCTCTGCCTCTTCTACCTGCTCACTCCACGGAATCTGTATTTTTTCTGTCCTCTCTCCTTCTACACCACCCATTTCCTCAACTACATCGCCCGCTTCCTTTTCCTCTTCTGCCCTTTACCTCACTCACCCCCTCTGCCTCCTTTACCTCTTCTACTCCTACTTCACTCACCTCCTCTGCACCCCCCCCCCCTCTTTTGCTACATCACTTACCTCCTTTAAATCTTCTACTCTCATCTCTCCAACCTCCTCTGTACCACCTACCTCTTCCACACCACCCATCTCCTCTACACCACCTATCTCCTCTACCTCTTCTCCTCCCATACCACCTGACACCCCCTGCACTTCCTCTCCCTGTTTTTTTTGTTTTTTTTTCCCATTTTTTTCCACCGCCCCAGCGGAGAGCCCTCCTCCGAAGCCGCGGCCTCTCCCGGCGAAGAGCCCCCCGCCGGGGGAGCGGCAGCCGCTCCTCCAGGATCAGGCGGAGCTGGACCCCCGCGCTTCAGACAGGCTCTCGCGGTGTGTCCCTCCTCCCCGCAACCAAAACATTTCATAACCGATGAAGTTGCAAATAACACGTATTCATAATCATCTACTTTAACGTGGAAGCGGAGGTTGAGCTCCGCATCTCGGTTATTAAGTATCATATACAGCTGTCTTCGGTGAGACACTACGTGCTTCAGCAACTGAGATTTACATCCAGACAGAATCTTTTTTACCGGGGAAACAACTTTCCCGTGTCTGGATAGTTCTCTGCTGAGAAACTCATCGGTTATGAACGGAGGGACATTAGATATTACAACTTTGGTTGCGGGCAGAGTGAGTGGCATCACCTGCACAAACACTCCGCTCACCGTAATACCTGTCTCGATGACGCGGTGCACCCGCTCCACCTGGTCCAGGAAGATGACAACAGCCCCGTTCATCTGCGCCAGAGACTTCACACTGCCATGTCCGACCTTGTCTCCCACAGCTAACCCGATCTCCTCAACGCTACACGGGAAGCCGGCTGATATTTTGATCCCGTGCTTCCTCGTTAGCTTGGTATAATCTCCATTTGCCATGACGTCAGACGCCGGCCGGCAGAACACCGGCAGGAGAAAAACACCCAAGAGCACCCCGACTATCCACCCAAACGCACCAAAAAGTAAACTAAATCAAACTGTCACCAATGAACTAAGTTAAATCAAAACCCATTATTAAATAAAGTAAGAAAAAGAAAGTATCGAATTAGCACCTGCTCAGCGTCTCACTCACACAACCAAACTCCCAGCATGCACCGAGAGAGAGAGAGAGAGAGAGGGGAGAGAGTGAGAGAGTGAGAGAGAGAGAGAGAGGGAGAGAGTGAGAGAGAGAGGGTGAGAGAGGGAGAGAGAGGGAGAGAGAGAGGGAGATAGAGAGTGAGAGAGAGGGAGAGAGAGAGAGTGAGAGAGAGGGAGAGGGAGAGAGAGAGAGTGAGAGAGAGGGAGATAGAGAGTGAGAGAGAGTGAGAGAGAGAGGGAGAGAGGGAGAGAGAGAGGGAGAGAGAGAGGGAGAGAGGGAGAGAGAGTGAGAGGGAGAGAGAGAGAGTGAGAGAGAGTGAGAGAGGGAGAGAGAGAGGGAGATAGAGAGTGAGAGAGTGAGAGAAAGAGGGAGAGAGGGAGAGAGAGATGGAGAGAGAGAGTGAGAGAGAGTGAGAGAGTGAGAGAGAGGGAGAGAGGGAGAGAGAGAGGGAGAGAGAGAGTGAGAGAGAGTGAGAGAGAGGGAGAGAGCTGAGCCCAGAGAAGAGTCCCCTATGTCAGTTGGTGCTGAGGCTAACGACCCCTCTCAGACATACTCTGACCAGTCTCACAACAACACCGCTCTGCAAACACCAAAAAGACAAAGTAGATTAGAATGTAATCTGTCCCTAAAAAGAGATTATGAATTGGCAGAATATCTCTCCTGTCAGACAGAAAGCAGAGACAGATCCTTACCAAGAACAGGCTCAGTAACCGCACACTGGAAGACACAAAAAGAAAAGTGATGTGTTACTGTTGGACAGGTGATGCTGAGACAGAGACACAATTCCTCATAACATGTGAAACATTCAATGAAATAAGGAACATTTATTTTGTCAAATTCAACTTTCTAATCCCACGTTTTAAAGAATTTAACGACCTCTCGAAATGAAAAATACTCCCTGGAGAAGGAAACAAGGCATATCTAACACACAACCTACAAACAACCGTCCTTCCCTGGTTTGGGCTTTGAGCTGTTCTTCTTTCATTTTCAGATCTTAAAATAGTATAATAAATGCAAACTAGTGAGAACAGATTTGAGGATGTGAGAACATTGTGTTGAATGTGTAAAAGAAAGAAGTCATAGTCCAGCTGGCCATATGAATCTGAATGCTGAGACTGAGCCAGAGCTGGGACTGGTGCCGTAGAGTTTCAACAGTCATGTGACTTGAAAAAAAAACAGTTTTGGATATAATGCGGATTAAATAAAAAATTGAAACCAGATGAGAATACCTCCAACTCAATATCTGAAACAGATACTGCCACCTCCTGGTCACAACATATACTGCCGGTTGCAAGAAATCTTAGTGTCCTGTTTGATTTATGTTTTGAGCAACATATCACAAAGCTTACAATGATGTTTTTATCACCTCAGGAATATTGCAAAAATAAGATATATATCCCTCCTGAACCCTTCTGTCTCTTCCAGAGGCTGGAAACTAAAAGGCACATAGCTTTTGTGATAAGGCTCTGGGACACCATGCCCGAGGAAATAAGGCTTCTAAAAACACACTTTTAGCCGAAAACAATGTATCTTATACATTCATGTTATCACTAATTTTTGTATTTTATTTCATTCTTCTCTCTGTGAAGCACTTTGTACTTTGACAAGTGCTCTATAAATACAGTTTATTCTTGTTATTCTTGTTATTCTTGTTATTATTGTTATTATTATTATTATTATTATTATTATTATTATTATTATTATTATTATTATTATTATTATTATTATTATTACTAACAAATAAAACATGTATGCAGTATGCCTTTGTTTGTTTGTTTGTTTGTTTTTATTACAGAAGAAAATATGACTTAATTACAAAGGTGTTACTGATAGGTGGCTCTCTTCTATTCAAATGTCCCAGTAAGTAACGCAACAGTGAGCCAGCATGCACAATACCAAAACCCGCATATGTATTTAAATCACATACAATTGTAATTTAATGAGCACAGGTGTAAATCATTTCATTATTTGTTTTCTGTTGTTTTCCTAATGTGATCATTCAAAGTGAAAACAGCCTATTTTGCCTCCAGAAAGCAACAGCTGATTTCAAAGTAATAACATTTGTTAGGAAATCAGGAAACCACATACAGAACAGTGACTGTAGTGTAACTGCCCCCACCAGCAGTTAGTACAACAGAACAGTAGATGGCACTCTAAGAACAAGAATGTTGTCAGAAATGTCTCGTTCAGAATGACTTCAGATTTTAATTTCATGTCTTGAAACATATATGAACACAAATGACACATGACATCACCCTCTAGTGTCACATAACACTTCACTCATATTTTACAAACAGTTTATTGCATATGCACAAATATTAATGTTTACTCTGAAAAGAAAAGAACGCAATACATTTCATTAACATTTACCTTATGAAACATACATGCTGAACTCATAAAATGAGAAAAGTTAAGATTTCTAAACTACCACACAGTGTATCAGAATGACTTCTCAGCTCCACATGGGACACCTACAACATATATCTTATATGTTGATACTGCATAATACTGCTTGAATATTTATACAATTTCTTTTTTGAAATGGCTTCTATTCTTAATGAGGTGTTTCCTCTTCATTTCTGCTTTTAAATATGCATATGAGGAAGTGAGCGGCCTAGTTTGTCCACTTCTGTAAATAATTCATTTTAAATGTAATCATATTAATTCATATTATAATTTAAAAAATCAAAGACTAAAGAAGAGTTGTTCTGAGAAGTTACTTACTGCAGTCATCTAAAACATGTAATGGAGTCTCTCAACCTGTAAACGCTAAAGGGAGCAGGAGTTGGTGATCTTCATAGTTTGGATTTAACACTCAATATTGTCCACAGGAGCAGCAGATTGCTGATTGGAGTTTTGTTCTCTGCTCTTCTGACGCTTAACAACATAAAACCTTATCACGATTATAAACACGGCCACAGCCGCAACAAGGAAAATCCAAAGCCAGAGTAAACCACCAGCAGGCGCAGAGGCACCCTGCCATGTATGATTATCGGTGGATGGTTTAACAAAACCTATAGCGATAGGAATTACAACCAAACGTTCCCCGCCCTCTGCTTTGATGCATTTCACTTGATCTTTTAGTACAAATCCTTCTTGGCAGGAGCACACAAAACCTCCAAAAGTGTTTTCACACTCTTGATCACATCCAAAATTCGAACATTCATCAATGTCCTCACAAAATGTTTCACTAAATACAAAGCCTTCAGGACAGAAGCATGAGCTATTGGTGTTTCTCTCACATATCGCGGGGCATTTCTGTTGTGCACAGTGTATGTTGCACAGCCTGGGGTCCTCGTTGTCTGGGATATATCCTCTGAAACAAGAGCAGAGATAACCTCCCTTTACATTTGTGCATTCATGTTCACAAGGACCATCTGAACAGCCTGCAGAGCTTTGGATGACTTTTGGATCTGATAGTTGTTGTGCCCGGCATGCATCTTTGTGCGTTGTTCTGCACAGAAACCCATCAGGTTTGTCCGAGCACAGCCTCTCATTCAACTTTTGATCGTTTGAAAGTGACACACAGCGTGGAGAGCAGACTTTAACACTGTCTTTCCAGGTGCTGAAGAATGGAAAAACGCTCCTGTGCACACTACCAGAGGTCCACTCATAGCCTCTCAGTGGAACTGAAAGGTTGCTGCAGGCGACAGCTGGTAAATGCAGTCCAATCCAGAAATCTCCAAATAATCTTTGACTCAAAATGTCAAAGGAGCTCTCATCTGTCTCAGACCGAAATGTCAATAATTCCCCGTTCCTGTCCCGGCATGCTTCCTCAGCTGTTTGGAAATCCACTCTGTCCTGGTTTACAGTTATGCAGTCATTCCCAATACAAAAAGGACTACAGACACCAGTCTGCTTAATGCACAATCCTGTCTTCATAGACAAGAAAAAAACAACTGACATCAAAATAGTCATTGTTGTTACCTTCAATAGCACACACGCAGTCAGTTGTAAACACGCCATGATGTCGTGCAGTAGATAATCTTATAATGTTGGCTGACTTGTGTAGAATATAGAGGCAGGGGCTTCCTACTGCGGAAGCAACACCCCTCAGGACAATGAGAAAGTCAGGAAGAAAGACAGGAAGGAAATGAGATACATTTGGACTGCTGGGTTTTTTCCATTGTTGGTAAAAGGCAACCATCATCATTATGCAAATACAGGAACAATAACCTGTTCATATTTCAGAATAAAAAAATATTTATTTGTTTTTTTCGTCTCATAGCATGACTTTATAATAAGATAACATATGAATTTGATACTCTGGTGTTCATTACATTATATTTACACTGGCATCAGATGTAAAAACAGTTATTGTCAGTTATTGCAGGTTTGAGTAAACGATCTGAATACTTGTCCCATCACTGCCATGTGGTATTCAAACATGTGTATAATCTTTGTCATCTGAATGATGCAGTAAAGACTGTATGGGCTACAAGGGGATCACAGGTTGAGTGAACAGGCAGTGGCACACACATTACTCAAACACAATTAGCTCACTGATTTTAAGATTAAAACTACATCCTGGTACAACATTCTTCCTGTTTAACTCAAATCCAAACAGTCTTGGATCATATGGCACCCAATCCAAGTATCAGTTCTCTACATGAAGTCAACCTCATTATTCACTTCCCCTCCATACTGGAACAGCCCCTTTGTACTAACAACACCTACACATATGTGCACTTTGCTAATTCTTGCAAAATTCAACATATTTTTGATATTCTTTTTTTTTTTACTTGTGAGTCACAAGTAAGTTCTGATTTGTGATCTGATATGTAATCACAAAAATAACACAAAGCCTTACCTATAGAGGTTGCAAGACCATAAATTACATAAATAAGGATAGTAATCCATGTAGACAGGCTATAGGTCATCAGTTAAGATTGACTCATATAGTTTCTCTAAACGTGGATCCAAACCAGAGGACACCCAACAGTAGCCATCTGTAGTGGTATTTTTCTTGGCTTCTTTTTTGGAGCGACTGCATCGAAAAATTGCAATAGCCAGAGTCACTGCGACCAAAAGCAGCAGAGGAATGACTGAACCGAGGACGCAGACAATCACTTTGGAATTAAATGTCTTGGCAAAACCTGTCCTACCTAAGGATGTGTTGCTCTGCTGATCGTCGTACACAAGGTTCACCAGCTCTGGAAGTGGTGAGTCAGTGCGAGGGGATTGGTGTTGGAGCTCGACTGTGGTTCTGGTTAAAGACTCTGTGAAGTTTTCTTGTGTTTCCTCCTCAGCAGGGCCATTTGATGAAGCTGCTGACGTTTCTGTCACATCTGGAGCGCAGGTCCATCCATCGGTCTCCAGGTGGAAGCCTTGCGAGCAGGTGCACCTGAAGCTGCCGACAGTATTGAGGCATTTGAACTGACAGCGACTACTGTTGCATTCATCAATGTCGTCACACGTGTGACCATCTTTAGATAAAGAGAAGCCTTCACTGCAGTAACAGGAGAAAGAGCCGATGCTGTTCTTGCAGCTGTGCTCGCATCTTGCTTGCACGCACTCATCTGTATCACCGCATTTACCGTCAACCATTTCGTAGCCGCTTTGACATGTACACGTGTAGCTACCGTGCGTATTTACGCACACATGATGCTCACAAGCTTGTGTCTGGCACTCATCTATGTCAGAACAGTTGCGCTGGTTTGCATCTAGTCTGAACCCCTCTGGACATTTGCAGGAATACCCGGACTCCCCTATTACGCACTGATGCTCACAGGTGCCAACACTGCACGCATCTTTTATCCTGCAAGTGAATCCATCCTCATTCAGGTCGTAACCTTCTTTGCAAAAGCATCTAATCTCATCTGCATCCTGGTGGCACAAATGTTCACATCCGCCATTGTTAATGGCGCAATTTTGCTTTCCTCTTTTGCAAAATGGACCAGGGACAGTCCAACGATAGATGTCGTCCACCCCCATGCACAGAGAGTATGAAGACTGTTGGTCGCTACATAAAATAACAGCATACGTTCCGAGCGGAAATAATTGCATTTCACTTCTTTGTGAGTTTTCTGAGAAGGGCGCTTTGTAGGTTATTTGTCCAGGTCCTGATAAAGCCATAGGTTTGCACATACCCTTAAAATAAAACTTACATGCATAAAAAGCAGGGCTTTTACAAGGTCCAGCTGTCCATTTGAGTTGGTTCTGTCCTGATTGAGTGTAATTAATCATTACGCATCTCTCCTCAGTGCATGTGGTGACAGGTTCTTTTTCCCAGTTGGAGTAGTGGGAATCTTTGTCCCCAGACACCCACTTAAACCCCCTGAGAATCTTGTCAGCCAACATACAGTCCCTTGTGTGCAGTTTTAATCCAATCCAAAACGTAAGGGCCCTGTCCTGATGTGGTCTTTCGATCTGTGAGAGAAGCGAGCGCAGCACATCCTCTTCTTCTCTGTCTCTGACTGTCATCAGATAACCTCCATTGTGGTCACAGTTCTGAACAGCCTTCTCAAAGACCACCCCGTCCATATGTAGGGTGAAGCAGGCATTGGAGGTGCACAGTGTCTCATGTTCAGCTCCAGAAAACCCCTTAAAGCTGTAGATGAGCTGCAGCAGAACAATCCACAACATATTTGCTACAGAGATCAACAAATAAGCTGATATCCAGAAGCTCTCTGGGAGTTTTTGGAGTGAAATGCGACCAATATGTGGTTGTTCATTCGTAGCCAAAAACAAGTGGTGTGGGTCTGAGACTAACAGTCATGCTCATGCATCCTGTTTGCGACATAAACTAAAGATGGAAACCATGTTCAGCAGTAGTTATGGGTTATTCCCCCCCCACCCCCGCTAACCAGTTCCGTTTTGAAATCCCAAACAATGGCAGGCTCCGCAGTGTTTTGACTGCGACTCCAGATGTCTCCGGCCCCAGTAGGCTTTAGGCATATAAAATGACTCCCTTGATTGTGATGACTTACAATATATGAACATGCAGGGGTCAGAGTCTCAGAGACACTTTGACATTACAAATGGATGCTGTAGATGGACGCACAATAGCTGCTGGAGGGACTGAACGTGAGACCTTTGCCACCCTGCTGTCACCCCCTGCAAAAAAACATCAAAGACACACACACACCCACACACTCACACACACACACTCACACACACACACGAATTACATTACACATTATAGTTTGGACTCATGCATGAAGCGATATACAAACAAATCCCCTCTTACTTTTGCCGATTAGTTGATTAGTTTTTATTTTGTTAGATTTTTGGAATTCACCATTGTTTCATATTTTTGCTCTTCTGTTAGGTAAGAAGATATTTTACGAGTGATCAAGAGCACTCTTACCAAGATGAGAAAAAACCTCTCCGTTTCACAGTGCACAAATAGTTTGTCCTGCGCAAGGAAAACATACGTTTTATATTTGAGAAACATAAAAAAAGCATAAATATCGTATATGATCACATTTAGAGGATTATATTTTTTTTAGCAATTATAATGATTGGATTATTTTTTATAAGACATACTATTGTCCCATTGATCTTAGTTAAGACTATAAAAACCTTGTGTTCAGCTTATGAATAGTTTACATACGGCTCTTAGATGATGTTTGATTTCCCTTTAACACTAGTAGTGTTTACTTTGTTTAACTTTATTTAACAGCAGTGATGGAAGAATAATAAGTTAATTTACTTAAGTAAAAGTTCCAAAACAAAAGTGTAGAAATACTCTGTAAAAGTATTGTCAACTGTCAGTAAGGTTGTGCCAGTTTTGGCCCTCTGGAGCGCCACAGGAGCTGAAGTGGTTTGGACGGCTGAATAAATATGTTGTGTAAAATCCTTAATGTAGGATAATACAAAAAATACATGTATAAAGTATACCTCACTATAAATATGAAACCTTTACATGTATATTGCTACTGAATTAAAGGGGTGGAATCTGTCCCCAATCTGACAACACTGTCACTAGCTCGGCTAAGGTTTCATGCTAGCTAACATCCATCCATCGTCTACCGCTTATCCGGGATCGGGTCGCGGGGGCAGCAGCTCCAGTAAGGAACCCCAATCTTCCCTTCTCCGGGCCACATCCTCCAGCTCCGACTGGGGGATCCTGAGGCGTTCCCAGGCCAGTGAGGAGATATAATCTCTCCACCGAGTCCTGGGTCTTCCCCGGGGTCTCCTCCCAGCTGGACGTGCCTGGAACACCTCCCTAGGGAGGCGCCCAGGTGGCATCCTTACTAGATGCCCGAACCACCTCAACTGGCTCCTTTCAACTAACAAACAGATATAAATGTTTTGATTTCTAAGCAAACAAAGTGGCAAACCAGATGGACAGAGTAGTAGACCGCTTATAGGTTGTCACAGTAAAGACAGAAAGAAAGAAAGAAAGAAAGAAAGGTATGAGCCATACAAGATAAACAGAGGACACTTCAAGAAAAATTAGCAGATACATTTTGAACTGTCCTTCCCCGATCCAACCATTTGTGTTTAGTGTGCACACAATTCCTACCAAGTAACTTGGAGAGCCATTTCCAAAATCATGCACCCAAAATTGCTTGATTTTGGTGTTCCATAAAAGCGGGGCTTCACAATGTTCATAATCGCAGACTAACATACTTTTCATACTAAGCATGATGTAAAATTGAGTATGTAGTGCATTCCAACTGCAGAGTATGTGGATTCTGTGTACACGAGAAATATCAAGATGTATGCTGGATTAGCAAGAGTTTGTATGAGTAGGAGACGTGAATTTACAGCACATACTCAACCCCCCCCCCCTAAATGCATTAGATTCATTCGGCCTTATTACAAATGATGGCGAGTGACAGTAATGTACAGTTAAGAGGAAAAACAGTGGAGCTCACACATGTTGGAAAGATATTCAACACTAAAATATTAAATTTGCCTTAAAATAATACTTGAAAATAATAAATTGAGTGGAAGAGGAAATGTTGATTTACATTAAATAAATGACATTACATAAATAATTTTCATTGAACGGTAGCTCGGACCGGTAGCGTCATGATCGATACGGTCATGTGATGCAGAGAAGATGTATTGTTTGAGTTTACTTCCGTGTGAACAGTCTGCTGGCAATGACTAATGACAAATCTAATCTTTACACTTTATTTACTAGAGAACATGCAAGGAGATGTATTTGTTTTGTTGCACACTGAACAAGCACTGAGACACCCAGGCAAAAACAAAGACTTCTTTCAGACTATTGGAAAGAAAACATCCAAAATACACAATCAGGTGCTTATTTTACTACACTTTGTCTATTTCCGTCTGTAGCTTTCTCTTAAATTCACCAAAATTTATCATTAAATGATGCCAACAATGTCGTTTTTTTCCATGCTTTAATAAACCCATTGCTTTGTATTATTGTTCCTATTTTCAGGGCCGTACAGTACAGCCATGCAAACTGAACTAAAATCAAGAACAAAATATTGTGGATTTGGGTCCACCTGTGTATCCCCTGTGTGTGTTTAAGTAGGCCGATTGTACTGATTTGGACATGCCAAGGACATCCAGACAACATTTCCTGTGTTAGTTTAAACACAGGAAATGCCCCAACTACAATCGCAGGAAAGAGAGTAAGACCCTACTACACCCACTGAGCAGTTACTTCAAATAAATCTCTATAGACAGATTCTTCAGTTTCTATCTAACATGACATTGCTATCAGGTTAAAACCTTATCCAATCATTCAATCATTCAAATCATATCACAGTCTAACTGGAGCCACATGTCTACGATATACAGCAGCAACAAAGCAGATGGACATGAGCTCTTGCTACTTCAGAAAAAAACACCAGTCAAGACTCACATAATGGCATAACCGCAGTACTTCTTGTAATAGGTTATTTTCATCATTGTCTTGTATACCTGAAGATCCCCTCCACTCAACAATGTGTCATTACAAAGATCGCTACTGTGATCTATTTTTTCCCCATCCATCAAACCTTCATCTCAAATTACGGCCCGATTCAAATCAAACAGTACATTTTCCCTTCGTAAGGGTTTATCTTAAATTAATATTTATTTTCTGTTCATAAAGCTGAGTGGCTGTTCAAACAAGATATGAAATATATGGTGGATCAATATTAAATTGATACTGTTAATGATTAAGCTACGTTGGTTTCACCTTTTATAAACATTGGCAGTGCAATTGTACTGCAAGCTACAGTTCTTGTGACAGTTTTTTTTGACTAATCATTGATAACCACTGTGAGATAAATGTGTAAACAATAAACACTACGTGGTTCAGATTTCAGGACATAAATGTGTGCTTGTGAAGGTTGCGTGACCTTTTCCTTGAAACTCTATGTTTGTCTCTCGCCTGGTTTGTCATTCTGCCGCTTACAAGCGGAACAAGATAAGGTTGCATGGAACTACAGGCCAAGACATATCTTGTTAAGAAAAGTCAACTTTGCCAGCTCTGGTAGCTTCAGGCGTTTAGAAACTATTTAAAAGTGAAGCAGCCTGTCAAGCTTTCACCTGCAAATTCACTTGTTCTCTTCAGCCGTAGAGGTAAGATCTTCCAAAGCCAATTACATCTTAAACTGGTTGATTCAGATTTCATATTTTAGCAGATTGATGTATGTTGATTTATAGCCTACCCGAAAGTGCATAGCCTTTTGCTGCAGGAAACCAGGCAGCCCATGTAAAGATGTCCTAGTTTACATTTTAAGGGACTGAAGTGTACATGTGACACAGTGCTGTACTTGTGTACTTTACACAATATATATATTATGAAGATATTTTATTTATGTCCTAGAGATATTACTCTTTGTATCACTAATAATATTAATGGTAATATGTTTTGTAGATTACAGGAACAATTGTTGGATTGCAGTCAAAAAAACCTAAAGAAATAAGTGGAGAAAGAAATCAAATGCAGATGCTTCCATATAGGGCACAAAGGGTCACTGAATGGTATGATGAATATAGTTGTAGAATGTTACACCATTTGTCTTCTATTTTGCAATTTTAAGGAGTTGACTCATTTTCAGCCGATTTCCTATTATATTATCTTATCCCTTTTTATAAATTGAAAATTGTTAACTTCACATTAATTGCTACTTGAAACATTAGGGATTTCGTACAAAATAAAACAAACTTTGAAAAAAAGATACCTCAAAAATAATTGAGTTGTTATTCCTGTTGTAAGCCTGCACGTTTTTCTTGTGATCACGTTTTTACTTCTTCTGACTTGTATTGGCTCTCGATAGTGTGTAAGTGTAATTCTTAGAAGTTTGGTAAATGGTACGGGCTCTGATCTCAACCTGACTGAACACCTGTGGGACATTTTGAACCAACATGTTAGATGGCAAATGAGGATTTATCTTTATGAAGAATGATGTTCCTCCCTCAAAGCAGAGATCCACATCCGCTTATGATGGGCCAAAACACTTACTCTTACTGCATGCTGGCTTCTCCTTTCATTTCTCACCCATCTCTTAAATGTGTATGCAAAATGATTGTAAATGTCAAAATGGTTCTGGATCTTATTGTCCTGAACAGAACCCGAATGCTGCAACAATGCCTCCTCCCGGTGTGTGTCTGAATATCATGGAGGCTCGTCACAAGCAAGAAGGTTATGGGACCTTTGACAACCCTGACAAGTTCTTCAACCAAGACTACCAGCAGCTGAAACAGTACTGTGTCATTCGAGGAGTAAGATACGTCGACGACATGTTTCCCCCTGACACGAACTCCATCGGTGAAGGGATACTGAAACCTACTGACGTGGCCCGTGTGGTGTGGCTGAGACCAGCGGTGAGTGTTTTGGAAGGGTTAGACAGAGGTCAAAGAGAGCCGTATGTATGTTTACTCAAGCATGTCATTTATAGAAGTCTGTCATCAGCATAGAGCTAAACGGATTCAGCTGAGTAAAAACAAAAAGCACCTATCATCTGCTCTTATGTCAACTCACAATGACATCAGTTCTCAAACTCAACCTGACTGACAGGCTAACGTGAAAGTTGCATGTTCTCCCTGTGTGTTAATAATTTGCCCACAGTTTAAATAAATACAGGTATGTTTGGTGTCTGGTTAGAACTATGCATGTTTGACAGGGACTGTTTAAAAATTATTGGCGTCAGTAGACCTTATATTTCACTTTTTAAAAAGTCACGGCCCTCCCCAAGAATATTACATTTTCTTTGGACCCTCCTCTGACTGTCTTTGTGGCAGTTTAGCTAGCTCTGAGAGAACAGACGATAAAGTATATGTGGCCAAATCCCCCATGAAAAAAACATTGATTCAAAATATAATTACTTTAGCTTAAATCATAACTGTAGCTCTGCATTCTATTAGAATGCTTTATAAAGCAAACGTGGCATAGTGAAAACATGACGTGTAGTGATAGTGTTCGATCATCATTTAACTATAAAGATAAATGTGTATTGGGGGAAATAAACGCCTTGAAACAGAGATATGATTAGTCCTAATCTGTTCTTTTTTAATGTATGTATTTAGTTGTTTCTCACAAAGTGTCCCAGATGACAGTCGCATTTTTAACCACATGGTTGCGAATTGAAACAAAAACAATATTATGTAAGGTTTAGGGTTAAAGTGAAAGTCCTGTGTTTGTTTGACCCATCCATCCATCCACCACCTAACCCTCCTCCATATGTGGATTCATGCAGACTTTGATCAAGTAATTGAGATTGCGGTTTTGTTGTAATCTTTACTGCGTTGCACCATCCCATCATAAAGTCTTTGAACATTCCCTTTCTGTATTGATATGTTACGTTTTCAATATCATTAGTACTTGTATTGTATTATGATATACTTCAAATTTGAACCTATCCTTTTCGCTATAGTCGTTAACACTCCCTCCATTTCAGAAAATTGCTCCTTATCCAGCCTTCGTGCTTGATGGAGTCTCCAGGTTTGACTTTTGTCAAGGAATACTTGGTAAACAAATTTCTTCACTCATAATTATTTTATTTTATGCTTCCTTGTGACAACAATTGAAAAGCTTTTTTTTTTACTCAGGAAACTGTTGGTTTCTTGCGTCTATTGGAGCGCTGACATTCCAGAACGACATCCTCTGTAAAGTCGTACCTCTTGACCAAACATTTGAGGAGAAATACTGCGGGATGTTCCACTTCAGGGTAAATACTAATAGCACAACTGCTTTTTATTTTTATTGTTATATTTTCATTGAACACTGGTTGAAAACAGACTTAATGTGCTATATGTGTGATGTTGGGGCTGTGGCTGTGGCTCAGGAGGTAGAGTGATCATCCACCAGTCGGAAGGTTGGTGGTCGATCCCCAGCCCCTGCAGTCAACATGTCGAGGTGTCCTTGGGCAAGATACTAAACCCCAAATTGCTCCAGATGGCCAACGGTGTGTGAGTGTGAATAGGTATCACTACTGATGACCTGATGTGCTCCTTGTAAAATGAATGTGTGTGAATGGGTGAATGCTGACATGTGTTGTAAAGCGCTTTGAGTGACCAGATTGGAAAAAGCACTATATAAAAGCAGTTCATTCTCCAGCCACATTACTTTATGAGTTCTTATGGAATGTGCTTTATATTGTGACAATATAAATAGCTGAAATTAATTATTTACCGTGAATAAGAACGTGAAAAAGGAACGTTTCCACACCTAAAGATAATTATTGACAGCACATTGACACACAACTTAAGTCATAACACACACAGTGCCCTGTTTTACTTTAAACAGTTGCTTGGTAGTGAATGCATCTTATTTTAAAAGAGACATTATATATTCCCTTCTTTGTTAAGTTCTGGAGATTTGGAAGATGGGTGGACGTCGTCATTGATGACAAGCTTCCAACAATCGATGGCAGACTTATCTTCGTTCAATCCAAAGACAAAAATGAGTTCTGGCCTGCTTTGATGGAGAAAGCCTACGCCAAGTATGAAATGAAAAGTACATTGGTTCTCAATAAATGTATTTTATAAGCATGAGTTGGAGCATCTGTAACAATTATATCACATCCACTTTTCAGAGTGTGTGGTTCCTATACCGACATGAATGCTGGAACTCCTACAGAGGCTATGATAGACTTCACCGGTGGTGTTCACATGTGTATCCAGCTGTCACATTCCCCTGCAAACCTGTGGGAGCTGATGTGCAGAGCTGGCCAATCCAAGGCACTGATGGGATGTGGTACACCTCAGGGGGTAAGTATGAATATACCACACAAAACCACTGGTGACTTCCCATCAACAGTTGGGTTATGTGCTTCTCCACTGATTACCCTCCTCCAGTAATTTTTCCTTCAAATGAATGGACGCAATCTTCCCACCAAACTCTCAAGTAGCAAAGCCATTCTGTAGAAGTTAAGAAGACTGTATGGACGTGTAACCCCAGTAACCCAGCTTTGGACATAGTGTTTCAAATGCTACCAACAGGAAGAGGAAACTGCTGCTTCTTTCCTTCTTCGGCTCCGTGAAATATTCCACAAATGGAAAGAAGGTGAACCAGCTGGCTCAGCCCATGACAAGATGACTATCCGAGACCAGCTTGTCTTTGGGTTGAGGACCGATATGGTACAACAGGAACTTCAATGACAGGTGCGTAGAAATCCTACAATGTCCTTCCGTGAGGTGTCTAGTGAAGTCAGAGCTTTAGAAACTGAACTAAAGATGGAGTCTGCCTGTGCATCACGTGTTCCAGTGCCACAGCCACGACCAGCCATGGCATCACTTAGCCTGGAAGAATGGAGAGACACAGTGAGAACTGAGCTCAGGAAAGAAATGAAAGACCAATTGTCTATTCTTAAAGAAATTCTTACAGAAGAGAAATGGATCACCCCTGCGAAATTCTCAGAGACAAAACAGGGGTAGGCCCCCAGAGAGGTATGGACGGTAAGATTCTCTGGACGACAACTGTTAAAGGGGGAAGGAGTGTCATAAAGCTATCTTTTAAGACAGTGTGATGTATGGTTAACCCTTTTTATGACTGTTGCATGTTATATATATTGTTGTGATTTGAATGTTGTTGTGCGCTATCATGGCGATGAACTCTTGTTGTGTATAAATATTTGCATGCTTCCTTTAACCTTTTCCACGAACTGTCATAACAAAGACACACAGACGCGTTGCTAATTGACACACCTGAACCCAGCATTGCTAATTGACACACCTGAACCCAGCTAAAATCAGCGATCTCATTCGCCAGTTGCCGACTCCACTCCCCTATAAATACGCCAGATTACCTGCTGAACTAGAACTGACGGGATGTAGACCTTACAGGATGTAGACCTTACAGGATGTAGACCTTACAGGATGTTTCCCTCGCCGGGCACTGATCCTCCTCAGCTCCTCCTCGTCTGGTGAACCAGACCTTGGAGGATGTTTCCCAGGACAGTTGCTGCCTTGCCTCCCCGCAGATCGGACCGGATCGGATCCCTTTTGCTCCTCGTCGAGCACTGACGGGAGGATGTTGCCCAGGACAGTTGTTGCCTTGCCTCCCCGCAGATCGGATCGGATCCCTCTTGCTCCTCGCCGTGCACTGATCCTCCTCAGCTCCTCCTCGCCTGGTGAACCAGACCTTCCTACTCTCGCCTTGGTAAAACGGCCTCCGACCCTCGCTGTTTTAACGCACTCTATTGACAGTCCCACTGAAGCACGCGCTTTCCCTGGCGCAAGTGTCATTCTCGCTGTGTTGGTGTGGCTGGGAATCCGAACCTTTTAGATGGATGAGATGTTAGCGGGCTACTCTAGTCCGTTACACTAGACCTTTTAATTTTTCCTTCAAATGAATGGACGCAATCTTTAGGTCCAGTATCCAGTTCTTATAATATGTCCACCGTCGAGAGCCTCCCGTTTCCAGTCTTTGTTCCATAGCTGTTGACTTTAACTTCACAGTTACCATAAATACATGAGTGGTGTAGATCTCCTCAGTAACTCTATTGCTATAAGTATTGCTTTAACCTTAGCCAAAGTTGTGTGTAATTTAGCCTTTAGCCAACCTTCATTTTAATTCTTTGTTACAGATGCATAAAACAGATTTCTAGACTGGTGTCACAAAATGTAATCCAGTTCTTTTTTTGACAAATCTTGTCGACGACACAAACCAGCCAACTTTTATCAATGATAAATGTTTTTGACTTGTAGAAGACATCTGCCAACAGCCCTATTACCAAATGGATTGGTCCAAGGCCATGCCTACACTGTGACGGGTGTGAAACAGGTGAAGAATTGCACAACAAACACCTGTCTAAAAGTGATCATAAAGATTATATTACCAGCAATCAGGTCTTTGTAAATGATTCATCTAGTGTTTTTACATTCATGGTACATAACTGTGGCGCTGTCTCCCATGATGCTGGTCAGGTGATGAGCCGAGGGAAACAAATAAACATGGTGCGTTTGTGGAACCCCTGGGGCAAAGGAGAGTGGAACGGAGACTGGAGTGATCGGTGAGAACGACGATTTGCAGAAATATTGAGATGACAAGATAAGCAAATTAAATTAATGTATTGACATATACATTTTTTTTAAAGATGTATTTCATTACTTTTTACATTAACTTTTAGCTGAAAGCCAACAGGTTGGTGACAGTCTTTTGCTTTTTTGAAATTTGATAATTTCCGTGGTCTTTGCGGTACATTCCTGAAGGGAAAACATAAAAGGCTTTAAAGGTTTAGTTGCCTGTGAAAACTGTCCTCTAAAAATCCCCCTCTGGTTATTCTAAACTGGTTTTGCCAGTTACAGTGAAGTAATGCCCTGTAATCTCCAGCTTTCAAGACAATTTCAAACAAAGACTTAATTTGCAGAACATACCACATGCGACATATTTGCATATAAGGACATTAGTTATAACTTGCCTCTGAACAACTTGAAACAACTGATTGTAAGATATTGTCTGCCCTCAAGGTCCTCTCTGTGGCAAACTGTGAGTGCTAAAGATCGTGAAGTGTGTCTTTCAGTGGCTGACGATGGAGAGTTTTGGTAAGAAAATTCAATCAAATGTAAAACTTTTTTTAAGCGTCTGGATGTTTTCTGTCTCACTCACGCCTAGACGGTAACAACTACAGTAACAAAACAGTGAATGTTTTTAAATCGCAAGATATTCACAACTATGCTTTACAATTGCCACAAATAGAAAACTACTGCTTAGCATATACAGCATTATAAAATATAACATTGTAGAACATTCAAAATATTGAGACACATTTTATATTTATATTAATTTGACTGTGATGCAAGGTGAAACACAACAGGAACACTGGGTTGAAAAGAACAGTTGCCTGTCACAGGATTGTAAACATGTTTTAAGGCACAAAGAACCTGGTGGAACTGGCTTGTTTGTCAATCAAACTCACTAGTTCGCAAATACTCAGAGGAAGCTGTTAGTCAATTAGCAGCAGACAGGTACATGAACGTTTGTGAAGATAAGAGATTACATCCGCACCTCCTAAAAAATGTAATATAGAATTAAGTATTTTAATCTTGTACTGTATTTCTCAAGGTTATGATTTCATAGTTTCAACATTGCATCAAGAGTGAGAATTAATAGTATCAAAATGAATCTCTGATGCCAACAGGATGACCCTGGAAGACTTTTGTAAGTTCTATGATGATCTTGACATCTGCTGCCTGTGTCCCGACTTCCTCGATGGAGACTCTTCTTGCCACTGGAAGACCTCCATGTATGAGGGCAGATGGGTTGCAGGAACAACTGCTGGAGGATGCATGAATAACAGAGGTACTTCCAGGATATCTGGACTTGCATTCAATAACACCTGATATTATTTGTCCTACGATGTGATTGATAACACTTTAAAGTACTAACAAGTGGCAACTGTCATATCAGCATAGCCTACACCACCATTTGGCAATTCTTTTTTTCCCTTTTTGTCCAGGAAGTGATTAATCAAAAGATGGACTGAATCACAGTGGAGAAACCAACAGATTGTCTTTCATATTCACAACTCCCTTTGCTCTATTAGTCAAACACACCGCACAGCTAACAGCTAACAGACTACCTCTCAGTGACAGTTACTACGGTAACAGCATAAGAAGACTCGCTCTGTTGTCAGCGCTAGATTTAGTTTGTCATTTGCTTAGCAATAGTTATACATGCATACGTAAGCCTACATATGTACGTAGCCTATGTAGCCCGGATGCTAAAGTTATCAGAGCAACTTTTATTTTAATTTGTAGCTCCAGCTCCTTCGGCTAGGATAGCATTGTAATCGCCTGAGTAATGGCAGATCTCCTAATGACTAATAACAGATACAACGGGGCAGCAAGTAAAAAAAAAGAACATTATTTGCTTTACTAATAATCCTTTTGTAGTAATGGGCCTACATTTAATCTGTTGTTCAAGTCTTACCAAACTGAAAGAACCCCAAAGGATGTTTTGTGAATGTGTATTGCATGTGGTTGATGCAGCTGTTTATTGAGATGACTACTGTTAACGACCTCTGTACTGACGGAGCGTAATAAAATATATAATTTTTATTTTAACAACATGACTAGCTTCAAGTGCTAAGCTAGAACTCTGTGATTAGCTGATAATGTTTGCAAGACTGTTGTGGATGAAAGTATTTTGGTCAAATTAAGGAACAAGTTGGTCACAAGCAACAAAAGTCGAGTAAAACCATGCGTCAATTTCCCACTTCCAGCTCGAGGAAGTTAAAAGATAAAATATCTGTTTCACACCAGCAATTAATACCATGCAGTAAAAACAGGACAGTTAAAACAAAATAATTGTGTTGTGCTTATAACTTTAATACAAAACTCATATAAATAGTTGACTTTGCATATTATATAGCACAGAATGAGTAGAAGTTTCACAAATGCTCTATTGCTACAGGCTATGATACTGTACATCCAGTAATAGATACATTTACATTTTTAAAAACAATTTCGACTTAAGAGTGAGACTTGCCTAACTTAATTATTTCAACACAATATCATTTGATATAATGTAAATCTCCATAAATCAATCTAATCACTCACCCTACTCTTTGCAAAAAGAAAAACCACGCACATAAATCTCACTCCTCTCTTTGTCTTCCAGACAGTTACTGGACCAATCCACAGTATCGGGTCAAGATTGACGGCCAATGTTCGGAGAAAGATGGAGAGAAGAATGTGCTGCTCTCTCTCATGCAAAAGCCTGACAAGAGGAACAGGCATATGGTTCAATATCGCCACATTGGACTCTCTGTATTTGAGGTAAATACTGCATTACCTTGTATTGTGTCTGTTACAGTATGATGACTGGTATGGATATACTATATAGTAGACATGGAAGATTGCTGAAGCTACTTGACACCTGCAAGCTGGAATACTGGGCAAAAGAGTTTCACTCTTATTACTGGATACCATGCTTCATTTTTCTTCTCTTGGCTTTAAATTTAAAATGTAGAAATATTTAATATATACATTAAGTACATAGAGAGGAAATTACAGAAGGAAAATACACAATGAAAATTGTTGAAACAATGTTGACAATAAATAGTATCAAGAGTAGGTTTTATTTTAATAATCAACAAACGATTATATCATATATTCATTAAAGCTCAAAATAATTATACAGTATTTTCCAAGTATTCTCAAGTATCTGTTCTCTCAGATATTCAGATTGCCCCAAAACACTTATTTTCATTATAACATTTATTTGTTGCAGCTCCATTGGTGAAGCTGTCATTGCACATTTGAAAGTAATTATGAGTAGGGGAGACTAAGGGCTATTGTAACAATGTTTAGCTTTGATGTATTACTCAAAAACCTCTTGAACTGTTTTGATACAATCGTACGTAGGTAACTTTTATCTGTTATACTTGTTAACAGTCATCAAATGTTTTTCAATCAATGTTAGAGTCACAATATTGATTGAAACAGTCAAATGTTACATCTACCCCCACGGGCCATTGTAACAACACGCATAATTCCTTCTAAATACCAAGTACCACAATAAACTCAAGAATATACATATAGTTAAAACCATTTAATTAATATCCATTGAACAATTAATGTGTGAATGTTAATATCTCCTGATGAGCATATGGCACCGTGTATGAATGTGTGTGTGTGTGAAGGGGGAATGCTGACTTGTGTTGTAAAAGCGGTTTGAGTGCTCGCAAAGACTAGAAAAGTGCTTTATCAATATAAAAATATGAGACTTCAGTTTGTCTGGAGTTTTATGGTTCTCTCTTGATATTTTTTATTACTAGGCTACTATTAGCAGGAGGGAGGGGGGCTGGATTTCTTGTATTTTCTTATCAATAAAAAATTTAATCAGGTTTTCCAAGGGAGTCAATGCTGTGTCGCAGTAAATCACTCAGTTGACCACAGTCAAAGTCCACTTGGGCAGAGTCTGCTTTTCATTTGTGTGACTGTGTAAAGGCATGTAATAATAACTGTACATGTGACACTTATCTATTCAATCAATTGCTTGTTGTCTCCAACATGAACTCTGCTGCTTTCCCTCAAGGTGAAGGAAAAGGTAAGAACAATTTCATCCTAATCCCAATTCTCCATCCACACTGTGCAGCTCAGGTAAATGTTATAAACGGCAGAGTTCTGAAATGCATATTTATTGCTACAGTACAAGGCGCTGAAGGGGAAGTTCCCAGCATCTTTCTTCAGAAGCCATGTACCTGTCGCCCAAACTAAAACCTTCATGAATGCACGTGAGGTGATGGAGTATCTGATGCTGAAGCCTGCTGAATACCTGATTGTGCCATCCACCTTTAATCCCAATGAGACAGCCTCCTTCATCCTGACCATCCTCTCCAAGGCAGAAACCCACATCTAGTATGTTCAGCCTCTCCTTACCACCACCGTTAGTCTCACTCCGTACAATAAAACCCTCTAACCCTGTGGAATGTCTTTGGTCTTTCCCGACAGTGAGAACTCTGGTGACTGTAAAGATGAGCCAGTTGAAGCGGTGTGTAAGATTGAATACAATGTTGTTGGTGTTTATATTATATTGTGTTACATCTTCTTAAATATACTTTATGTGAAATATGTTTTGACAAATTTCATTTGGAGTAAAATTACTCTCTTACACTTTCTCGCCCAAGCTCCAAAAGGCCACAAATGTCCAGGATGACGAGAATAAGAAAAAGTTTTTCCGCCAATACTCCGACCAGGTACTACTTGGAACCTATCATTAAAAACCATAAAGCTTTAGTAATGGATATTTTTGTATGAACATTTTGTATGAAATTTGTAATAACAAACATAGTAAATGTATAATTATCACCTGACTGCAGTTCCCTTTCAGCTCATTGTTTTGGTTTTGGGACAGAAACACACATTTATGTTTAGTGTCTGCCGGATATGTAAGCAGACATCTGAGCATAAAAGTGTAATTTGTTACCGCAGCAACCCATAAATTGGCCAAATACAGTAGCAGTCTTTGCTAGCTGGGTCTGGGGACACAACAACTCGTGGCTGACAGAACTCACACATGAAAGCTTAAAGTCAATTATATATATTTTTTAATCTATTTTAAGTACCAAGAAGTGGACGCTGAGCAGCTCCAGAGGCTTCTAAATGAAAACATCCTGAAAGGTTTGGGCTGTAAAAATAATATTTACAGGCTTTACAATGAACATTCAAATACTTTGTAGTAATCTGAAATGACATGCACACTGCTATTGCATAATTTAGGCTAAAGCAGTGTAGGCTAAAGGTCGTCTTTTTTTTTTTTTTTTAGGAGTCTTGAAATCTGGAGGCTTCAGCGTGGATGCCTGTCGCAGCATGGTTGCTCTGATGGATGTATCCTGTTGTGGTGCATGTGATATTGATTTTGGTATATAATTAATTTATAAAAAGTATTAATCGAAGTTAAAAATGTATACTTAATTTTCCTCTATTCAAGCTGTTCTGTCCTTTTGTATATAGAACATGTCACATGAGCAGATTTAAAGAACAACATTTAGAGCTTTATTACCTTAATGCTGGCTAAGACTTCAATCACCGGCAAACTGAATGGTGAGGAATTTGTTCGTCTGTGGAAGAAGGTCATCACGTACAAGGTAAAATATATACTTTTTAAATATATTTCTGTATAGCAGCCGCTTCATTCTACCATTAATAAGATAAGTATCTAATATAGATATGGAGCATGTAACTGCTCATTGTTGGTGGTTCTTCTCTTCACCAGGACATTTTCTTCAACACTGATGTTTCACAAACTGGAACACTGTCACTGAGTGAGCTCAGGAATGCTTTCGTAGCTTCAGGTACACCATTTATTAATTTCCTTGCTTATAAAATGTATTCGGTACACAGACCTTCATTAGATGATTTATAAATTATTAATACTTAATCTGATGAAGGTCTGAGAAACAATATTATTAAAGATCTAAGTTAAGAGGATAGTATGCAGGAGTCTTGTTTCAGAAAATTGTTAAAAATGTTGCAAACCTGAATAAATCAGATGTAAATTCAAACGTGAATGTGTGGCTAATTGTGCAGATTGGTGTTTGTGCGTTATCACACCAAGAAGTTAGAATAACCTCAATTCCAAAACTCCTCCTGGAATCTGCTGTGTGTATGTTGGACAGGAATGAGGGTCAAAGACGACATGCTGAATTTGATGGCTCTGCGCTACGGTACCTCCGCTGGACACTTGACACTGGAGAGCTTCATCAGTCTCATCCTTCGCTTTGACTGCATGGACGGTAAGTATAAGAACAATAGTAAATATGTTCAAATACATCTTAATGTTGGAGCGATTAAAAGTTCCAGTCAAGATATACAATTAATAATACTTAAGGCTTCAGTGGATTCAATTGATTTAAAATCTGTGTTGCTCAACAGAAATCTTCAAACAATTGTCGAGCGGAAGAGCCATGACTCTTCAAGAGTCAGAGGTAATAAAGTATTCTTGTCACACAACAGAGGAAATAAATACTTGTATTCAATAAAAATGAGAAAATGAAATAATGTAACTTAAAGTTGCAATAGACAACAGTATACTTGTTTCATTTATACATGTTGCACCTTAATAACTATTTAACTATCTATTCTTTATTTTCAGTGGATGTACATTTCAATGTACACTTAACTCAACAAGGAAGATGGATGGAACAATTCATCAAGACATACAGGATTAGAGTTTTTTTGCTTTAACTAAAGAGCGTTTTCGTTTGAATAATTTACTTCTGTTGCAATGTGAAAACACATCCTATAATGTGAAGCCCCAGCACCTTTGGAGACTTTGTTAGATATAACATGTTAAAATGATATATTGAATTACTAAACCTGATTTATAAGCCATTATACAATCACATTTCAGTATGACATGGGCTCATGTTTTAATGCAAAAACTATGTAAAAACATGTTTCTACAACTTAAAATAAGCAGTTAATAAAAGGTAAATTCTGTGAGTGTGCATCGTGTTCTTATGATATCCTCCTATTTTTAGTCATCAGCAGAACAAAGTATTTTTGAGTTGGGAGTCAAACATTCACACTTCTGCCATCTTGTGGCTTCAAACAGTACAGGGTGCATTCTGAGGATCAGCTTTATTGTACACATACAGTTTTAATTGTGTTGCTCTCAATGTACATACACATGTGATTATGTTCAGATACAAATATGTATAACAAAGTATTTATATAAAAACACCACAATGAAATTTGCAAACAGTAGGACAACAGTGTGACATGCATACTAATGTAACAGGTTGCTTTATATAAGGTTACTTGTCTTCCATGGGAGAAAAGTGCCTTGGAGAAAGGGAAATTGCTGCACCAGACAGCACAATCAAATATGACACTTTAAGAACACATGTGCAAACATCAGCCTGAGATTAAAAAAATTAAATTACCAACGCTAATTTAATTGTCTGACAATATTCTAAATGGGTGCACCAGGCCAGTGTTGATTCTCAGTAAAAGCTGTTTATTCAACCTGTTGGTCAGAGACGAGATGGACAAAGCACACCCAGCGTATGAATGAATGCAGATACAACCTTTGATAGGATAGAAGTTTTGAAAAAACGGCTATACTGTTTTGAAATGAAACGCATAAAACAGACACTCCTCCCTCTCTCTTCACAACTACCTGTTTCTGACCTTTCATGTGTGCCAAGTATCGCCAGACATGAACATGCGTCCAGCGTTCCACACACTGCAACAATGTCTTGCTCTCCATCTTTTTTCACAAAATGCGAGAAAAGAACATGAACAACCCTTTCCTGTAACCTCTATTACACTTATATCACTGGTTTGTGCTGTAAACCGTGCGACAGAGTTTGCATGTTCTCCCTCTAAGACAGGGGTTGGAACCTTTTTGGCTGGGAGAGCCATAAAAGCCAAATATTTTTTTTTATGTATTTCCTTGAGAGCCATATAAATTTGAATGCAACTTTATGCGTGCATTTTTTAATATAACACGTCTCCGAGTACTAATAGAGGTATCAGTGTTTCATTGAACAGGAGCTCTTTTATTAAATAAACTAAACGCTTACGTTATTTATCTCATTTATGTGCACGTGTCAGTGTTTACTGCACGGGTGTCAAACTCAAGGCAATTATATCCGGCCAGCAGAAAAATATATGTCTGTCATAACTGGCCCGCCGGTTTTGGTAATTAAATCAATGCATGGCACAACCACGGGAAAATTCATTCGAGGAAGAATCTAAATGTGTAAATGAAATGAAAGTTTTTGGAAAGCAAAGGGAAACACACCACAGATCTCTGGGACGATGTGAGCTGGACTGTTTGTGCGACATAACGAAGCATCTCACTGTTAAACCTGCAGCTTCAGGGCCATGTGATCACAGACATGTATGATGCCAAGCTGCCTGTGGGAGACTCGGATGCAGAAGGAAACTTTGGTCACTACGTGTTTCCAAACACTGACAAACATCTCCACCGCTGTGTTCCCGACAGCATTCTGCTGATCAACTGAGACCATTTGCCGACTTTGCAGCTCAAAAATGAAAACTGAACTGCTCAGCAATCCGACTGCAGTTGACTTAAATATGTTCCATATCTTTTTGCACTTTATGTTTATCGTGTTCAATAAATGTGGACTGTGTTTGGCCCTCGACGTAGTCCCAGTTTTTAATGTTGGCCCCCCGGTCTACTGCTTGCTTTGCGCAGTTTCTCCTCTGCTCGGTTTCGCGACGGGCGGGGCTCCGCCCCCTACACCCCTACACCCACACCTACACCCACACCTACACACACACCTATACACACACACTTATACACGCACACACACACACACACACACACACGTGTGTAAGTGTGTGCGCTGTGCAGTCTGAGACAGAGCGGAGGAAAGGAGAGGGGAGAACTAAAAACAAATCCGCTGCTAAATGTTTTACTTTAAAATGACACAGTATAATTGTTTATTACTTGTTAATCATGTTAAAAAATGTCAGCTCAAAATTGTCTGCGAGCCATATCGCGTCATCGAAAGAGCCATATATGGCTCGCGAGCCATAGGTTCCCGACCCCTGCTCTAAGACATGCAGGTTAGGTGAGTTAAACGTACAAAGTGCAAGTGAAGTACCTGTCTGTCAATATATGCTTCATCAACACCCATGGGTGTTTCCTGCTTCTCACCTGATGCATGCTTGGGTACACTCCTTCCACACATCGTCACCAGGAGATGTTTTATAACTTTCTTGGGTAAAAAAAGATGTTGGCCTCAGGGAATACTGGTGTTGCCACTGCAAGGCAACCAACACCCTGAGAGATGTCTTTGATGTCTTTACATGCACAAAACAAGGTGTCCGATATATAGTGCAAGCAGCCAGTGTTGATCATGTGACAGCTTTGTCTCAACGGCTGTGAAGAAACAGGTTCCAACATTTAAACAAGTCAACGGTGTAAGGCAGGATGAGTTGATGAATGAAAAGACAGCAGTGTTATATTTAGTCCCACTGCTCTTATGTAATCCCTCTCCCCCTCCCTGTCTCTCTATCGGTCTAACTCTCTTCTGTATCTGCCTGCAAACTCTACACAGCTGTGACAGGTAGCGTTGGGGGGTTTGCAGGTTTAATACAAAAACTGGAGCTTCTCTTCTCATACTTGCTGTTCCACTCAGACTCTACACTTCCCCTCTCCGGCTGGTGAGGTGAGATTAAGATCTTCAAATGCCAGTAACATTTCAAACAGGTCGATTTACAGTTTAGCAACTTGTGCTATTGTCATTGTTGTTACATTTGAGACTGAAAATGTTATCATGGGCCTGAACTCTTTTTATGTCTACATACAATGGGTTATTTTTGACATTTTAGGGACAGTAAGTAAGTACAATTTTGAAAGTCAAATCCTCTGTGTCTTATGTATTTTACTGTACACGCAGAGTCAGTGGGTGAAAATCCTCTTGGACTTGACTACATGTTATGGCTGTGAAATGCATTCTTTCTTTCTTTATTTGGACCCTCATTAGCAGCTTTTCTTCCTGGGGTCTACACACAACAAAACACAACATTTAAAAACAATACAGGATATGTAACACTCTCATTAAGAACATATTTAAAACAAATAAAAGTTCAGTAAAAACTTGTTGACTTTGGTTAATAACTGTAATGTTGTGGTTATTGTTAATGTGATTTTTAAAACTGGGTGCTTCAATGATCATTGTTGGTCACATTGTGATTGCTCTATAATGCTATACATTACAGACCTGCATACTGCGTCTGCTCTGGTTTTATGTTTGACTTTATAACCCTCTAGTAACCTGCCTGGTAGTGTGACTCATTATTTTGTGAGTGCAGAGAATGTGGTCGTTTACTATAACACATATTCCTAAAGAAACTCATTAGATTGCAGGCAAACCTATTAAACCAAGACGTAGTTCATGTCTTATGTTATGTTTGAATAAAACAATCACAGTTATAGAACTAAAACTTAACTGTTTAATTTTCCTGGATTCATCCATACTTTCTCTTTTTCCAACACAACATAATTTCTGTTAAATGTTGTATTTGTACCATGTTGTTTATCCTGTACACACGACATCTATTGCACGTCTGTCCGTCCTGGGAGAGGGATCCCTCCTCAGTTGCTCTCCCTGAGGTTTCTAACATTTCTCCCCCTTTAACTGTGGGGTTTCTTTTAGGAAGTTTTTCCTTGTGCGATGCGAGGGTCTAAGGACAGAGGGTGTCGTAACCTGTACAGTATGTAAAGCACACTGAGACAAATGTGTCATTTGTTTCCTTTATATTATTTGGAAAGCACACTTCTGCAAACTCCAAATACTAGTAGACTGTAGACTACGAAGGGCATATAACACAAAGAAAATAATTACATTATTTAATCCCTTGCAGAAGTCGCTGAACCATGCAGCGAGTGTTACCATGTGGTGGTCTATATTTTTAAAGGATCAGAATGTAGTTTGGGTTATATGACATTTTCAAAGGTGGCTTTAATAAATATAAATTGAGTTGATTCTTACCAATCAGGTCAGTTACCACATTTGACTTAGGCTATTTCCTTCATCTTGTTTTAAACTGTAATGGCATAAAATAATGCCAACGCATTTCTAAATCACCAAATAAAATGGGCACAATTAAAAAACATTTTTAAGCAAATTGTTAAAATTCAATTTCAACTTTCAAATACATTAATGTATGTATTAAATATAATATAATCTATGCAATCTTTGCCTAATTGGTATGTGAGGAGAAAGAGGGGGAAAGTGGCAGAACGTACAGATAAATGTGATATAAAAGTTTAAAGAGTGCGCTAATGCCAGCCACTCATTTTGCCTGTTTTAGAATTTAACTTTTAGTTGATCACCTATGGACCATTAGCTGGAGATTAGTATGCATGATGCAGCAGATATGTGGCCACTTGATGTCTCAAATTCAACATTTCGCCTCCAGTTTCCCTGTTTATGGTGTTACTGCACGTGTGGCCTTTTTCATGTGTTGGCTGTTCTGCTGTTTATGTCGCCCAGAAACCCATAGTTATAATGGAAAAGGGGAACTTAAACAGCTACTGGTGATGGTTGATGTGTTAACTCTGTTAAAGCACACTTTTTAATGTCAACATTGTTTTCAATCTCCCTTTTCTGAACAGAGTTCAAACACTGACGCAATGCCTCCACCGGGTGTGTGTATCAACATCCTCAATGCCCGTAACCTGAAAGAAGGTTATGGGACGATCACCAACCCTGAGAAGTATCTTAGCCAAGACTTTGAGCAGATTAAACAGCACTGTCTCATTAAACAAGTGAGGTACATAGATGAAATGTTCCCCCCTGACAAAAGGTCCATTGGGACAGGGACACTGAGCCCTGCTGACCTGCAGCGAGTGGTGTGGCTGAGACCACATGTGAGTGTTTCAGTGTTTTTATTTTCACAATTTTTCATTATTTTCATTTAGTTGCTCCTGAGACAAAATGTTCAACTTTCTTCATCTATCGCTTGTTTAATTGTGATACCTGTTAATGTTGAGCAGGTAGAGGCATTTAGCTTGCGTTAGCTCCTGTACTAGTTGCTGTTTATTCAGATTGTATACAAACTTAGATTGTTGCTTCGAATTGTTGAAAGTGTTGTCAACAATTCCTCTGTTTCAGAGAATTGGTCCTAATCCAAATTTTGAAGTCGATGGAATGTCCAGGTTAGATTTTGGTCAAGGCGCCATTGGTAGGACAATTGTTTCAATCACATTTTTCATCCAGCAATACTACTTTGAGATGCAAGTGCAGGCAATGGGCAGAAAACCAGTGTGTTTTCTGCCTGCTTGGTTGTTTTAGTATTCTCAATAGTTTGTAATCTGGAAACCTTTGTGTACACATTTAACTTTCATGCCTTTGCTCTCTTGTTACACCCCAAACTCAATGTCTATTTTTCACTCAGGAAACTGTTGGTTTCTTGCATCTGTCGGATCTCTGACGTTCCAGGATTACATCCTTAAGCAAGTTGTTCCTCTTGAACAAAAATTTGATGAGGACTACTGCGGGCTGTTCCACTTCAGGGTAAACCAACAATCATTGCCAGCTGTGTTTGTCTAAATGTTGGATCTGCTAAAATGGTACATACTATATGTCATATTGCTATAAAACCCTTCATATTTTCTCCTTTCTCAACTATCTAGTTCTGGAGATTTGGAAGATGGTTGGATGTTGTGATTGATGACAAGCTACCAACTATTAATGGCAGACTCATCTTTGTTCACTCCAAAAACCCAACTGAGTTTTGGCCTGCTTTGCTTGAGAAAGCCTACGCCAAGTATGAAAGTCATAAAGTGCATTTTGTTAAAGTGAGATTTGTCTTATTGTGGGAATATCCGTGTAATTAATTTCACTCCCACTTGCTTCAGAGTGTGTGGTTCCTATTCGGACATGAATGCTGGAACTCCTGCCGAGGCTTTGGTGGACTTCACAGGTGGTGTTCACATGTGTGTTGATCTGACAGAGCCTCCTCCAAACCTGTGGGACCTGATGTGCAGAGCTGGCCAATCCAAGTCATTGATAGGCTGTGGTACACCTCAGGGGGTAAGTACAAATAGACCACAACCAATGCTGGCTGGTTGCAACTCTTTAGGGTGTTCAAAAGACCAGGTGCCCATTTCATAAAAGCATCTCAAGGCTAAGGCTAGTTGGAAAGAAAATAATAAAAAAAAATGTTTTTGAAATGTTTGGTATTCCGGTATAACAGCCTACATCTTTGCTATAGATGTTCGGTGAGATGATATTTCTGGCTGTGATATCAGAAAACTAATCATTATGATGGCATTTACAGTAGTGTCAACAACTCTGTGTTCATACACGCACATGGACTGAAAGACTTAAGTGCCAGGATGCCAGGCTTCCACTTCTCAATAAATAAAGGGCATGAAATGCAGAATATGAGATCATTACAGCTATATAATTATATTCTAAATTTAGTTTGATACTCTTGGAGCGACAGATTTCTTTTAAATCCCCACAGGACACAGAAGTACGTAGTTATTCTCTACTCGATCCATCTAAAGGAAAAAGAGATTTAAATAAAACTGATCATGGCCTTTATTCATGGCCTCCCAATTCTCTTCAATACAACTTTATTACCTATACTGTGGCTTAAAAGTGAAAAGTGACAATCAGTCAGGAAATTACTACTCAGAGCTGAGTATGCACATAACATGACTAATGCTAAGCACAACTGAAAGCTGCAGACTTACTAGAGGCAAGGAACATCCTGCTGCTTTTGAATCTGTCTGTGGATGAGGTGTAAACAATGCTAGTGAGGAACCTGTGCACTGGCTCACCTATATGGCATGTAGTAAATATTAACATTATTAATTGTAAGGCAAGTATGACAGGTGACAATGACTTGTTAAAGTTTTATTGTGCTAAGAAAGCAGAGATGAATGCCGTTGCTAACTAATGTTTCAAAGTGCTTTGCTTATAATATTTCTCTCAAATACCTGACATTTGAGTATTTTTTGGAATGGAAATAAAAGGTATTGTAAAAAATAAATAAAAATGTAGTTTGCTAATCTTTTTATTCCAAACTAACCTCTAAGTGGCTCCATAGATTCTCCCTATGCTACAGTATATCTCAAAAGTGAGTACACCCTTTAGATTTTTGCAAATATTCTGTTATATCCTTTCAGGGGATAACATTATCCTACTGAAACTTTGATATAACTTAAAGTAGTCAGTGTGCTGCTTGAATAACAGTATAGATTTATTGTCCTTTGAAAATTACTCAGTACACAGCTGTTAATGTCTAAACAGCTGGCAACAAAAGTGAGTACACCCCATAGTGAACATGTCTAAATTGTGCCCAAAGTGTCAATATTTTGTGTGACCACCATTGTTATCTAGCACTGCTTTAACCCTCCTGGGCATGGAATTCACCAGAGCTGCACAGGTTGCTTCTGGAATCTTCTTCCACTCCTCCACGACGACATCACGGAGCGCACGGATGTTGGACACCTTGCACTCCTCCACCTTCCTCTTGAGGATGCCCCACATGTGCTCAATTGGGTTTAGGTCTGGAGACATACTTGGCCAGTCCATCACCTTAACCTTCAGCTTCTTCAGCAAGGCCGTTGTCATCTTGGAGGTGTGTTTAGGGTCATTATCATGTTGGAAAACTGCCCTACGGCTCAGTTTCCGAAGAGAGGGGATCATGCTCTGCTGCAGGATGTCACAGTATATATTGGAATTCATGTGTCCCTCAATGAAATGCAGCTCCCCAGTGCCGGCAGCACTCATGCAGCCCCAGACCATGATGCTGCCACCACCATGCTTGACTGTAGGCAAAACACATTTGTCTTGGTACTCCTCACCAGGGTGCCGCCACACACGCCGGACACCATCTGACCCAAACAGGTTTATTTTGGTCTCATCAGACCACAGGACATGGTTCCAGTAACTCATGTTCTTGGATTCATTGTCTTCAGCAAACTGTTTGCGGGCTTTCTTATGCATCGGTTTCAGAAGGGGCTTCTGTCTGGGGCGACGGCCATACAAACCGATTTGATGCAGTGTGCGGCGTATGGTCTGGGCACTGACAGGCTGACATCCCACTTCTGCAACCTCTGCAGCAATGCTGGAAGCACTCGCACGTCTATTTTTGGAAACCAACCTCTGGATATGACGCTGAGCACGTGGACTCAACTTCTTTGGTCGACCCTGGCGAGGCCTGTTCCGAGTGGAACCTGTCCTGGAAAACCGCTGTATGATCTTAGCCACTGTGCTGCAACTCATTTTCATGGTGTTGGCAATCTTCTTATAGCCAAGGCCATCTTTGTGAAGCGCAATAATCCTTTTTTTCAGCCGCTCAGAGAGTTCCTTGCCATGAGGTGCCATGTTGTCCAGCATTCAGAGAGAATTGTGCCCAAAACACCAAATTTAACAGCCCTGCTTATCATTTACACCTGAATCCTTGTAACACTAACGAGTCACATGACACCAGGGCGGGAAAACAACATCATTGGGCACAATTAGGACATGTTCACTATGGGGTGTACTCACTTTTGTTGCCAGCTGTTTAGACATTAACAGCTGTGTACTGAGTAATTTTCAAAGGACAATAAATCTATACTGTTATTCAAGCAGCACACTGACTACTTTAAGTTATATCAAAGTTTCAGTAGGATAATGTTATCCCCTGAAAGGATATAACAGAATATTTGCAAAAATCTAAAGGGTGTACTCACTTTTGAGATATACTGTATGTCTGGTCCCTTCAAATGTGGTGAAATGAGCACAGGCATGACAGTACATGGTCCTGTTATGAACGGTAAGAGAAGTAGAAAAGTGCTCGAGGGTAGTGACATATTTGACATTTAAAACTTGTGAAGGAAGATGGGCGCAGTGTAATAATACGTGAAAGTTGATGCAGCTGTCACTCACTTACAGTAATCCAGTTAATTACCTTCGTTTTCGGTTCGGTTTGTTGGTTTGTTGGTTTGTCAGCAGGATTACTAAAAACCAACTGGCCCAATTTTCATGAAACTTGGTCGAAGGCATACTGTGGGCCAAGGAAGAACCCATTACATTTTGGAGCAGATTTGAATCATAGGGCGGATGCACATACCTTTTTTCACTTATGGAAACTGCTGGCGGAGGTCTGCTCTCTCAGAATGCCCTTCTAGTCTTCACATCATATTCACATCATATTTGGCTGAAAGCAAAATAAAATGTTGGTCTTCTGTTTACTTTATTTATTGTGATATTAAATTAAAGTATGTTGCACAAGACTATCTCCAATCATAACATATACATTATCTATATCTAGGAAACATCTGCCAACACTGTATCACCAAATGGAATAGTCCAAGGCCATGCCTACACGGTCACAGGTGTGAAACAGGTGAAGAATTGCATTTTCTTTTATTATTATTATTATTATTATTATTATTATTATTATTATTATTATTATTATTATTATTATTATTATTATTATTATTATTATCATATTATTATATCCAGTATAAATCATTTTAAAACTCTGCAAATAATAAGGGCCTTAAAGGTGCAGTATACGACATTCAGAGCATATCTATGATTCTCAGTCTGGGTTGGGATTACCGGCTCTTAACATTGCGACAGCTAAACTGCTAATGGTGTTTACGGTGCTAACAGGGCTAACAACGGTAACAGTGCTGACAGAGCTATTGTTTATAGTGTTAACTTGAGGAGGAACCGGAGCCACCGTGGGTCGGGGTGGCATCATCAGCGGTAACCACTGTATGAGTGCAGTGCAGAGCGAAAACGATTAGCTAGTCAGTGAGACATGGAAGGATGAATTCACACGCACTAACATGCACGTGGTGCTGGACCAACTACCAAAACAAAAAACCGATAAACTCATACCGATATCTAACATATCTTAACATAGCAAATTGTTATTTGCTGCTAAATTAATGTGAATCTGAATGTCGTATATAGGCCTACTGTAGAACCAGAAGTTGGCCTCTACTTTATAGTCCTATGCATTATAGTAAAGTGTAGTTATTTTCTATGACGAATAACAGTTGTGTTTTCTCTGGTAATTGCTGGTCAGCTCATGAGCCGAGGGCAACTGGTAAACATGGTGCGTTTGTGGAACCCCTGGGGCCAAGGAGAGTGGAAGGGAGACTGGAGTGATCAGTAAAAATGACACAATGACTGTTTTGCAGAGAAATTGCTTTGATTTGCTGCCTCAGAACATAAAACACTGAGATTATTTTCCAATGCCAAAATAGTACATTGCAGATGTATTCATGTTCGCACACAAGCAAATTACTTAGGAAAGCTTTGGCAACAATACTGTATGCTTGTTGATGATAATCTCTAAAGTATAAAAGGGTTGCAGAAACTTTGAACGGAGCCATTTGCTGTTAACTTGAAAAACTGGTTCATAATAACTTAATTATGGACTGGTTGCGCCAGTAAACAGCAAAGCAAGGGAAGGGAAGCAAAGGTTTAACAGGTGTTCTACATTCATGTCTTTAAGGTTTTATCAGTTGTAATGAAAAGGAATGTCATTTATTTTATATCAGTGAATGCAAATCTATGCTAGTACAACGGCATTGCTTTTGAAATTGGCTAAATTTCCAAGTGTCTGAGTTTCCTAATCATAACCATATTTTGACATGCCTGAATGCTACTCAATGATTGCAGCAGACACGTTTAATTGATGTTTGGTGGATTTGGCACTTAAGTTTCTTACTAAGGCAGTTAAAACAGTTCTCCAGTGATTAGTATTGCACTTCCATATAGTCTGGGGTTTCCCAAAAGACGGATGGAAAAAAGGTTTGGTAGACATCAACATAGAAGAGGCTGAGATATCCTGACGATTAGTGCCTAGTATGTGTCAAGCTCCAACTCTTCAGGATCCTACATTTTCCATAAAGCACCTCGACAGTGTGTTTATGATAGTTTTTAAGTAAGGCTTTACGCTGCTAAAAATATCTAGCCTTCAGGCCCGAGCTGAAATACCTTTGCTTCTCCAAAGCTACCACACTATGCCAGTATTTGCAATAATAATAATTCCTCTCCTCTTGCTTCACACACAAATTGCATCTTAAGGTCGCCTTTGTGGCAAACTGTGAGTCCTCAAGATCGTGAGATGTGCCTCGCAGTGGCCGATGATGGGGAGTTTTGGTAAGCATGTAATTTCTAAAAATGATAAATGCAAAATGTTTCGTGACACTCTTACCTCAACTGACTGTTTTCTTTGATGGATCAAGTGAATCTCAGACTAAAGCCACGATGATTAATCAAAATGAATCTGTGATGCCAACAGGATGACCCTGGAAGACTTCTGTAAGTTCTATAATGATCTTGACATCTGCTGCCTGTGTCCCGACTTCCTCGATGGAAGCACGTCTTGCCACTGGAAGACCTCCATGTATGAGGGCAGATGGGTTGCAGGAACAACTGCTGGAGGATGCATGAATAACAGAGGTACTTCCAGGATATCTGGATTTATGCAAAACTGTCACCTCATTAGAACAATTTAGAGATTAGATATTATATATTTGTATTACTTTTTCATTTTAAATGTATAAATGCATAATTCAAATGTAACTTTCATTTCTAATATAGTATAACATTGTCAAAGTTCAAGCTCTTAACATGACAAGCTTTTACTAATATACTACAGTATACTACATTTAAGTATATTAAAAACTTTCATTTTATAAAAGGCGTAATTATTTCCTACTTTTTTTATCATACATTACAGAAACAGTATGAGTATTTATGGTTCATCTCACATGATGTGATGTCTGTTTGCTTTCTGCTCGATTTTTCAGTTGACCATTAAAATGTAAATATGTAGAATAATTAGTTTTCCACCTTGTTAAAATAATCTTTGCCTTCCAGACAGTTACTGGACAAATCCTCAGTATCGGGTCAAGATTGAGGAATTATTCAGCGAATGTTCTGCGAATCAGGGCGAGAAAAACATGCTGGTGTCTCTCATGCAAAAGCCTGACAAGAGAAACAGACGCCTGGTCCAAAATCTCCACATTGGATTCGCTGTATTTGAGGTAAGTTTTACCCATTATTATTGTTTTTGTCACATTGCAAAGATTATTATGACATATCATACGTAGACATGGAAAATAGCTGTTAGAGAAAGTCACATTAAAGGAAAGCAAAGATGAAAGTGTTGTGCAGGCTCAGGTATTCTGTGTCATTGTGGTGAAAGGATAATCACAAAGATAGCAGTTACAGTTTACAACACACGAAAAGAAACTAAAACTAAAACATCCGAAAAGTGATCATTAAATTCCTTGATTTCTATTTGCATTATATGTTTTGATATGTTGATATTTGACTTGAACAAATGTTTTTGTCCCCAACATGAAACAAATTTCCTCCTATTTCTAACAAGGTGACCAAAGAAGTAAGTACATTTTTTAGCCCTATCCTCATACACAGTGCATGCCCACCTACATTGTGAAGCTATGATATAGCATGAAAAGCATATAAATAAATATCTATTTATTGATGGTATTACAGTACAAGGCACAGAGCGGGAAGTTCCCAGCCTCTTTCTTCAACGTCAACAAACCTGTCGCCGAATCTAAAAAGTACATGAATGCCCGTGAGGTGATGGAGTTCACGATGCTAATGCCTGGCGAGTACCTGATTGTGCCGTCCACCTTTAATTCTAATGAGACAGCCTCCTTCATCCTGACCATCCTCTCCAAAGCAGAAACCCACGTCCAGTAAGTCACTCGCAACCCACTAGTCCTTAAAAGCTTGTACGATTGATATGCCACACACCACATATTAAGTACACTGCAGTCCCACAAGCAGTGTTGGGCAAGTTACTTAAAGTCACTGTTCAATTACTCTCCTGACTCATTAAACTTACATTACTTTAGTAATTACTCAGCAGCAAAAATAATGTCTCAGAGATGCCTTTAAAACAACTCCAATGCACACAAAACAACATTTGTACATCAATTAATTACTAAATAATTTCTCGCATGTTTTTTCTGATGGTGAACGAAGAATCCAGAACGGAAAAGTCTTGATGAATTGAAGTAGAACAGAAATATTATATAAAGAAATTAGTTTACAAACTCTTTAAACATCTCGTGCAGTATAATCAAAGTCTCATTTATACAGTTGTATGCTAACTACTTCCTAAACATATGCATTTTCCACTAAAACCTTATTATTTAAAACACCGCATAACAGTCTCACACTTGCACAGGCGCACTATACGTCCTTGTGAGTATAGTTTTATGCAGAAGCGTTTTAAATAGTAAGGTTTTAGCAAAAATGCATGTGTTTTGGAAGCAGTTAGCGTAGAGACTAGAGGTTTTTGGTTCACCATGGATGCATGCGAGGCATACAAAGTTTTCTTCACAAATTCAAGGTAGGCCCTACCGTGGGGTGAGTAGCCTAACTTATATGCAAATCATCATTTTGAGGGTGAGCTATTCCTTTAAGAATGTGAATTATTCCTTTACTGTGAACACAATTACTGGGACTAGTAACTGCAATGTCACTACTGAATTTCAAATTGTAACACCTTACACTACTTGTTACCGCTCAGAACGGTCTCTAAGCAATGTACGATATCTCTCGTCTTTCCTCTCAGTGAGAATTCCGATGGCCACAACCATGAACATGAGGAAGTAGAAGAGGTGTGCAAGATTTTAAAATATATTGTCGATCGATAGATAGATAAATACATTGCTGTTCTGTTACATGTTGTTTACTATGTTGATTACATTCATCTGGAGCTGAAACACTCAATATGTTGCAGGCCATGCAAACAGGAAAAGGCGAGGACGACGAAAATAAGAGAACCTTTTTCCGTCAATACTCTGACAAGGTAATTTGTGTAGAGCAGCATAAACTATGTGAAGTTAAACTAGTCTCACACAAGAAATAGTCAGGCACAGAGAATTCTTGTCCTTGCCCTTCTGATTTCGTCCAGTCTTTGTGTTAAGCTAGCTGCTGGCTGTAGCTTCATATTTACCGTACAGACGTGAGAGTGGAATCCATCCTCTCATCTAAATCTTTCACCAGAGATGGCGAATAACCTCATTTAAACTATTTATTTAATTAAAATCCATGTCTGCACTGTATCTTTTATTTGAGCTGTCATTAATACCTTTGGTATTGTCTTCTCTTCTTTGGGGTTACTGCTGATTACTACCAAACCCATAAAGTGTAGCAAGCGATTATTTCCCCTCAATATAAAAGTAACTGACATTATGAAAGCCAACATGTGAGCCAAATACTACCAGATACAGTAAATGCAGTACTGTTAATACAAATACAGTCTTTTCTTGTCTTCATTTCATTTCCAGTATGAAGAAGTGGATGCTGAGCAGCTCCAGAGACTTCTAAATGAAAAGATCTGGACAGGTTGAACTGTGTAACACCAAGAGGCTTGACAGCATAACAAACATTCACATATAATAATCCTGTGTTCTGCTATGTTGCTGGATTTCAGCCAAATTAAGTGTCCTGTTATTTTTCTACTTTTATTTAGGAGACTTGAAAGCTGGAAGCTTCAGCATTGATGCCTGTCGCAGCATGGTTGCTCTGATGGATGTATCCTCTTATGTGTAGTAGAATAATGTGGTTTCTTTCATTTTTCTCCATCTCAGCTACCAATTTGCTTAAGGGGGAATCTCTCACAGTAAATGTAGTTGCATAAGACACATAAGTAGTGTACATGCCAAAACTTGCCTGCCCTCTTGGATGTTTCACACAGATTTAAATGTCAGGCTAAAACAAGACTCAACACAACATGTACGGTTGGATACCTTAATGCTGGCTAAGACTTCAATTACCGGCAAACTGAATGGTGAGGAATTTGTTCGTCTGTGGAAGAAGGTCATCACTTACAAGGTAAAAGGGAGTTGAACAAGTCGTAAAAAAACAAAGATAAATGGTTAGCTTCCTGACAGACATGACCTTCAATGAATGACAAGGTTAGGGTGCGTCCTGTTTCAGAGTGTGTTTGTTCTTACTGTGTTAGGTTTGACAAGTGTCTTCTCTTCACCAGGACATTTTCCTCCGCACTGATGTTTCAAACTCAGGAACACTGTCACTGAGTGAGCTGAGGAATGCAATCATGGCTTCAGGTAGACGATCAGCCGCTTCTCTTTGCATTTACTGTATGTGAGCAATCTTGTCATCTGCTTTTTAACTGCTGGTCTTTAAAACAGTCTTTGATGCAAAACAATGCTTTGAAACCAGGTGCCTGATACATGTGAACACACACAGTAAACAAGAATACACACATTCCACACAGACTGAATTTGATGATAATCTATGTACTTCCACGCATGCATGTTAGCACTTGCTGTGACAATATCTCAAGTAGGGGTTACATAAACAGAAAGATTTAAGGCTGTCATGATCCCATCTAGAATTGATTTATTTCAGTTTACAGTTTAGTAAACCTACACAGCACTACAGGTGGGAGTTGACGAAGCAGTAGTAGGGGTTCTACATTTATATAAGGGTGGTGCGTGACAGCAATGTTAATGTGTGTCTTTATACATCTGGCACAAAGACTGTCTCGTGCATACACAGCGCTTTAGTCTAAAGTCAACAATGAAAGAAACGCATTTGGCTCCCAGGCACGATATATGCAAATATTCTTGTGCAGCAGTAGACGAGATTAAGTTTGTTGCAGGGAATGTTAAAGGAAGGTTGAGCAAAGGTTAGCCAGAGATTATTGACTGTGCTTCTAACCTTAGATTTCTAAGGTGTAATAATAATACAGCATGCTTGTCTGTCAGCAATATAAATACTGAGCTTTACTTTAGTTATGTATATTATGTAATGTTAATCCCCTGCTTTTGTGTGCGACTGACATGGATGATGAACATTTAACTACTTAAACCAACCTAAACTTTTGTCCTATGTATGTTGTTCAGGTAAGAGGATCAACGATGACATGCTGAACTTGCTGGCCCTGCGCTACGGGTCCTCCTCTGGACACATAACACTGGAGAGCTTCATCTCTCTCATCCTTCGCTTCGAGTGCATGAACCGTAAGTACATTAGGGCAACTGCACAGAAAAAGTACCTAAATGCTTTTCTTGAAATTTTATTCTTGACTTTGAGGATGATGTGTTCAATCCTTTTCAGGAACATGACAGGCGAGGAACTGTTTTTTACGTTATGTTATGTTAAACCGACTCAAATACGTCATCAGCAGAGTCCTGTCATGGGTTTGCTCGCCCCACAGGTGTCTTTCGTCAGATGGACGTGCTTGTCCTGAACTTTCGTTCAGAACACAGCCGTACTGGCATTTTCCCTGAGATGAGATGTTCCTTGGGTCTTGTGGTGGGAAATTGACGGTAAAGATCCCGGAGTATCGATTATTGCTGTCATTCACACATGAGCCCATGCAGGAAATATTCCTGAACATTTCAGGGTTAGACATAATTAGGTCTCTTGCTGTTCCTTGAATTTTGCTGACGATTTCGGCGCCAACCCTTCCCGACAGAAGGTCTCTCCAATGCACAACTGGGTGGGCTTTGGTAACTTAGTGTATTCTACCGGCGGCACACCATTGTTTTAACATGAGAAAACACAGGAGTGCAGCAACTACTGGTAAAGATGACGTGGTCGTGCGAACAAGGGACATTCTGAACTTCTGTCATGGCGTGTGACGTACACGTCTCCTTGCCTTTACAGTTTCTGGAGTAATGTAATAAGAATTAATTTTTTCTTTCTCAATAGAAATCTTCAACCAGTTGTCAAATGGAATGAACATGACTCTTCGTGAATCAGAGGTAACAGAAGTTCTTCAGAGGTGTATTCTTGAAGTTTGTTTAAGTTTTGAACCACTCAAAACCTGCACAGCTGCTGATCTGAAACAAAGGGGGGGAAATATCTTATTGGCAGAAGAAAAGTCTGTTTCAAATATCATTCACGAGTGTGTTGTTTCAGAAAACAAGGCATTCATGTACTACATCTTTACTTTTCTGTGGTGAAATGATCATGCTTTTAACCAGTGCTACAGATACATTGAAGCTCAATAATAATTTATCCCTCCTTCATTTGCAGTGGATGTACGTTTCGATGTACACTTAAACTGGCAGAGGAGATGAACTGCAGGATTCTTTTGGAATCAGCAGATGATGTGAAAGAAAATAAATACAAAAGGTGTTCTTCTGCAACTGAGTTCTTACGTGGTATGAAATAACAGGGTATTTACTTTCCATTTTGATAATGTTAAGGGTGTAACAGAATGTCCTCCCTGTGTCTCTTTTCCACTGCAGTGGGAGAACACATGGGAAGAACATGGTCAGAGATCTTTTCATATTTTCCTCTCATTTTTATACTTGGTCTCACACCTATGAACATGAAAAGTGATAATCTGCTTTGTAAACCTGTATGGGTTAGAAGAATACAGACTCCCCATCTGAGTAGATTTTAGTTTTTGACATAATTTAATCAATCTAAATGTCAATATATTTAAGCACTCTTTAGTAGTAGATCTCTTCTAGAATAACGTTAAGATTTTTAATTTGAGAATTTGTCAGCAGTAAATCTGCAGGGAGGTTTAGTTGTGGTTGGTTCTACATGTAAGTCTCTCTGATGTTCTTCATTCATTGTTTGTTGGTTACTGCATTTTCAGTCCACCATTTAATATCCCAACAATCTTTGTACGGATTGTCTATAATTTGGTTCATATCCATGGTGCCCAGAGTAGATAGCCTCCTGACTTTGGTGATCCAAATTGCTTGTCAACTATTGGATTGATTTGCAATGAAATTTGGTTCACACAAACATATTCCCCTTCAGGATGAATTGCGATCGCTTTGGTGATCACCTTTTCACCCAGCAGCATCATCAGGTCAAATATGTAACTGTCCAACACAATCACTAATCATTTATTCAATGAATCAATAAATACTTTTTTTTCATTCAATTATTGACTAAAATGGTGATTATGGTAAACGTTAAATATCAGCATGTTAGCGTCTACCTTGGGAGCATATTGGAATTCTAACAATGCTAGCATTTAGCTCAAGTACAGCCTCAGACCGCTGCTAGCATGGCTCGAGACTCTAAGATGTGTAAAGTCTATAAGCTAGTGTTTTTGATGGGATTCCTTTACACTTTAAGTGGGTTAATGCATTTTATGTTTTAGGTGGGAATAGACTTTGTACTTTACAAAATAAAGACATTTTCCAAACAGTTGTAGCGCATCAATATTTCTTTTACACCTTGTAGAATGTCTTGCAGATTTATTGAAATACATTTCCCTTATGACATATGTTACGTAAATATGGCATACATGGCTTTGACGATAAGTAAACTTTATACATAAAGGTCAGGACTAAAAAACTAAAGGACCTAAAGGACCATGTGGTGTAGTTACAAAAAGTTGTGATGGAAGATGGTCTATTTATTGAAGATATGCATGAAAACATGGGGCTTTCAGAATCCGTAAGCCAACTGCATGTCATCCACACTATGTCTTATTATTTTAATTATTAATAATAAAGTCTTACGGATATAACCGTCAGAAATATAAGAGGAAGTTGTGTTCAAAAGGTCGTCCAAACATTTCGCACCCAGTGTACAATAACGTACTGTATATGGTATTACTGGAAACTACTTTTGAATGCACCTTCACACCCCACGACTACATCCACATCGCCCCTGTTGACTGGAAAACCAAGAAGTCAGATCTCACATTTTACAGTCACACTGTTTTGCCAAATGTTATTTTCGTCAAAAATGTCAGATTTAAGTTACATATTTTATATATCGGGGCCTGGCATTCTCCTTGTATATGTCTGTATAGCACGGAACTCTTCAGTCATTTGTGAGTATTGACCAATATTAATTTGATTTATTACTATTTCAGTGTTTTTTGGGAGATCTATTTGTTATATGGCTGTATGGAAATAAAAAGTGTTTTGGAGTAAAACTCCCAAATAACATTCAACATGTATTTTAATGTATTTTCATAGAATTTACTGTCATAGTTGTAGTAAGAGTAGGAGAATGCATTCAGATGAACAATTATTCATAAGTTCTTGATTGTAATGATGATATTGCAAATTTTGATTATATATACTAGCCAATTACATTACATTCCTTTATTACATCTCCGTTTACTCTGTAATGGTAATATATGTTTACTTACAATGAATTTATATTTCTTATCTTTCAAATGAGGCCATCATTATGCGTATAGGCCTTATGGTTAAGGATCTATTGTTAATTCATTTTTGGGTATTTATTTTTATGCATTTCTTCCTGGGATCAGGCCGGGGTCGTGAGAAAGTGTTTGATCAGTTACTTTGCTCCATTTTAAAATATGCAGACTTATAATAATCTTTTTTGGAGACTATCCAAGAGTAGCGTCTTTGATGATGATTGACGGTATGTGAGGATATGTGGAATTTCTTTACAAAACTGCTCCAAGAGACAGAAATCACAAACATCAGATATTTTTTAGTATGTATTTATTCATTTGAGAAATAGCAGCGCATCTTAAATTACAATAAGATAATACAGTACTTTTGAGAGATGTATTTTTAATTCACTTCAGCTTTTTTAATAAAAAAATAGGGTTAAAATTAACAATGCTTAATTTCAAAGTCCCAGTATGTAGAATATGCAATAACCCATCACCACTTAAAACATATAATTTTAATTCCTCTGATTTTGCAACATGAGCAAAAGCAATAAATCAGTTTTCTTCAGGGATAGTTAAATATATTTAACTTAGTATTCTTAGAATCTCACTCTAAAGATGTGAGCGTTACTAAAACATGTATTTAATAGTTAATGATTATTGATTAGTATGATTAGTAAGTCACACATGTTTGTACGCTGGTTGTTGTAGTATTTGCAGCACAGATGTCAGCAGAGCAGCCAGGAATATGGATGTTGGGTTTTTTCAAAACACACAAAAGGTATGCTCACCTTGTGTTGTTTGCACGGTCGGCGCCAGGGTTGCACTCGAGCCACCTGGTTTTCCTGTGGAGGATATTCAAACTAGTTAGAGGGTGCGTTGTTAAATCAGTCAACGTCAAAGTTAGTCATCCAGCAGTGTTACTTCCTCTACTATAAATCTACTTTGTTGCATATCATTAACCAGATGTTTAAGCATAAAAACTACTGTCACTCAAAACACACAAAAGGTATGCTCACCTTGTTTTCACTGTGCTGGCTGCAGTTGATGCAGCAGCTTTTGTGCTGTCGTTGGAGCTGGGTGGTGCCGTGGTCGGGTCGGTTCTGTTGGTGGTTAGGCCCACACCTGCTCGATCCAGGTCTGACTGTGTTTGCATGTTTCTCCAAGTCTTAACCACGGTAACGTTCTCAAACAACTTCAGATCTTGTAGATGGACACCCATGAGGCCTTGAACGTTGGTCACAGTCAAACCCTGCTCATTTCAAATGAAAGTGTCAAAAATCGGTCTGAAGTTTAACATATGAGCAACAACTACAATATCACAGATTTGAAAGGGAGTTGCTTAATTTCTTTTCCTAGAGAAACCTTCGGTATAAACCATAACATTTTAAATATCCGGTAAGGATTTAGATATGTTTACTTGTAACTCTAGCACCTGGCAGCTTGTTGGCACAAAGGAAAAGTACTCACATTAAAGAGTATCAAACATTACACAACTTCCTTTTGGCACTATGCGAGTACATACAGCATGCTATGTTAAATAGAAAGGATGATAAATTGCACATCTAACCCATCACTTTGCAGCCTGTGGTAATTTTGAAGACCTAATTTCAGAAGTCAATATTTCAGATTTGTAAACTGTCTGTAAAATGACCTCATTGTCATGAAAAAGTCTAAGATTGATTTAAATTCTGAATTAGAGGAGTCATTAACTAGCTTCCATTAAAAAACTTCCAGTGATGGGTGTATTCTTTAAAACCATTATTGGAATAGATGGATGAAAAGAACAATACCACTTTCATATCTGTCTGTTCAATGAAAGGCTACAGCTAGCAGCCTGTTAGCTTAAAGAGTGGAAACAGGAAGAAACGTCAAGCTTATCCCCCTTAAAAGTACAAACTGTAATTTGTTTTTGCACAGATTAAACAAAAGATATAAAATGTGTTAAAGTAATAATCTCAGAGATTTTCATCGAAGAAATGTCTGTCGCTTCATGAGGTAACACATCGATGATTGAGCCTATGGCCCACTGATTAAAGCCCTTTGTTTGTAGTATTACGAACTGGCGGTCTGTGGCGACATTCCCAGGAAATTCACGAGAGCCGCACACTGTTTTGATCTCTGGGAAGTAAGATCCTAAACCACACCTGCAATTACCGCTTATTCCTACAGGTGCCGCCAAAGAAAACGAAGCTAAGCTAACCAGCTGCTGGCTGTAGCCTTTTGTTGTGTTAGGCAAGAAGTCAAATATATACACTTTTTTTAAATGTCAAACTAATCCTTTAAGTCTTCGAGTCAAACATTGTACAATTCTTTGGTTCTTCATACCCGTAAACCCTCCCAAATATATTACAGTGTTAGCTCAGTTGACATATATTCACAATAAAACAACCAAATGGAAGTCCAGAACACTTTCTGTTGTCAACGCTAACATCCTTACCGAGATCACGTTAGGATCCAGGCTCCGGAAAGTGTTTATGTCCATGTTGACGTTCTTGGTTGACAGTGCTACTACATCTGACAGTGGTGCCCCACCTATCAGCGTAGGAAGGAAAACAGGAAATTACAGAAGAGTTTTACGAGACAGAAACAGCAGAAAAGACGGATAACACGTGTTCTTACCTAGATCAGCCTTAATTAAATTGTAGTAGGCACTGGAACTGGAACGCCGTGAGCTGAAGGAAGTGTTACTGATCTCATACAGGACTCTCTTCTGTTCTGATGAACATCATGCCACATTCACATTGACAAGGTGCAAGAAAAAAGTAACAAAGTGTTAAGTCTAAGTCACCAAGGAGCAACCTCTGGGTCAGAAAAGTAAACGTCACACTTCCTTTTCATTTATACAGCACAGGGGCTGTGTTTAGGCCTCCTTAAGCTACATGTGACCACCCACCTGATACTGTCTGGGGTGATGGTCCTCAGTGTACTGGTGTCTAATGAGCACAGGTTGGAGTCGATACTGTTCAGCTCAGTGCTGCCCAGGGAGTTCCCAGACGTATTCAGAAACTTGGTGATTATTGCTTTGCTCTAAACGACATTAAAGAAAACACCGTATGTGAACAAATGTATACAGGTATGAGTATATTCCATAATATTGTATATGACACGGTTTTATAATAAGAAATTCCAACATTGTGTAGTTTCGATAATCCCTCTACGTTGTACCTTTGCTGTCTCCCATGATCCATCATCAGTTTTAATGAGTGCTGCCAGGGTGTCAACTTAGGTGATTTTCCACTTGGAGATGTCATCAAGTGACGCCATACGAGACACTGAAACGAGCACCTGAACTTCCTCATCAGAAACACCTGCTGGGAATGCCTGAGAATGTGAAGTAACACATGGTAATGTGTTATAATATAAATCCATTCATGTAAAAAAGAGTTCAATATATTTTCCTATCAATAGGTCAACCAGAACCACTTGTGTCAGTTCTACATGATATGGAGAACCTCTTGATGTATTAACACATTCACACTGAAACAAGTGATTCACTTTCCTTGTCTAGTTATTTCTCAAGATTTCTAGATATGTTTCTAAACTCCATTACCAGCCAGGCAGAAGGGTGAATACATGTTAAAACTAAGTAATCACTATTTCAGGCAATTTCACATTCCATACACCACAATAACCTGGTTGAGTTTCTTCAGAATGACTTTCTGAAAGTCATCATCGTGCACTTTCTCGCAGATAGAGTTGAGGTTGTCTTTCAGAACCGAGATATCCAGGCAGAGGTCAAATTGCGTCTGCTCGTAGCCAAAGGGGAAGGAGTTGTCACTGACCGTCACATGGGTGATGTTTCCCACAGTGCAGCCTTGACAATAATTGAGCAATGAGTAAGACAAGTTAGACACACGAGTGTATCACTTTGCATTAAGTATTAAATACACACAACACATACAAGTTGTGTTCAAAAGTGTACGGAATATCAACAGCTGCTATGTAAAAACACAACATTGTGGCGTTCTGCCTCTTTTTTCTTTACCTGCTCCTCGTTTTATCTTGTGAGTGCTGATCTGCTGAAACAACTTCTTGAACTTACTCTTCCTTGTCTTCGTTTTCCTCAGGGTGAACATAAAGGTCTTAAGGTACCGTCTCTTTGTTGACTGCAATAAACCAAACAAGAAATAGTTTTTTTTAATCAGGTGTCTCTTACAAGGTATTTTAAAATTATGAAATGAAATTAATATTATTGGACTAAAGGAGAAACAGGTAAAAGTCAAACACATACAGTTTTGAAGACGCCCCAGATGTTTCTTGTTAAATAGAGAGGTAGGACACCGAGATCTTTCAGTGTTTGCCTGTTCCAGGTACTGACATTCCTGAAAACAGAAGATGAAATATTTATAAAATCTGGCTTTCTAGCTTAATACACACATTGTGGTGTAGGATGCAACATGTGGGGCATTAAAGATCTTGTATAGAAAATGCCTTTAAATAAAGGAGGTAATGATTCGTCAATAATACAATGTTGTATTTTGCACAGTTCAAAGGATAAAGCTGATGTGATTCTTCATTATTTCTTAATATTCTATATTCCCCGTGTGTGAAAAACAATAAAGAGTTGTTGCAGTCTTGGTTCACGCTGGTTTGGACTATGGAGGGTCTATGTTTTTATTTTATTTCCTGCATTAATAGATGTGCAACTCGGCGATAATATGTTTTGTAAGTAGCTCATGCACAAAGCATCATGGTACACTGAGGAATGTATTGCTTCAATGGACTACATTTTCCATCAACACTGATTAGACATTAAAGGTGCCAAGATTCCCTTTAAACATTCATCACCAATATATAGTTTCAGTTTATAATGAGACTAAGTGCTTTCTGAAAACAGCTAGGCACTGTAGTTATTGTTGGTAGTGAGTGTTCATGATAATGAAGGACCATGTCACCCAGTACAACAGTGTGGCTCACACTCATAAGAAGAATAAAGAAAATCTCCAGCCTTATCCTTTAAATTGGATAAGAATTGATCTAATTTTACCCATATTTTGTTTTCCCAGACAGCAGCAGTGTCTCCATGCCATCCACCTGGCTATCAGAGAAGTCTTTGCAGGCTTGGAGCTTTTCCATAATAAGAGGATCAGCGTTCTGGATGTAAGAACCGTCCAGAGTGCAGGCCATGTTTCCCAGCACCTCCACGTTGCTTCTGCTCAGATCCACACCACTTATACCCTGGACAGTTAAAAACACAGCATTTCCTTTTAAATTGTGCCACAGTACCTTGACAGTCTCACAAGGGATATACAAACCACTTATATAGGACATGGCAATTACTTTTCAAGCTATACTTTTCAAGTGGTTTGCTGCTACACTGTTTACAAGGTTAGTTTAAAAATGTTATCCAATACAATTACTAATTACCTGTTAAAATATGTAGTCAGTAACCTAATACAAGTATCACAATATGAAAGTAATGTAACTTGATTACTTTCCGTTACTTTTAGATGACCTTAATACCAAATATGCAAATAAAGACAAGAGAAAACAAGAAGATTTTTATCTAAACTCAAGTACTCAAGTAATATGTTTATTTTTATTTTTAGCAGTATTGATGTTTGGAAGTGCGCTGCATGATTTCTACCAGCAGGTAGTGCCTGTGAGTGATTAGCAAAAGTAGAGAAGAACTATTCTTCCCCTATTCTTATTGTTTATAATTGTTTTTGACAGGAGGGAAAACATGCAGGCAGACTTTAGATGGTGGTGGTTTGTTTTGTTAAGTACATAAATAAAATTGTGAAACTACGTCCGCCTGTATCTCTGCAACCTAGTAGTGCTCATTTAAACGTAACGTTACTTCAAGTATGCCATTCACAATGTTGTAAACATCTACACACTGTTGCCATATGGTGATTCAAGCTTTGATTTTACAGAGAGTTATAACAAGCTGCAGGATACCCTATAACCCTTAGCAAACGTTCATGTCAATGGCACTCACCAAACGTCCTGGCTTCACTGAGAAGGAACGAGTCCTTGTTCAAACTCAGGAGGTCACAGAGAAGTCTGCAGCACCCACTGCGGAAAAGTATGACGTGCAGTTGGCACTCTTGACATTTTCGTTGCTGTAATAAATAGACATAGAGGGAAAATAAGCAAATATCTACTATTTTAACCAAGGGCAAATTATGTCATAATGCTCATCAAGAGACAGACTCACTTTAAGTAGAGAAGCATGTCTGAGGGAGAATCTGCAAAGTTCTGGGAGAGGTTTCCTTTAAGCAGGTTGTACATGCATGTCAGCTGTAGAAAATGATGCAAAGACACATGATGATATTATTATTTCATCCTATCCTTATCTTAGTTATCAACTCAGATAAAGGGCCATAGTAATGTCATTTCATTAAGCTTAGTTTCATATATATTTAATATGGATTTACCTGTGATTCCTTCAGCTGCACCTTGGCCCTGCCTGTCCTTGGCCTACAGGCGTGGATCAGCCCTTGGATCCTGGTTTCTTAAATTGAAAAATACAATTGATAATTGGATAATTGAAAAAAAAAAAAAGGTTAATAGGTCGTAAAAAAAATTCCATGGGGAGGAAAAAACTTTGTGAAACTTGTTCACTTACTGCTCGATGTCAAAGTTTGTTTCAGCCAGTGATCCAAAAAACATGGCGCCCTAGAAGTACAGAAACAATGATGTCAAATAATCCTTTAATTATTTATCTCTTTTTTTACAGCATCACTCTAAAACTGCAGAACACACTATTTCACATTATGGTGAGGTTGATTAAATATGATAAACTAAAGACATTTGACAAAGGACTAAGACTGAATACAAACATAGCTAACAAAAGTAACACTACGTGGCTTGCGCTGTAACCAAGGCGCTCCGACCCTGGATTGTCTTTGATGTAAATATTTTACACAACAGGGAGTCTATGGGTCATTGTTGAGTATCTTCGGGATGTTAATCACCTAATAATCCTAAACTCATTTTACATTTGCATTGGTTTCACTGGGGAGTCACACGATGTGCTAAAGGTCATTTCTGGAACTATAATGGAGTATATGTAGCTCTGAATATATTGCCATCAGACTTCAAAAACCTGTTTGTATAGCTACATACTGACCTGCTCTCCCGTCCATTACTTTCTGTTAAATCTTACTGATGTCTACAGTCTCTTCAGAGAATACCAGCAAGGACGGTGGAATCTCAGTTGCCATAGCATCGGGGACATTCTGCACCACGCTGGCTGCACTTGAGTCCACAGAAATGATCTACCAAGGAATTAAATAGAGTTTGTAAAATCATCTAAAAATTCCTGTAAGTGAATACATTCAAAACATTTCTTAAACGCTATTATCTGCATTTACACTCATTTATATCAACTTGGCATACAGTAATTGTGCCTTTTGAAAAGTCTGACAATGAATGTATTAATGCACTAACTCAACTGAAAAACAGCTCCTGTAGTTTTATTGATAGTCAATACAGGTCCCTCAATAGATCTTGACACTGACCGCTATCTTTCATCAAAAATGTGTCTACAAAACAAGACAACGGTCATTTTTGGTGGGTGGTGATGGCCTAGTGTTCTAGTGGTACCCCTTCTCAATATAACACCAGAAGGTTGTGAGTTCAATACCAGGGCTGCCACCATTGTGCCCCTGAGCAAGGCACTTAACCCTGAGTTGCTCCAGGGAGACTGTCCCTGTAGTTAGTTCACTGTAACTCACTCTGGATAAGAGTGTCTGCTAAATGAACTGTAATGTAATTTTTGGCATTTTGTGATCAGCTTGAAGTGTAGCAGGCAGTAGTGGAAGAGTCAGCAGTGAGCTGCTAGATGAAGAGCTGCGGGGGACCGGCTGCACGCCTCCAACGTCTCAGCCAGGTAACAACTACTTTCATTTTCACTGTTTGCAGACTCATGCCTTGTGCAGAATAAAATCAGATCATGGTTATTTACGTAGCCGCTCCAGCCGCAGTGCATGTCGCTGCGTGTGTGTATGTCCCACTGGCTCGCTAATGTTTGCTGCTCTGCACTGCGCTTTTCAAAATAGTTTTTCTTATTTGTTCTCTGTATAATATTGCAGTAAAATATGCACTCTTGTATCAAATGTGTATTTATCTTAATCGTAGACCAGAAATATATGCAATGTTGTGATAGAATCAAAAGTTAACAAGTACCTTTTGGACAAAGGTCTGCTGGACGACTGTTGGGGCTGTCAGCATGTTGGAAACAAAGGTGCTGCTCTGGGAGATGCTGAATAGCTCAGAAGCTGAGATCTCTTCTATTGACTCTGAAGGAACTCCAGCAATAAGTGTGCCCAGGGAATCCAGGGAGGATCCACTGTTGATCTTTTCACTTAGTTATTGTGTAAATTATTGGTCACACGAAGCTTCTACAGCAAGCAAGCCTCTTTAGATGATTATATAATTGTGTAATTAAAACGTTGTACAGGAAGCTGATAAGGACATGACAGTGGGGAGATCTTAAGAGATTAAATATCTTAAGTTTTTATAATTCAGTTAATATGCTAATAATAAACTCTTCCACAAATGCCTGACCAGGCATTGGCATGGTGGTCTCTCTCAGGGTTTCTGGCTCAGTAACTCAGGTTGCATCTTTGGGGAACTGTAAGGTGTCCTTTTGTAAATTCTCTTTTGGACAGATGTCTATGTCAAGGGGATCAATATTTGTAACTTCTTACTCAAAGCACTCCAAATGTATCCTGACTAGAATAATTCTAAACAGTCATGTAGTCGTTAATGATCTGGTGTTCGCAATTCAGTGTTACAGTCATTGGTTGTATCATTGTTTGTGTTTTGTGCTGTTTTGTATGTATTTTCTTGTTCCCTTTGGTGTATATTAACGGCCCATCTACGGGACAAGCATTTCAAACTAGCTTGTGCTGGAAATGCTGTGGTATGTAAAATGCCAAAGAATGTAAGAAGTGATTTTTTTACAGACAAAAATTGTGTAACTCTTTTAAGCTACTGGATACCTGAATTTCCCTCGGGCTAAATAAAGTATTTATCTATCTACCTGCCTGCTTTGCCATTTTCTCTCACCATCTGTCCACCGGGGAAGAATCCTATAATAAACTATTTTAATATACTCCGTTTCCAGAGTCTGGTGTTCTGTGCCTGGGTCTCCCCTGAACGTACCCATAACCGATACGCTATCAATAGGCTTTGTATGCATTCATATACGTTGTATATGCTAATTTTCATATGGCCAAATTCTACCCACATTTTGCGGATGGGCGGGTGCTGCCAAGCCCTGTATTTATGTAACAATTACATATTTTGACAAATTAGTGGATACTCACTGCAGAGGGTTGAAGGTGGGGTTGAATTCAAAAAGATGTAAGATGTAGTAGTTGGTTACACTTTCTGAGATTGCAGTGTTGTTAAAGAGCTCCAGGTTGGTTTGGTCCACCAAGAACACTTCTGCCTTCAAAAATATGTCAAAACATAGTTCAATAAATTACTTCTTAAAATCGCCTTTGGTTTTCTAAGCCTTGACTAAAATTGATTGAAAATAAAGTTTAAATTGATATAAACAAAACCAGATTACAATTGTGAAAGCTATGGCTAGTTTAATTAAACAAACAACTTCTATATTTCGTTCTAAGATTAAGCATCACTTTAGATACATTAAATAGAACGCATATCAGGACATACTTGACTGGTTGAGATGAAGGTGTTGAGATCCTCCGCAGTGATAAACGTCACAAAGTTGCCGACATTATAGGCAAACCAGGCGGTAGAATTTAGTACTGCATCACTGGCATTGTAGCATCTGGCTTCAAAGCCTATGAAACAAGGAAAACACAGGATATTGCCAACAAAAGTAAGCAACAATTATGTGTGTAACAATCTTCGAGGCTGTAATTCAGCACAGTGGAGCCTGTCAGCATGTTAACATGCTCACAGTCACAATAGTAACATGCTTGTGTTTGGCAGATATGATGTTATCCATCTTAGTTAAGCATGTTAGTATGCATTGTCCAATTAGCACTCAACACAAAGTAAACTGCAACTGAGGCTGATTGGAGAGTCATTCGTTTTGCAGGTTGAGGAAAAGTCAGGGGATCTTTTGGAATCATGTTCTGGAGTACATGAAATGGTTGTACAACAACATTTCATGACAGGCTTTGTATGCATTCATATACGTTGTATAGCCGTCCAAAAAAAGTCATTTGAGATGGAAAGTTTGTTTCAGAAAATTTAAAGCAGATTAAGAAAGTGATTTTGTATAAAAATCTAGTCATCCCTTCAGTCTAAATTACAAGTATCACATCCCTTCTATTATTTGCCAAAATTAATCTGCACAAATGGGTGTGGACACTTACACAAAATGATACATTCCACCTTAAAAACAAAATCAAAAACTTTCATCTAAATGACCTCTAGCAAACTCTTGGGGTAGAAAAAAATATAATTTCAGCTGTGTGCGCTCCAACTAGAGAAAGATAGACTCAGTATGGACTTTTACATTATACATTTGCTCAAAAATGCATCTTACCAGTTCTCAAGTAGGTGCTGATGGTGGTGTATACATCACTCTGTCCAAACTCAGAGTTGTTGTATGTGAAGTTATTTCCCATTACAGAGACCCTATTGAAAGCAAAACAATGTCAATGCTAACTCAGTGACAATAGGGCTATTGTCACTGAGCTTTCTGAAACCATGAAAAAAAGAGACTTACAGTTTCTGGAAGGCAAGACATGAAGCATTCTGCACTTCGTTGGAGCTGAGGAACCTAAGATACGAACCAGGAATTGACCTCGTATCGGCTGTTGCTACTCAGCGCCAAAGGCCAAACACAAGGGAGGATCACCATCTTCACATCATCTGGAACGTCCTCCTAATGGCATACACAATTATTTACATGTTTAAGGAGAGGCTTGTGTAACATTTGGTATTTTAAACAGACGATCAAATGAGGTATTATATGCAAATACTGTAATCACCACTTGGATGTTACTAATACCAATATGTAAAAGTGGTATGTCTCCTCATCAGTAATAATGTAAGTTATGTGGCACCATTCAGAAGAGGGACATACAGTTTCTAGGAAGGCAGGAGTGTTGTTGTAGTTATTGAAGATGACACAGATGTCAGATTCAGTACCAATCAGATTGGGCTGACTGAGGAACTGATGCAGCTCTGAGGTGCTGATGGTACTTAGGAGCTGAAAGACAACAAAGATGTTGTAGTTGAAAAACCTTTTTATGTTTTGATATTAGTGCCAGAACAGAACACCATCTGTGGGCATTTGCATTACAGGGTGATGATCACAAGGTGGTTGCTCTTATTTCATCCTCTGTGTGTAAAACAAGTCTTAAAAGGTTCAATGTGTAATTCCGAACCACCTGCTCCAAGAGTGGGGGGGGGGGGGGGGGGGGCAGTATTTCACCTCTACACTGGGTCCATACAATCTCTAGTGTTTATATTTTAGTTATAGCAGTTTGCCATATTTATTGTATTCGAATGTATTCTTTACATTGTGTATTGCATTTCATCCTGTGTAATACCAGTCAGTCAGTCATCAGTCAGTGGGCAACAATTCGACCAAACTGCTGAAACTCTAAGAGCCGGTCAAAAAACACTGCTGTTTTATAATCTTCACGTGAAGCTGATCTATCTGTGTTACTGGGGCACTGATATTAACCAGGGGCTGTAGTTCATGTAACGTTACATTAGTTTGTTTACTGGACTAAATCCAAAGTGGCAGAAACGAGAAAACTACTGCACATTTGTCTCGTCTTCCTGGTGGCGGCGCAGCCAGGAGAGCAGCCCGCCTGGGGACGAGAGAGGTCGGCCTTCGGCAGCCGCCTCCGTAAGACGGAGCTCCAGTCAGCAGTCGAAGAGACTTGAGCTTAGCCAGAACTAGCCCCAGCGCCTGCATTCACAGCTGCTGGACCTGCGTAACGGCTGCAACAGGAAGTTTGCAGTTCCCTGGTGCTGTGGCTGAACTCAAGCTGACTGCTAACAGATGTTACGCCGTTTCCCAGGGCTGTGATAGCTATATGCTCAGTTAAACAGCCTTCTGTCCTCGTTTTCTACTTTTTGCTACTTTGAAAGTGATCCAATAAACAAACTATAAAACAGACAAGGAACATGGCTGTAATATTTACAAGTGAGTCAGCAGCTGTACTTCTTCTCCCTCTGTACTGAGGCAGACTGCCGCTACAGTGACTCACTATCGCCTCTAGAGGAACAAGTGGTATTACAGACAGTGCAAAGCTAGTCAGTTAGCATGCACATTTCAGTAGATATCTCTGCAACACAATACATAGGCGTCTTTGACATAACATCAACACTGTTACCTCTTTACAATCTGTTGATAATATTAGTTAAAAATACTTACTTAAGAATGATTTTTTTTTTATATATAAAACTATTTCACAACAAAATGTACTTTGTCATAGATGTGATTTGCACAAACCTTGGAGGAAAAGCAGGCACACTTCTGTAGATCTTCCTATGGGTGTTATTGCTGAGTGTAAAGTGTTGTGTATCCAGCAATGTAATCCTAAATTCAGATTAAAATTAGTCTGAAGCAATTAAAAATACATATTGCAATGACCATGATCCCCCACAGACATTCTTACATCTCTTGGCTGCTGTTACAACTCCTGTTCTTCCCAATTTCAAATAAAGGAGTCACCAGGCTGGGAAAAAGGTAAACCAGGAGAGGGCTTAGTCGCCTGAGCTACATCCGGAACTCTGTGTCATTGATAGCTGGAGAGGACAGATTCCCTCTGTCAAATACTGCCTGGAGGAAGGCAGATTTCACCTCCACTGTGTAGTTGGCTGGGTGGGTCTGGGGGAATTATATATAGTATTAATAAGAGTTTGAATTTAAAGTTTTACATGATAGTAATGTTACGTTATTAATCATGTAACATCAAAGTACCATGTGAGTCATTATCTAATTGTACATAAAAAGCCAAATAGCTTAAGGCCCTGTCACACATATCCGTATGACAGAAACGTATGCCGGCGCAAACGAAAATTTGTCAGAGTCCAAATACGTCCAACTTTTCATCGGATCGGAAAAGTCAACATATACAGATACGCATGTCTAACCTATTGATAGCGCATCACTTACTTATACAAAATGTATCAGACGAATGCCCAACGAATGCATAAGATATACAAAAATATGGCGTATACAAAATATCGGCAACACGCTGGTTTACGTTGATATAAAGTAAGGTATAAGTAGTATTCGTTAAGAGCAGGCGGTGTTACGCTGGGGTGCGTTGTTGAACGCTGATGTTTCGAGCATGTTCAAAATTACCGGACGTACCCGACATGTGCTTCATAAGATATGCAGACGTTACGTTACGTTAGACATACGTGAACACGGAATACGTAGGTGAATAATTACCTACGTAAATACAGTACGTGAATGCTTACCTACGTAAATATAGTACGTAAATACCTACGTGACTACGTTAGAGGTACATTAGATATAGGCTACGTCGGCTGACGGTGAACCCTACAGCCAATGTATTGATAACGAGTGAATAACCTATTCATAACCTATGTTAAGATTATCCCTGATGACGGAGTAACTTATTAAACGTGTTTCTACAGTACAGCTAGCGTTCAGCATTCTAGCCGTTCTCCAGCATCAGCATGACGTGAACCAGATGGCACTTTTTCAGCTCCGTTAGTCAGACGCTCTGATACGTTTTAAATAGATAAGTGATACGCTATCAATGTTTGACATACGTATAATAATTTGTTATGTATTCGTTATGTATGCGTCAGCTACAACACCGCTGTGGAAAAGTTGGACGTATTTGGACTCTGACACATTTTTAGCTAATTTTTATATACGCCGGCATGTTTCTGCCATACGGAACTGTGTGACAGGGCCTTTTATATGTTCCCGTGTTGCTTTTAAAAATTCCACCCAAACTAACAAAACTTCTGTTTAGGATATCCGGAAAGGCCCCTTGAGCTTAAATCCCCTGGAAAGGTGGACCAACAGTTGTCCCTGTTTGACTGAGGGTTAAGCAGGCTCACTAAGTAATATCTGTGGAAACAGGACAACCCCATTCTGCACCAAAAATACCCACCTCAACATGTAAGCCTACAGGTAACAGGTAACTTTAAAGCTGTTTGAAATGCTACAGCAGTTAGTTAGTTAGTTAGTTAGTTAGTTAGTTAGTTAGTTAGTTAGTTAGTTAGTTAGTTTTTTACTAGCTTAAGTTACCCTGAAAAACATTATGTTAGCCAGTGGTTGCTAGCGTGTTCAACAGGCAATGACTAAAGACAAAATACATCTAGATTCTGAATAAAAGCTAATATTTGCTGTTGTTCACAGGTACTGTCTTATTCACGTATCATGTGACTGCTAAAACAATACAGTTTAATGAGAGGGACAAAAAAATATGTTTACAAGCCACAAGCAGACACCTAAAGATAACAGCTAAGATTTCTTCATGTTTTGCTTTCTCATGTTACTACTAAAAAAGAAGTTTATAGTATATAAGAGATACAATGGCTGGACATAAGACATTAGTAAGACCTCTCAGTAGAATGCAATGCAATTTAATAGCATCACACACTTCAGCCTCTCATTATGTTGATTCAACACTCTTTTGAAACTGTTTATTATAGCCTTAATGAAGTTAGTAGGCTATGCATTTTAAACCTGTTATAACATTGCATTAAGCTAGGTAAATATAATAAACTGAAATATCAGTGTATAATGTTGCAAAAAAAGTGTGTTTCAGTTTGACTATGTGTAAAATGACCAACCGTGTCTTTTTAAACCTGTTTAAATGGCTACAGAAGCTAGTTAACATTGGGTAAGTACACTTTTCCTCAGTGTTTGATAGTTTCAGTTGGATTTTAAATAATTAAATTATATTATCTTTCAAATATTCTGATGCCATGTATTTGGGTAGAACAGTATTATTAAGCAAAAAGAAGAAATTTCAGCTCTACAGATTTTTACCTCAATGGCCGGTGAGACTATGTCAAAGAAAGCACCAAAGTCAACAGGGTTGATGACTGTCATGATATATGTCACATCCATCATCGTCCTTTCCTGTGAGGGACTTGTTGCAAGCTGGGCCTGCTGACTGAGAGTGAGAAGATCTGCAACCTCCGCCTAGTGACAAGCAGCATTTCAGTAAGCAAACACCAACAGGGGAACTTTAAACTTTTATGGCATGCAGTGGTATGCTTAGGTTAAGCACTGGACCTCACATGTTACATATCTGCTAATCATCCAACTTAAACATTTGTTAGTATTTGTAATCGCTGTGTAAAACATTTCTTTGTGACAAGTGATGTCAAATAATGACTTGTTTACCTTCCAAATGTATAAAGGTACCTGTCAGTTTCACCCTTTCATTTAAAGGTTACTTTAATGAGTAAATAATTGTTGCAGCTGAACTACTAACAGTAGGATATTTAGTGTTTAATATCTATATTGAATGTAGCATTGATTATTTTATTATTATTTCTTGTCTCCACATGCACAGGATTTCGGTCCACCCAACTGATCTACACACAAACTCACACATCCTCACACACAAGTGATTGATATCTAACATGTTACAAATTTCCAACAACCAACCATTTTGTTGTTTTTTTGGTTATTCTTGGATAATAGAGTATAATACAGAAGACATTTTAACACTTTCCAATTTGTTGGCTTCTGCTTTTTGGGGATTTAGCTGACTGGCAAAGATTTTTGACTTTTTGTTCTTTGAGAATCTGTTCTTCTCACATCAAGGCAAAGTGGTGAGAAATGTAAAATTATTTAAGAGTAAAGTGATCGACAACTGCTTGTTGATTTGTTGATATGATTGTTCTAGGTTGTGTTTTGTGGGATCTGAAGATTTTGCCCTCAACATTTTTGCATGCGAAGATGGTTGGCTAACTAGGCTAATTCTTAGTGAGAGGTATACCATTACCATTGTTTGTTTTACTATTTGCAATCAGCCTCACAATTAACGTAATTGGGATGTATTGGGTGATACAGCAGCAGAGTATAGTTGTCGTGATTGCACCTTAGAGCTTAGAGAGAGTGGGATAAAGAAAAGTAAGGGAGAAGGAGAGTTTTGACTTTAAAGCATTGGTTCCGAGTTTTGGGTTGGGGTGTGGTTCTGGCTGAATCATTTTTGTAGTTACTGGGTCCAGCTGTGTCTCGTTCCCCTCATTAGTTTCTGTTTATATATCCCTGTCTGGCGCAGTGTTCATTGTGGGATCGTTGTTCATGTTACATGTCTGTTATCTGCCCGCTTGTGTCTTGCTCAGCCTGTTCGTGTCCTGCTCGTGCCTACCCTAGACACGGGGTAGACACGGTGTAGATACGCCGTGTCTACCTGGTTTGTCTGTTCACTATTATTTTGTTACTTTGTATAAGTGTTTCAGCTTTGTTTTATTAAAGCTCGCTTTTTGTTGTAAATCTTCTGCATTTGGGTCCTCTCCTGTGCCATACCGTGACAATTCTATATGTATGCATTTATATAAATGTATGTTACTAACTCAGCATCCGGGGCATCATCCCTGGAGTTTCTGTGTCTCTCATGTGGCGATAACGCGACAAAAATATTCACCCCTTGACTCTACGTCATGATGGAAGTGGATGAGAAAACGTTACTTGGCCCAGTGAATGGAAAGTTTACATTAATAAACTCCCGGATGTAACTGTTGATGCTCCGTTCTGTGCGATTCCTGCAGCAAAGAATGTTCAAACCATCGGAGAACTTCAAGCCTGAAATATCACCTCAACGCAAAGCACTTAGCAGCTCGGAGCTAGCTAGCACCGCCGCTGATGTTAAAGTGAGCGACCCGTCTCGTCATACATCTCGATCAGGCGTTCAGACGTAGAATGAGCCGGTCTACCTGAGACACATTAACAGCTCCATCACGAAATGTATTGCAATGGACTGCAGGTGGTAGAGGACAGGGGGCTAACGGAGGCTTTACAGAAAGCGTCAAATGACACAACCTTTAAACCGCCACAACAGCTATCGTTTATTGTGCAATGAAAGATGTTATGCCCGATTTGAAATTGCATTTTATGTCAAACTGATGGTCTGTGTTGTCTAAGATAATTGTGGCAAACAAAATATTGGAGAAATAGTATTGAAATAAAAGACATGTTGACCAGTTTATAATGCTACTCATTGATTCACTCACCTTCCAAAAAATATTTAAATATTTTGAAATGCTTCTCACAGCAAATATTGATATATGTGATTAATTTAGAGTAATTAATCACAAAGCTTGTAATTAATTAGATACATTTTTTTAATTGCTTGACAGCCCTATATATATATATATATATATATATATACATATAGTTATTATTTAAAAAGTTTGGAGACACCGGGAAGCCTTTTTGACATTATCCTGGATTCATCCTTTCTTTTTCAATCATTTGTGGGGGTTTTTTAGGAAGTTTTTCCTTGTGCGGTGCGAGGGTCTAAGGACAAAGGGTGTCGTATGCTGTACAGTTTGTAAAGCCCACTGAGACAAATGTGTAATTTATGATATTGGGCTATATAAATACATTTGATTTGATTCAATTTAATAAACTTCCAAAGCTAATAATTTTTTCCCTGTTTTCCTGTTGGATTGAGATTTTCAAGGCTGGTGTAGAAGCTAGGAATCAAACTCTTGTGCGGATAACAAAACTGGAATGAGTTGGTTCCTTTCTAAACACAATCTGGTTTCTGGATTTTAAGCATGAATTAAAAAGTTAAAAAACTGTTAAATCTTCAGATAATCAATTGTAATAGAAGTGAAGTTAGATATAATCTGTATTACCAGTATATGATTATCATAGTATCACAAATGTTTACTTACTCGTACTTACCATGTGAGTGTGGGGAATTTCCCGACATCGTCCACAAATAGAACAGGGGTTAAACAGCAGTAATTACAAAACCACAGGTAAGACATTTCGGTGTGGGACCCTAACCCTAACCACAATCTGCCACTTACACTGGAGAAGTTGGCATTGAGGGCTTGTAGATCCTGCAAGGTTGCAAGACCAGAGAAGTTGCCAACGTTTGCCTGAAGCCACTCTTTACTACCTCTGATAGATGAGACACAGCCAGGATCTGTGGAGAATACAGAAACAAAGAAATTGCCAGGGTATAACCACCACATGCTATCAAGACTTTACCAAATTGAGCCTGAGCGCCTGCCTTTACCTGATGAGTAATTTCTTGAAAGGAATGGCTTTATGAAATGAGTGAAGACAGCTTGTTGTCTTTCTCTGTCCATGGATGGTTTGACACAGAATTCCCACAGGGAAAAACCAATGTTGTGATAGTGTGGGATTGGATTTACTATGGTTGCAAATGTCACAAGAGCCTGGTCTAGAGCAGTAGTAGCTTTTTGGAAGAAAAGCTTCCAGACCTCTACCGGGTATGTCCTTTGACTTTCCAGTGAGCACTTCATCAGTGTGACCAAGTTGCTGGCTGGGAGATGTGGAGACTTGGGAAAAATTAGATAAGAAATAAAGCTAAGACTCTCAAAGCTTATGGAGATTTGTATCAGGATGCTAATGTAGCAAAAGCCAAATCTTTCTTTGGGATTCACAGCTTCCATACGACAATCTTACAGAGGAACAAGCATGCTCAGTGATGGTCAAATTGCACAGGGCTTCAGAGGAATTGTCACCAGACATTGTTTTTTCGACTTGTGAGCTGAGGAGAACAATAAAAAGTAAATCATTGTCACCCTAGTTAGATTGTGTAAAAAAACTTTACCTGAGCAAACCTAGCACCGGACAAAACAGTAATTCCCCTACCTGTTGACTGCAGCTCAGATAAGGTCCTCTGTGAAAAGAAAATATTTTTGTACATCAGATAGTATACCTTCAGAATGCAATCGTGTCATCAAAGTTGAAATGACATTTAGCTTTAGACATTCATTTAAGGACTTACCATCAACCGGGTTTGCTTGCACTGAAGACAAGCAAAGCATAATTGTTAGTCTAGTGGCAAAAGTTCCTTAAAAGTTCAAATACCTAAATGTGACTCCTTAATATTAATAACTTAATATGCCAAACTTGTGTCTTGTCAATTTTGATTAAATACTGCATAACGTAGTCCATGTGCCACACCCATAGAAATTAACTCACCATAAAGGAATCTGGAACTGAGCAACCTGTTTTTGACTAAATTGAAAAGAAGGCATGGCATCAATACAGTAGTTGTCATCTGCTTTTTAAAAAGTTTGTCAGCTGAGTGTTTTGCCACGTACGTGTGAATGTCTCCTTGAGTGACTTGATGCTTGATCTCAAACTATGTGAAAGGTGCAGTGGCGGCGATTCCACACTTTACCTAAGACCAGCGAGTCTGAAAGAAGAAAACAGAAATCCTTGTGACTCAAAGTCTTCAGGCTCAAATTCTTCAAATTCAGGTGCAAGGGCTCTCAAGGTCAGGTTCAAGATGGTGTCTCGTACACCTGGATTTCTGATGAGGGTGATGTTTTTCTGAATATAAAATGATACAAGTTTCAGCACAGGAGGACATTTCACACCTCTGAAATGATTTGAGAACTGAGAGCAACCTTGGTGACACATCTCTGCACTTTATTGCATCAAGAGAATGACACAAGCCATCATCACTTGCCATTCATTCAAGAAGCCTATCCGTTTTTGAGTCAATTGTTGGCCTCTTTTTAGATTCTGCTAAAGTTCATCCAGCCCAGTACAAGTTTGACATGGACGGTTTGCCAGCCGACTTTGTGGGAAAATATGGCAATCTCAAAGTTAAGCATTCACCTGCTTGTTGATTTTTGCAAAAGCCTGGAAAAACTGATTGAGCTGCTCATCATCACAGGACTCTGTCAAGCTTGTTAACACCTCCCTTACGAGGTCCTCATCCTCCAAAGCTTTGCCCTCTGGATCCATTTAACATGAGTTTCAGAAAAGGAAATAAAAACATTAATTTATTATATTATTTATATTAATTGTCTGAATTAATAAAATTCTCTGGGAACCATCACCTTATCGTGGTGGAGAGGTTTGTGTGTCCTTATGAACCTGAGAGCTGTGTTGTCTGGAGCCTAGTGCTCCTGGTAGGGTCTCCCAAGGCAAATTGTTCTCAGGCGAGGGGCCAGACTAAGAATGGTTCAAAAACGACTTCATGAAAAAAAGGGAAGGGAAAGGAGAGACCCTGCCCGGAGGAAGCCCGGAGCCCCCGTCTGGAGCCAGGCCCAGAGGGAGGGCCCTACAGCGAGCGCCTGGTGGCCGGGTTTGCCACGGAGCCCGGTCAGGCACAGCCGAAGAAGCTACGTAGTGCCTCCTATCCATCCATCCTGTGGGCCCACCACTCATGGGAAAATACGCTGGGGTCTGGCTGGCTCTGGGGACGTGGAACGTCACCTCTCTGTGGGGGAAGGAGCCGGAACTAGTGCGGGAGGTGGATCGCTACCAGTTGGATCTGGTGGGGCTTACCTCGACGCACAGTCTTGGCTCTGAAACCGTACTCCTGGATAGGGGTTGGACTCTATTCTTCTCCGGAGTTGCCCAAGGTGTGAGGCGTCGGGCCGGGGTGGGGATACTCACTAGCCCCCGGCTGAGCGCCTCTACGTTGGAGTTTACCCAAGTGAACTAGAGGGTCGCCTCCCTACGCCTTCGGTTTATGGGGGGGGGAAACTCTGACTGTTGTTCGTGCCTATGCCCCAAACCGCAGTTCGGAGTATTCATCCTTCTTGGAGACCCTGAATGGAGCCCTGCAGGGGGCTCCGGTAGGGGACTCCGTAGTCTTGCTGGGAGACTTCAACGCACACGTGGGAAATGATGGAGACACCTGGAGAGGCGTGATTGGGAGGAAGGGCCTCCCTGATCTAAACCCGAACGGTCGTTTGTTGTTGGACTTCTGTGCTAGTCATGGAATGGCCATAACAAACACCATGTTCGAACATAAGGATGCTCATAAGTGCACGTGGTACCAGAGCACCCTAGGCCAAAGGGCGGCAGCCTCTGCCGTGTCAGAGGCAAAGCAGCGGGTGTGGGAGAAGTTCAGAGAAGCTATGGAGAAGGACTTTCGGTCGGCACCAAGGTGCTTCTGGAAAACTATCCGGCACCTCAGGAGGGGGAAGCGGGGAACCATCCAAGCTGTGTACAGCAAGGGTGGGACCCTGCTGACTTTGACTGAGAAGGTTATCGGCCAGTGGAAGGAGCACTTTGAGGAACTCCTGAATCCGACTAACATGCCCTCTATGGTAGAGGCAGAGCTGGAAGCTGATGGAGGATCATCGTCAATTTCCCTGTTGGAAGTCACTGAGGTAGTCAAACAACTCCACAGTGGCAAAGCCGCAGGGGTTGATGAGATCCATGAAAAAAGTAAAGTAACTAGTAGTAGTAGTAGTAAAGTCTACTCCAAGGTACTGGAAAGGAGGGTTCGGCCGGTAGTCAAACCTCTGATTGAAGAGGAACAATGCGGATTCCGTCCTGGTCATGGAACAACGGACCAACTCTTCACTCTCGCAAGGATCCTGGAGGGGGCCCATCCGGTCTACATGTGTTTTGTGGATGAACAAAACACATGAAGGAGTGAAGGAGTTCAAGTACCTCGGGGTCTTGTTCGCGAGTGAGGGGACGATGGAGCGAGAGATTGGCCGGAGAATCGGAGCAGTGGGGGCAGTATTACAGTCACTTTACCGCACCGTTGTGACGAAAAGAGAGCTGAGCTAGAAGGCAAAGCTCTCAATATACCGGTCGATCTTCGTTCCTACCCTCACCTATGGTCATGAAGGCTGGGTCATGACCAAAAGAACGAGATCACGGGTACAAGCGGCCGAAATGGGTTTTCTCAGACGGGTGGCTGGCATCTCCCTTAGAGATAGGGTGAGAAGCTCAGCCATCCGTGAGAGACTCGGAGTAGAGCCGCTGCTCCTTTACGTTGAAAGGAGCCAGTTGAGGTGGTTCGGGCATCTAGTAAGGATGCCACCTGGGCACCTCCCTAGGGAGGTGTTCTAGGCACGTCCAGCTGGGAGGAGACCTCGGGGAAGACCCAGGACTCAGTGGAGAGATTATATCTCCTCACTGGCCTGGGAACGCCTCAGGATCCCCCAGTCTGAGCTGGAGGATGTGGCCCGGAGAAGGGAAGATTGGGGTTCCTTACTGGAGCTGCTGCCCCCGCGACCCGATCCCGGATAAGCGGTTGACGATGGATGGATGGATGGATGGATGGATGGATGAATTAATAAAATAATATATTACTCACTGCAGAGAAATTGTTGTTGATTTCCTTCAGATCCTCAAGACTTGTAAAGTATGAAAGAATTCCAAGATTTCTTTTCAGCAATTGTACACTTCCATTCCCTTGATTTGTGCATCCAGGCTCTTTGAATAATTAAATATGATAAAAAAGATAAACATAAGATTACAGAGCTTAAAAAATAAAGTATGTTTTAGTATCAACAAGCTGAATTGCGAGTGATATATTCTTATCCCCTTTTAAATATTCTTGATCAGGAGTTAATAATGTGTATAGAAAATAGTTTATTTTTGATTTAAAAATACTTAGTTTGTCCCTTATAATAAATTGGCCTACCATTGTATTTTTTGTCTTTTACATATAGTACATATTCTTAGCATTTTACCTGGTAAGTCATTTCTTGATAGGTAGGCTTGAATGTGTGTGTAGATTAGCTTTCCTTCCATTCTTTGAGAGTTCTCCAGTTCATCGCTCATAGCCTCAATCCTTGAAAATACATTTTCATTATTGTGTTTCTCAAAACAGCTAAAATGTTTATCATGATTCAGTTTTGTTGTCAGAATGTGTGATAACATGGGCAGCCTAATCTACTAATGTGCACAATTTTTCGATTCAAGGCCTACATGTCTACCCGTTAATGAACTCTATCTGATCACGTTCCAACCTGCATGAAAAAATAACTATTTACAAACTGAATCCCCTTCTTCGACGGGTTTCACAAGTCTCATTTTCTTGTGTTATTTTGGAAAGGCAATTACAAAATAACATGTTAAATCAAACAAAAGTAAGTGTGTGAGGAAGTAAGGCTAGATGCATTGTCTCAACGCATTGCAATGTACATTTTCTTTTGTTGTGAGTGCTTGCAATGAGGCTCTCGTCACTTTCTGTATGTGCATTTAAGGGAGAGTCTTGAAAATAGTAGGAGACATGTTACCAGACATTGATTAGTCCTCTGAAACTACTATAAAATCTGCCAGGCAGCCTAAAAACCTGCATATATTTTGTATAAATGTGCCTTCATACACATCAATATTCTTCCACAACAGAATAATGCATCAACCCAGCACAGCGAAATCCCGAGATTATTTAAAAATGGAAAATAATATTCCCTCTGTCGAGAAGGGGGCGCAGCAGCCTGCAGCAGGATGTTTATCATGTTACACCATATCTACAATATATACAATCATTATTTTAGCTACATAAAAATTGCAAGTTCACTTACAATTCTTGGAAAGAACTGCAGCAGGGCAAAAAAGGAGCCATCTTCACTGAGAACCACAGTCTGATGAATCTTGAGTCACCGTTGTTACCCAGGCTGAGACTGTGCAGGACTCCAAATATATCCAGAACATTGAATCCAGACTCATTGCTGCCCTGTTATAAAACAGCCATTAATAGGAGCTGTATTTGTCATATCAACGCCTTTTGAATTTTATGAAAAATGTGTAAAAATTGTAAATGATCAACTTAATACTCAATGGTGTAGCCCCACCACCAAACATTAAAACATCAAAGTAGAACCTCTTATCCATCTTATAATACTGACTCTTTCTACTATTTTGAAGAATTTTATTTATTGGCTTGTAGGGTAGATATTGGCTGATATTTGATTTTTGTTATTTCCTTATAAAGTAATGAGGTGAGTCAGGTCAGTGATTCATTTGTAAACAATAAAACCTAACAAAATACATGTTACACACATTTAAAAACATTGTTTTATACCAGGTCAGAGAAGACTTTTAAAGTTGACTTCACAATCTGTCTGAGGTTTTCTTCCAACTCCCTGGATTTGTCTTCTGGTAAGGTTACATTGTTACCACTTTTACAGGATAGCTCCCTTGCCAGTGTGTCCACTGCAGCAGATATCTAGAGTGAACACAGACAGATGTATTTGTAATACACAGCAACATGGGAAGGTGACAGGCATAGGTTAATGTTGGCAAGTGGACACAAGGGGGTGTACTTTATCACCAAAGATTATTGGGCTTATTGTGCATTTTGAATTCACTACTAATGTGAATTCTGAAAGACTTACTCTTTGACTGGCGTTTTGTAGATTCACTAGATGACACGTTTCTGGGGAATCATCGCCTGGATTGGTAGCATTGCTTTTGGAACAAAAATAAAATGGTGAAACAAAAACGAACATTAATGTAAATAAAATTGAAATGATTTTGCCGGTGAACATTAGTGTGTGAACGTGTTAGGTTGAACGTATAAAGAATGTGCATACTGACCTGTTTTCAGATGTCATTGGACCCGTCCCGACAAATATCAAAACATAAATGATTACCGGTACAAAGAATTAACAGTTTGATTACACTCTGAGGACATACTTTATTTCACAATTAAATATTAATTATGTTGACTAAAGATAGGTTTCTCATTACCTGATTTTGTGTTTGACTGAAATATAAAATGAAAGCTCATTCAGTATTTTACAGACAATATAAAACTGAACATTTAATTTAGTGCTAAATCAAAACAAATTGACTTACGATTGCAGAGACCAGTGTTGATATACATACTGAGAGAGTAAAAGAAAAGTAGTTACCATGTGTGCTGGCAAAAAAAGTGAATGATTCTCATCCAGATGTTGGTAGAGCAGAATAAAAAGAGAGGGACACTTACCGACCCCGACAGCTGAGAGGAGAAGAACTTGCGGTGAAGTTCTGGGGCCACCCATCGTGAGAACGGTGTTCTACTCACTTTATCATTTGTAAACCTCAAGTGATCTTCAATTTATTTAACTGGTATTTTACAAGAAGAAAAGGAAAAATGATCACAGTCAGAAGCAAGTAAGATAAGATAAGATAAGATGTTCTATAGAGGAGCTCACCTCTATCTCCTCCGCTCTGTCAGAGAAAGTGAGGATTGAAATACAGGTAGTAATACTGAAGCAGCTTAACATTTGGGTGGAGTACATGCATGCACACAATGAAAGAAGGTGGAAAATGTAATTCCTCAGCTTTATGATTAGATAATTGCGTACAGCATTACACAATACAATACAAATGATGGGCTGTTTTTTATTATTGTTTATAGGAATGCCAAAAGGTTAATAATAGAAATCTGTAATATCCACAATGGGTCAAAAAACATGAGATAAAAAACAATAAATGAGTAAGAAGGGGGCCAGACGGTTGGGATGAAAGTGCTTTAAAACACCATTTATAAATATCTTAAATAGACATCATATGTCACCATACATTATGGCTAATAGTTCACTGATGTTTTTGTAAATCTAAATTGCAAGCTAGGTGACTTGCCGCTTTTAAAACAACCAATATGATGAGTCACACTGATCTGTAATGTCTATCCTTAAAAAATGATACTATTTCAGGATTCTGGTCTATTTTCTTCCAACTTACACATTAGTTATTGGGCTGAATGAATATTACAATTCTTCTGAGTGCACAGTAGCTAATAAAACAAAGGAAGCCTGCAGAAGCTGTTCTGCTGCTGCTTATTAAGGTGCAGTCACACCTCAGTCATGCCATAGGAATAAAAGGGACCTGAGCACCCACTGAGAACTGAGAAGCACCTGATTCAGCTGCAGAGTGTGAGAAAGAAAATATTAATGCTTTATATGTAGAAATCTACACCTGTATCGTCTGTGCTTTTGTGTTAATTTACACATTTTAAAACTTTATGCCACGCACAATTTTAAGGCAAATCTTACCTTTGATTTTTAGGATTACCCGCATCAGGGAACAGTTAGTTGTTAGTCGTAGAGATGAGCCGGCTTTGTATTGGTGCGCAGTGGGCCTACATGTATGTTTAAGGTGTAACTTGATTGGTGATTTTCTAAATAAATAAGGCAAATTCATATCTTCACAAACTTGTTAATTCATTAATGATCATGCCAATTACGAATGTGTAAGGTCAGTAATTGGTTGGTAAGGTAGCTACCATAGCACATTTAGTCCCACTGTATGTATAATTCAGCACCTGTTGTAACATCCCGTCATGTGTGTTAATGTATTTATGTTATGTTTCATGTTTAGTTTAGAGTCTATGTTTAGTCTTGTCTCATTGTTCACTAAGTTACAGTCACTCATGTCTCGTCTCGTCATGCACTGTCTGTCATTGCACTTCCTGTTTTATTTTGTAATTACCTTTCCCTCTCGTTTCAGAGCACTTCCCTTGCATTACCTTTGTTCTACATTTTTTCCTCATGAGTGATTTTTTGTTGTACTTTAAAACAATCTTGAGAAAAGACCTTTTTACTTTTGAAACCTCGTCTTGAGTTGTTGCTTTTGAGTCCCACCTATTATGTCACGTTCATAACACATGCTTGCTACTGCGACACTGATCAACTGTAAATAAACTCATCAAGATGACATGTGCGGATTATGAGTTATATACTAAAATGCATTGAAGTCTAATGCAGAAGTGTTTTAAAGCCTCCACTCACTCTCATTACATCCACACGTGAACCAATACATCGAGGTGAGTTAAAGGAAATACCTCTCTAATTAAAAATAACCTGTAAAAGGGAACTCAGCTATTTGACTCCAGAGCAGCTCTGAGAAATCTCACACACTGTAATGAGCCCAAGACCCTGTGGATCATGTGTCACAGGACACACAGGTACAACCTGTGTGATGAGTTTTGGAATTCTTGCTGAACCAAATGTCTTTGCACATTTGTAAACCAAATTTTAAAACAGCATGTGAAGGTAATAGCATGACAGCAGTTAATGACAAAAAATGCATTATTACAGTAGAGTACACAAAGAGAATGCACCGGTTGGCATTCTGGTATGGCACCGCCCTCTTGATGCCTGTAACTATGGTGTATCTGACACATCCAGAGACAAAAACTGCAGTCAGACGATTTCCCACTCATAAAAAATAGAAATTGGGAAATAAGTTCAAACAAAATAAGTTGAATCAAAATGTGTTGGTGTTTTCCATGTACTTACAGATACGTTTGCCTAACATAATTTAGGTTATTTGTCTAAAATGTCTATGTAACTTGCCCTGAGTGTTTCTCTACGTTTTGCCCAAAGCTTGATGGGAGAGACCACCCCTCCAAAAGGTGAATAAGAAAAGCAGGCCTGCAATGGATGGATGAATTGATTGTCAGACTTTCTAGACTGAAACCCTGCCACTGTGGGACACACCAAGATGAATCATTACTTGGCAAAAGGCTGCAGCCTTTGTTCTGCTTAAATGCCAAAAATAGAAGAACACCAGAAGAGCCATGACACAAACAGTATTATAAAACAAATATTACACAATGTACATGCATGTACAAAGGGAATATCTCATGCATAAAGTAGGAGGAGCCCACAGATGTTCTTACCCTCCAGAGTTTCTGTGCAGGGTTGTCCACTCTACTTGCACTACTGAACATTGGCAACTGGTCACTGCTAACTTTTTGTAAAGCAATTTACTCAGAAATTTAAGCTCTTTTATAAAACAGTAAAGCAGAGCTTACTGTGAAAAACCGGGCTTGAATTAATCCACAAATTTAAACGAGCATTAGAGCTAATGTGATCATGCTAACTTCAGCCTGGTTTAATAACAACCCGCTCATGATTTTAAGACACAAGTCTGAGAAATTAGGCACAAATTACAATCAGTGGCCACAGACCAGCACATATTATGAATATAATATTAAGAAAAAAGTATTCAACAAAAAACAATTAAATCAGTTTTTTGGGTAATTTCACTTGATTATTAACATAATCGATAGCTGATAAAAATTGTTTTTTTATTGGAACTACGTTACACCGAAGAAATAGCACTATTCAATTTTAAAGCTTCAAGGTTATGAGCGCCACACATTCAATTCAATTCACCTTAATTGTGTTGGCGCTTTGAATGTTGCTTGAGATATTTTTTTCATGGGGATACACGACGATTCATGAGAGTGGTCACAGATGAATAGGGACTTTAAAATGAACCCGGTGGTGCTTTTATTATCAGATGAGTTGTGTCATGATCTTGGCTTTCAGTTTTTCCTGTTGACACACTGGGCTGTATTTGGCCATGTCAAAAGCCTTTCTCAAATCCCCAAAAAGCTTCTCTAACAAATACACCATTGTCCATTATAGAAACATTGTTTCTGTGGTATGAGTAGGTCTGTTTCGTGGGATACAGGTGGAAGTGACTGTGACTGTAAAGACCCACTGTAAGGCGGCGTGGAAGGGAACAAATCATCACCTCCATCATCGGTAGCGCCAAATAGTACTTCATTTTTGTTTGTGTCTGCTATCCTGAAGGTCAGGGACATCTATGATCTTCTTCTCCACAGATGTGACATAATTATTTTGACAAAACACTGCATACTGATGCTGCCAGCGAATTTAGCCTTCATTTGCATGAAGTTTTTATTTGCATTGCTGTCAGTCCTACAATGCCTTGGAAAATGAGTCACCGATTTCACATAGAAAAAGATTGGGGACAAACATTGCAGCAGCGCGGTGCCATGAGGTGCGTCTAGAAGTTCGTCATGCTCATTGCGTGTTCACCGTTGGTCAGGTACAAAATAAGCTGCCTCACCACCAACTTTCAGGTAACCTTCGACAAAACCAGTTCAATTATAATAGGATTGTAATTGATGACATTACAAGTGTCTGGGGAACTACTAAGACTTACGTGAGTGAGTAAGTGACACTGACTGAAACGTGATACGATTATAAAGTCACTCACATTGTTCAGGTACAAAGCTGCTTTTGATGTACTCACAACAAACACTATTAATGGTACAGTATATTTTCTGTTGAATTGTTGCTATTATCAACAGCTGGTATGAAGTTAACATGGATCCAAGGGATTTCCCAGCAACCCCGTTAAGGGGTTAATAATGAATACCACTCTGACAGATTACAAGATATTTTTCTATATTTCATGATTTTGTTGATTGAATAAAGATGATAATGTTATTTAATAATAACTGCTTGTATGTTGTAACTTTCTTTTACATTTGGTAGAATTTTACTTTCTGTCATTAATTGCATTAATACAAATATATACACTAAACTGTAAAGTAGCTTCTAATATACTGTATCAAGCTCTGAGGGGCCCAAGGTAGAAAAAGAAAAAGACAAGAGGAGGAAAAACGGGAAATCGACAGAGGTAATGTGATGAATGGATAATTTATCTGTTGTATAGTTGTCAGTTTATTGGATGATAGTAATGTTTGCTAATTTGATAAATAGCTAGAGTTAACAGTACTTACTCCCCCCCTTAAATTTTAAAGCTGGAAAGACAGTGTTAATCATTTTGGGAAATACAGTTTTTATTTTAAGTGTGCTGCATAAACCATCAACTGTTTGCTTAAAAAACCCATAAGTAAGCCTTTACATATACTACTAACCAATAATGAAAATGCATAGTATTCAGCGTACATTCATCATGTGGCTATGTGCTATTATTAGCTGGGGTTCACAATCAGCACTTTTGTATTAATATAATGTAACCCCCAATGGTCACATTTACTCCTCTTCTTTATTTAATATTTTCACCCCTGCAATTCTGCGCCACTAGCACGTTCCCACTGCAGCATCATGTTCTTCTGCCACACCTTGCTTTGTTTGTAAGGGTTAGGTAAGACATAAAGCTATGCAGTTTCTGTGTGAGTGTAAGAACACAATAATTGGCGGTAGATTTGGCTCAATGCAAGGGGCACCAGCTAAACTCTTACCTTGGGCACCAAACTGGTTCTGGTTCTGCTTCTATCCCCCTCTTTCCTTTCCATTTCCTTATAAAGCACATCTTATTTGAGCAGTTTATACAGTTTGTATACAGTGCCCTCCAAAGTTATTGGCACCCCTTTAGTACAAAGGAGCAAAACAGGCTGTAAAATGTATTTCATTGTTTATTGTCTTGGCCTTTCACTCAAAATATTCACAAAAATCGGACCTTTTCACTGAATTAAAATTATTGAACGAAAAAAATAAGTTGACCAAAACATCTGTGCCACAATTATTGGCACTCCTAGAAAGTCATATGATAAAAATCTAACTGAAGTATATTTCCAGTCATTTCTTACATCTTTAGGTTCACCTGTTTATGATTAGGAACTCTTAAGTGGTCAACCATGACTTCCTGTTTCACTGGGGTATTAATATGAGGTGACACCGGCCAACATTCTCTTTGTCATTCTTCACTATGGGAAAGACCCGAGAACACAGATGATCTGCGATGAAAAGTTGTTGGGTTGGCTTTGATTGGGCCAGGGTTATATGGTCAGATGAGACCAAACTAGAGCTTTTTGGCAACAAACGTCAAAGATGGGTTTGGCGAAGACAGAAAGAATACAGAAAAGATCCTCATACCCGGTGTGGGTCTCCTCACCCACACCTGCTCCCGTGACCACATCACCCCGGTCCGGCAGAACCTCCACTGGCTCCCAGTCCCCCAACGCATCCATTTTTAGATCCTCCTCCTTACCTACAAAGCCCTCCACAGCCAGGCCCCCTCCTACCTCACCGACCTGCTCCATTACCACACTCCCTCTCGCACCCTCCGTTCATCCGAGGCCAACCTCCTGTCCCAGCCACAAAGGACCAAGCTCCGGACCTGGGGTGACAGGTCCGGAGCTTGGACAGCGCTCTTTAAATAACATGTATTATTATTATTATTATTATTATTATTATTATTATTATTATTATTATTATTATTATTATTATTATTATTATTATACCCACTGTGAAGTATGGTGGTGGATCTTTGATGTTGTGGGGCTGTTTTTCTTCCAAAGGCCCTGGACATCTTGTTAGGATACATGGTATCATGGATTCTATCAAATACCAGCAGATATGAAATGAAAACCTAACAGTATCGTTACCGGAGGCTTAAAATGGGCCGTGGTTGGACCTTCCAGCAGGACAATGATCACACACCTCAAAATCCACACAACAATGGTTTACTGACTACAGAACATTTGTGGGATGAGCTGAAGTGGAGAGTCCACCAGCGTCAACCTCTGAATCTGAAGGATCTGGAGAGATTGTGTAGAAGAATGGTCTCAGATCCCGTGCCATGTGTTCACCAACCTCATCAGGCACGTATGTGTGTATATTTTTTCTAACAGAATTTTACTAGCAAATGTAAAAAAGGTTACAGAATACAAGCAGTTATCTTTAAATAACACAAGCATCCTTTATTCAAAGAGAGAGAGAAAAGCATATCAATGTTTCCCAGAGCTTGGTTGTAAAGCTATGAAGCATTCCTGGATCTGCCCGATGTGAACAACTCAGTGAGGGGTCCCTGTGAAAAGATAAACAACAATATGACATTTTAATATCATATAATAATGATGCATGCCATACCAACATCTCCCTCACCTTAGCTTCCATATAACTCACAGAAACTGGCAGGTCCTGTTGTGATAACAGCCAACACCTAACTTACCTTAGTAAACTGTAAAGTATTTCTTAACATACTCCATAAGACACAAGTTATTTCAAAAGTCCGATGGATTCTAAAATACTGATAATATACAAACAGAGTAGAGGGAGACTGTATACTGTATAGAAGTATACTGTCCCACTGAACGGGAAAAAAACCCATAAGGCTTCAGTCCCCCTTCTGATATTATCCCTGCGTCCTAAGCATTAAGATCTCTGCTGTTGTTGATTTAGTATGGAATGACGTAAACATGTATGTGCAGTGAAACCTGATATACAGAGAACATTGTTTGACTGACTTAGATTTAGCATCTCATCATTGACAGAAACACAGAATAACACAGAATCATAAGAGAGATATGATACTTTTTCCTACTCCTTGTAAAATATCTTGTGATTTTGAGAAAATAATGTTTTGATTATCAGTGATAAGTGACCTGTCAAAATGGTATTCAATATAGACTCTTTAACTGGTTGGTGTTGCTGAAGAACTGTTGGTAGTAACTATAATTCAACAGGAATTACATTTGAAGCCATTTATGCTGCTTGTTGTAAAATGATCTATGTAAATAGACTGCTAGGGCAATCTTAAGTACATTAAAAGCAGCTTTGTGGCTGAACAATTTGACTGACTTTATATTGATTGATAAATGGGATTTTTCCGCATTCTCACAAACACCTGAACACACCATTGAGAAAAGGTTGTGAAATCCATTCCTGCTATTAACTGCGTTATCACTCAATGACCCAACTTTGCAAGATTTGAGAAGACATTGTGTTCACCAAACTACACCAATGGTTGTATACTACTCTTGACATAAATGGCTGAAAGGTGGATCACAACCTGTTGCCTAAATGAAAAATAGGTGGCAGCTGGTTCAAATCATAAATCAGCCCCATTCCCAATATACTTTCTATTGGAACATTTTCCTTTCTCCATAAGTACCAGCAGATAGCAGTGCAGCTCTAGGCAGACAGGGGCCCTACAGTGCTGCATGTCCATGGATAGATATGTGCTGGGTTGTGTCTGAGGTTTTTAAACCAAATCTTTTCAAGACTGATTTGTATATGTTTCAATCCACACCTGTTCAAACCATCAGGGTAAGTTATTAACCAGCTGACAATGAAATCTCCCTTTTAATGACAAACCACTCAACATGTCATAGTCATTACAAACAAATGTTAGGAAACAAATCCACGACAAAAATAATTCATATACCTGTACATTGTGGGGGTTGATTACTCCATTGATTTCCCTCACACACTATTGCAGCGGCACCCTTTAACTTGAAACCATGGTAACAGGAGTACAGAGCGACCAGTTTTCCATATGTATTAGAAAGAATAAAATCCCCATTCTTTATCCTTCTTGGAGTGCCACACTGTTCTAAATCTGGAATTGAGAGATACAAGTTATTTATGTACATGTGTAGAGGAATAATACAATTCAAATGTGAATGATTTTTCAAATATTAGCAGTAGAATTTGCCCAAAAGTTGTTTACGCCACCTTGGCTCTTCTCGTCTCTCCAAGCTTCCAAATTAATTGATGGCATATGATCACAAGAGACAAGAGGTATCCTGAACCCGAAAGAATCAGGAGGGACTTCCCTAATGTCACTGTTGTCACAGATGATCCGAGACAGAGAACCTTTTAAAAGCTCAGCCTTCTGTTGCTGGCTGAAAATACCTTCAGCCTCCCACCAAAACCTGAAAAATAAAAACTGTTGAACTCTCCATTTAAAAAAATGTATAAAGTATTCTAAGGTAGTCTAAACAACGTCATTTAAAATGTGTCAGTGTCAAACTGAAGTATAACTGTACCTATCACCGTCACGAAGTGCTTTCATCTGCTTTCCAATCAGGCAAGCAAAGAGTGGACCAGTTCTTGAGCCCGGCAACACGTATTCAACAAGCCCTCCAAGCCATACATCGATATTGTTAGGATGTTTGTATATTCGTGCTATCTTCTTTGCAACCCTGTAGTCTCTCACAACCTTTTTAAAACCATCCATCGTCTTAATGCGCTGCAATCCACAGAATGATCTCCAATCATTGTATCCTGAAAAGTAATTCCAGCAAAATATAATTTAAAAGTGAACATACTCAATCGCATTTTTCATTCTCGGAGAGAGTTAAACTAGAAGATCCATACCACTCTCATGTCTGTGCGATAAATATGAATCTAGAACCGAGAGAGGGTTAGCTTAGCTTACCAGGAAACAGAGAAGAATAGCTAGCTAGTTCTCCTAAGATGACAAACCACCTACCAGAACCTGTAAGGCTCATTAATTCACACGTTATTAGCCTACCTCACTGGTACAAAAAACAAAGTATAAATACTAAAAGTTGTGGTTTCACAGAGAGTTATGTGCTAGACTAATTCTAGACTGGCACCGAGACTCACGTTGGATAGTTTTTAAAAAAGGATCAATATCGATGCAGCAGAACCAGAGATGTTGGTTTTTTTCATGCATTCTTCTTATTACCCACAATGCAACTCAACCTCCAACAATTTGGTGGGACTTTATGGTGTGCTATGCTAGTAGCAGCTACTGTAGCATCAAGCTACAGAGGTCTTCAGATTTTTCATTTTCAAACTTGTAGTCTTCAGACCCAACACTGACTCAACTGACATCACATGAGGCACTTTATTAGACTTCACACAGTTCCCTCTAGAGACACAAAAGGTACAACATATTCTTCATACTCCCCAAGACCTGTAAACAGACTTTGATGTGTACAATTTGTGGAGTTTCCCTTAAGACACTGTAAGCTAATCGCCTAGCTTTATATTAAGTGAACAGACGAGAGTAGTATCGATCTTCGTTTGTATCTCTCTAACAGAAAGTGAATTGACTCTTTCCATGACTCACCTGGGAGGGCGTGATCTCGTCCTCTCTGCAGGTTCAGTGAAGCCAGGTCCATGTACTGTGACACATTGAAAACAAGCAACCGCTCTGTTAACTCCTCGGTCAACAGTGTGTTGGCACTAATAGCTGATGCTGCAGTTCCAAATGCACCTCTCAGGGTTGGTTCAACTCCACCTAGACACAAATGCAGAAACACTTATTTAATTTTCACAACAATTTGGACGGACTTTGACTTGCCTGTAATCCCTTATCCCACACAGACAAGAAACACTAAATATACAGTATATGGTTGGTGAACACAGTTATTTTTCCTGAATAGTATGATTTCTTTACACTGTTCAGAAAACAGGTTGTATGTTACTCCTGGCTTCTCTGCTTCCCCTTTGCTCACTGGTGTCCAAGCAATTTCATTTGAGCAAACAGGATGAATGGGGATGAATGCTGTTTATCATAACAACACGTAGTTTCATTAAAGAAATAGACTTGTGGTAAAGGTAAAAACTTCAGCCACTGGAGGTCAGCAAAATAATTGTTACTATGTAATTAGAAAGTAATAAGTAATGTACTGATATGTAATAATATATTATTGCACATTCTGCAATAATACTGCTGGTACTAGTAGCACATATGTATACATCATGTACTAGGTTTAACACACAGTATTAGTGTATTGGTCTATTCTGTGGTCTAACACACATGAGTCAATTGTATTACATGCAAGTATTTATACATTCATTCTGAACAAAGTCCTGCTGAAGCTGTCCTCAATAGATTTGTGTTTGGTGTGCCTGCAGGATACATTATTAGTTCCAATAGGCAGCTTTATAAGTGTTTACTGACCTTCTTTGACTATTCTCCAGGGACTAAAGAGACTGCTATCCATTCTCAGGTGGGGGAAGTGCTCATGCTTCTGTAAGCTCTCGTTCAGTCTACTGAGGATCGGAGAGATGGTAGCGTGGCCGAACCTGAACGCAGCAGTGGCAAACACATTGGAGACTGAGGGGTCTGTAGATGGATCATATCCCTGATAGGGTCCAATGTGATGTTCAAAAGCCTCCTGGCCAATGATTTTTGGAACATAATCTCTCATGGTTATGATCTGGGAAAGAGAGGGGGATCACAAAGAAGCAAAAAGAATCTCATAGATGGCCATGAAATAAAATCTCTAATTTAAGGATTATGTGTGTCAAAAGCCACAAGATGGAATAGCAATGTCATTTATCAGATTGCTATAACATATTTGCACTTGGAAATGATTGACAGTATCTTGTGAACGTGTATGCAGCTAAAATGAATTCCCATAGGTTTTCCAGTGTGATTGAGTATTGAGAGTATGGAGCTTGGACAAATGATTGCACATTTGTTCCATCACAGTTCACTGTAGAGAATTCCATCTATCCTCATCACTATTTATAAAGGCCTCAGTTCACCATCTGAATCCTAACACATATCACACAAATGCACACGCATGCATGCACTCACACAGATGCAAACAAGCACACACACACATTATTGGCATCACATGCTGTGTTGTAGTGTTCACTGTAAATGGAGCATTGGATCCAATGCACTTTTTTTGTTGAATTGATGATACTAATGTAACAACATCGGCCTTTAGTGTAAAGACAGTGTGTTTAAGATTAACTTGTTATGGCAGGAACGATGGCAAAGACTGGAGGATTTAACGGCATCAGCCGAGTTGACTCCCTGAACAGCAAGAGTCTGAGCAGTTTGACTGGTTCGAGGGCATACTTAGACTGTTAAAGTATTACAATTAAAAACTGAAACCTGTAAAGAGAAGTTCAAATGTAACTTTCTAATACGAGTTTATTATGTATTATGGACATGCAAGTGTCCTTCTGGTCCCAGTAATAGAGCAGCCACAAGACTGCTATGTCAGTCTTTCACTTCACAACTGAAAGTTAGGGTTATCAGGCATCCATGCAGTGATGGAAAGTAACTAAGTATATTTTCTCAAATACTGTACTCAAATGCAATTTTTAAGTACTTGTACTTTACTTGAGTAAATTAATTTTATAATATTGTATTTTTTCCTTCTCTACATTTACCTGACAACTATAGTTACTGGTTACTTTTCAGATCAATATTTGTACATGTGATATGTAGTATATAACACTTATTGTGTTGCATAAAGATTAAACCAGTGATTGTTGGCGTATGACCCCTTACAAAAAAGTCGTGTTTATCACATCTCAGATGAGTCGTTAACTGTTCCAACGAAAAGGGATTCCCCCTCTGGCCAAAAAGGTAAACCTTTATATATTACAAAGAAAAAGACAAATATAAGGGAAAAATCCAAAATATCAAACCAAATGTATGGGATGCAGAGCAGAATGAAACCAGATGCTGTTAGCTGATCATTTTTATTTTCTGTTTGCTGCAAATCACAGGCTTTCACTCTGTATTGAAATGGCTTCTGACCTTTCCTTTTGTTTCCTGCAAGCCATGCAGAGCACCACACATCCCCCCACTGTTTTCAAGTGGCTACCTACAGACAGTCAGTTGGAAAAGAAGTATGAACAGTTGCACCTGCCTGCATCCTTCTCTGACTGAGCTGGAGGGTAACGTTACTTTGTATACATAGGAAAGAAGTTATGATTGAATTAATAACAGAAAGCTTCTTGCTGACACTAAAGTGTACCGATAATGCTATTCAGGTTGGAATTTATGCATAGTACAAAATAAGCAATAATGGACTAAAATGTTTCCCTATTTAAGTGTTAAGTGCATTTAAACAACGCTACTGTTTTCTTAATAATTATATACAATCATAAAAGCACACATTTACAGGCCACTGAGACTAAAATTATTTTTAAACAAGCATTAATAGTTTTTCTTTGTAGGAAATCACTAAATCACTATCTTTGTAACATATTGTCCAAATATAGCCTCCTAACTTTTTAAAATCCTTATTCTGTTTTCAGAAGTTCGATTGGTGTTAAGATGATTTGCAGAGTTACCTCTGCAGCTCTGAGCACATGAGAACCTGTCCCTCTGCTCTAAACTCAGACCTAAACATCCCTCTGAGGCCGTCTGTCTTTTACACACTCTGTGTTTTCTTTTATGGCCATCAACCATTGGAATATTCTTTCTACCACAGAAAGCATAAAACTAGCCCAGACTTTCACTCTTTTTCCCACGGTACAAAAAGACATTTGATATTGAGCAACCAGTCTTGTGGACATTAATTTGACCATGATTCAGGTTTTTTAAAATTGCAATAAATGTATAGTTGTACTGGATGAAAGTGCTAGTATTTATATGTTGATGTGTGCTCGTGGATTTGTCTGTATGATTGTTAGTGTGATAGAGATTATGTAATGGTGTTGTGTATTGTTCTGTGTGTCCCCGCCCAGGGTCCTTGTTTAATAAAGACTGATAATAAATGTGATGTAATACACTGGGTTGTTTCTTAGATGTTACTGATTACATGTTTTTGAATGTTTAACCAATCACAATATCTGTATTATCATGTGGGATGAGATGAGATTATATTACATTACAGGTCATTTATCAGACGCTCTTATCCAGAGAGACTTACATTGAACTAAGTACAGGGACAGTCTCCCTGGAGCAGCTCAGGGTTAAGTACCTTGCTCAGGGGTACAATGGTGGCAGCCTGGTATTGAACTCGGGACCTTCTAGTGTTTTGTTTGGAAGGCGTACCACTAGACCACTAGGTCTAGACCACATTAGCATAGTATTGCTAAAGGCACCTGTGTTATGCTCATTTTATCATTGCGTATTGGGATTTACTTAATCAGATCTTTACATATACAAGCCATGTGCTAGATGTCTCAATTTATAGTAGTCTGACATTTCCCCACAGTTTGTATAACTTTAGTTCTCTAGTTCTACGGCTTTCCTGTGTTGCACTAATATTGCGTGCCACAACAATGACATTTGCATAGAATTGACATGCACAGCCATAAAGGGCACTGTTGTGTATCTAACCCTGACCTATACGCACTGAGTGGAGGGGGAAGACTAAGACATAATATTGTAACAAAATGGAAGATGTGATCATGAAAAACTGGAAGCTTTAGTGATTCTTTAATTCTTTAATTCTTTATCTCAGCTTTGAGATTTTTCTTTCCTATGAAAAACCCCCGATGATGTTCCAGTGTGCTGGTTTGCAGGCTGGTCACAGCAGATAGTGCCTTACATTTCACTCCACGCTGGTCATGGTTGTAGCTACAGTATGTAAATCCTCTTCCTGCTTTTTATACTTTATCCTCACAAATTATTTAAAGAACCTATCCACCTTCTCTTTTTAATACTGTAAGTCTCTTTCCTCTTGCATTGTCCAAGAGTCACTGGAAATGGCAGGTGTTAATCACTGCTGTGGTCAAATGTCAGCCCCCAAAGTTTGACACATTACAGACTTATTTCTCTCTGCTCAGATAGGCTTTAAACTCTGCGGCCTATCAGCAGGCTCTACTTGTACTTCTACTCTCCCTCTCACGAGAAGCAGTCAATTCCATTAAAATGTTTCTTTTGTTAATTTGTTTTTCATGGAAAAAATGCAGTTTGTACACAACATGTCCTTCACTTTTAATAATACCCCCAGCCTACAGCTAATAGAAAGAGCTTCTGTCAACAGTCATTCCAATCCGTCATTGCTGCACAACTTGCCTCCAATGCATCGCTACGCAATATATGACAGGGACGTCTTTGTGCTAACTAGTATGAAACATGAATGTTTTCTTTGCACAGAGTTTGTATAAAGAAGGATTATGACCATGGTCAATCTTCAAATACAAAGAGCCTCGTGTTATCCGAGCAGAAATGTGTTTCACTGAACAAAGCAGAGCCACATCAGCTGTACTCTGGTTCAAATTGATATTAGCTAATAAGAAGAGACAGTTGTTTCTGTGTTAACATCCAACACAATGTCTACACGGGAATGATCATTCCTCACTTCCTTGCCTTCTACTCCCGCCGCCCTCACTCTGACCACACCCATCTTCGAACTCAGTGTTCGTTTTGATCTCGACTACACGCCTGTGAAGTTTTGTGACTGCATGTTGCACGACTGTGGCTTTGCTGTACTTCATTGCTGCACAGTTTACAATAAGTCAGCAATAACAACCACAGCAATAAATGCAAGAATTCTATGTGAAGGTTTATTTCTTCTTAACTGTGTGAACACTTTAATGATAAAGAATCTCTTGTTTTCTTGTGAACATCTCAGTTTGCCAATCTTTAATATCATGTAATTGCAACCTGCTCACACTCCTGACATCTCCTCATTATAAAGTCACCACACTTATATGAATGCTACATTAGTTTGTTTCCCTTCAGGCATCATTTGTGTTTCTCAATGGAAACGTTTATAGCTGTAAATCCAATTGGCCTTTGTTTTCATCGTGCTGCTGTGTCTCCTGCCTTCACCAACTGTATCCACTGCACAGGCGCAGCTCCAGTAATGAGCTTCAGCAAGGAATGTCCGGATTGCAGGATTACTACATGTCCATAATCTGCATCACTCACTTTATCCACATCCCTTTGAATCTCTCACAATCCTGCTGCTTTTGCTCTTAAAGGACCTCAAACCAACCAAAGTAAAACTTCAATCTCAGGTAACAAGTTCAGAGCGCTCACTTCAAACCTGAAGAATTGAAATACAGTTTTAAAGTAATGTTTGCACTTAATGAAATGTTTTCTTAGAGGTAACTTCTCTCAACATTTTTGTTGATTTTTCTAACATTTTCAAAATAAAAGAGTTAATCATGAAAGTAATCTGCATATTAATAGATAATAAAGAATAATGCACTCTAATGTTTCCCTCATTATGTCAGCATGTCAGCACGGTGCAGTTTCAATTGGATCAGTTCAATAAGGTTTTTATTTGGGCATACTGAAGCATGTTTAGTTGCTGGTCACATACCTGATGCAGAGCTCCAATTATCCTGCGAGTTTCTTGGTAAATAGTCTCCGGGCTCCAATGACCATTAATGTGTTTCAGTGCCTCCGCAATCCGATTGTGTTCCCTAAGCCACAGTGTATGCAAACATATCAGGGGCAGAGCCTCATTAACCCGACTGTCTCCAGCTCTGAAGCACTCCACTCTTTCCCCGTGCGGACTCTGTCGGCAGGCTGATGGCAGCGTGGCTATGAACGGAAGGTAGGCTCTTCCTCTGGGATCCCTGAATTTGTCGTTGACAGCAAGTTTCCCATCGAGGCCAGAGAGGTCACGGAGGAAGCTCTCCAGCCTTGGAGTGCTGCCATACACACCTGAAGCGTCTAAGAACGATGTGATGGCATTCATCTGTTGTCGCTGCAGAGCTTGTTGAATTTCTGACCCAAAATTGACGAGGCAGGCTGCTTTGGAGCGAAAGAAAGGCATGCAGCTGTGCGCATCAGTGGTAGTAGCCTCTGTCTGTGCAGAACACAAAGTGATTTAGTACAAGCTGCTTAGCATCCTGGACCACTTCTCATCCATTTATCAAATGTATAGTGTTTGTGATTTTAAAAGGAAATAGATTAAAAGATTGACTCCATTCTCAATATTAGAGTGGTGATGGATCTTTTCATCCAACTCTCAACAAGACTGCTGTGCTTGAAGTTTACCTCGATGGGAAAGCATGGATGCACATTTTGACATGTGTTGAAACAGTCCACCTCACTCCACACCCCGGCACAGCCTTTGCTTTGAGGGGTGAAGGTTATGTCGTGGTCGATGTACTGGCCCCACTCTACCAGCAGGTGAGAATAGACGTCATCTTTGGGTTTAGAGGAGCACTTCACTATTTTCTTGCTGACTTCCCATGGCTGTTAACACAGTCGGATTTGTTATTTTGGATGACATTAATTTACATTAATAAAAATGAACATATTTTCTGGAGATGAACCCACTATTGTGTCCCAGTCAGGGGTTATGATGGATGATGGCTTTCTTGTTAGTGTGAACGAGTTCATTCTTTAATTCATTGAGTTATTTTATAAACAGATAAATGGCTTAAAGTCAACAAAGGGGCTGTGATATGTTCTGGAAGCCTCTTTTCTTTCATATTCTATTTTCTCCCAACAAAAAGGAGTGCCACTGATTACAAATTAGTTGTGCAATACATGAAGTATCCAATGTATTATTTACATGACCTGCTTTATAGGAAATGGAATAGCAAGGATCAAAGATTATTTAATATCCAACACACTTAAGTAAATTATAGCTCTTATATATGCAGGTAAACTGGAAGCTGGATACACCTGATGCATATTTAATGATTTCTTCCACTAAATGACCTCACTGTTACACTCACTGTGTAATGAGTGCAGAGAGTGACACTGAATTACAATGCAAATATCTGCCGTTTGAAAGAAATAATGTTTATCCCCATGACTGGAAACCAACTCCTATCAAGCGATGGAACTAGTGTCTTTGAAAGCACAGGCCAGAATATTCCAATGTAACTGTAATCTGTGTCATCACACACACACTTCTGCTGTCCCTATGCTGTGGACTTTATCGGCTGTAAAACAGGTTTGAAAAATAAATGGAAAGCTACATTAACTTGGATTTGCAGGGTGAGCTCGCTTCATTTCTAACGTCTCCACCAAGACTTCTGTGTCTGTCCGACCAGCATTTTGCAGATTACCGGGGGAAGTTGGAATCCATTATGGAGCCGTCCTCGGTTCCAACCCTTGGGTTCTCTCCCTCCGTCTTCATATTCAGCTGGAAGCCACCTGACCAGGGGAGTGTTGGACGTTCCCCAGAGAGGATTTTCACTGAAAAAAAAAAATGAAGTGTGTCCAAAAATACAGCAATACAAATCAGTATATGCCATCCACAATGCAGCATCATTTGTCTTCCTCCTAAAGGCTTTACAATACTACATTTTTAACAATAGTTTAGCTAATTTGGGGATTTGCTGAATGTTTTTATCACTGACAATACAATAGTGATATAAGGTGTAGTCAGTTCATGAATGTGTGTATGTGCTGTTCAAACAGGATTCCTTAATCCAGACAGGCATGGTGTTTTCCACAAATAAGTGAGGTAGTTTCCAGGAGACAGGGTTGTGTAGAAGCAGAATATACAGTAGCCTATAGGAGCTACGGAAGTTCATAAATGCCCATTTTAAAATTAAAATAGCACTTTTATTTACCATTTGTATGCGCATCATCACAATCCAAGTGTTATTTAAAAATAAACATGCAACTAAGTATATTCTTGCTACAATAAAAATGAAAGTAAATGTGAAATGGATTTAGTATTTTCAATTTGGCAGAAATTGTGCTATACGTAACTTTAAACATTTAAAAAGAGCTTTTGCATTTTAACCAGCACGGAGGTGTGGTGGGGGTTGGGATTAACAACATGGGGAGAAATGGCTTTTACCGCCTTTCACTTTTCAGAACCTCGTCATCAATGGCACCTGATGCTCATTTAGTCACTTTACACAGTTGACCAACAGTTAGATTTACTAGAACCAGAACGATTCTGTGTGGTACTTATACAATATTGTTTACTTTATTACATAATACAGTCCTGGTTCACTGACTTATGAAAAGGTAAGAAGTTAGTTACCCGTTATTGCAAAGGCCAGATATGGAGCGGTACTTGTTGAGATGACTTTGCAGACAGATGGTTGGATGTGTTACAGGAGGACATTGAGACAGCTCTGCAATCAGCTCCACGTCCTCCCAGGAGAGTAGCTCTAGCATTGTGAGTAAAGTTAACACAAGGTTTGATTGAATGTAGTCTTGCTAACCTTTAACATATCAAACCTGAAAGGACACACACTATAATTGGAAATGCTCCTCTTCTGTTGTTTACTCTTATTTAGATTTTTGGTCATTTCCTTTATGAGCACTTTGGTGATCCTATGGTAACCTTTAAATGATCCTGTGTTTTGGTAGACTATTAAAATCCTTAGAATTATGGCAGTGGAACAATTAGAAAGGCTTTGAATATGGTGTCCCAACTGATTCAAGGTTTCTTGCCAGACAAAATGGATTTAATAAAAGAAATGAATTCTACCTGGTGCCATGACATCCCTTTTATATCTCTGTTTCGCTCTGTTCTTTAGTACTTGCAGTGTTGTTTGAAAAACCTCTGCGGCTCTTGAAATCTCCAGGGTCTCAGGCTCGGTTTGCCGAGGGAATGTAAACACATGCTTGGAAGACGAGGGGGAGCTTTGTCTGGGAATAGAAATTGACAGATAAAAGGAAAGCTTTGGTTTCTTTTGTACTTTCTTTGATGGATATTGCTTCAGGTAAAACATTGATAACTCATTTGATAGTTCATTACCGTTGTCTGGAGTGGAGTGAGGCTTCATGTACAATTTGATAGCTTTCTTGATATGAGGAGATCAGCAGTTCTCTGACAGATGTAGCTGGAAGAGAACAGCATGAACATCTGTGACTACAATATGTTCTGTATAGAGTGGTGGGAAGTAAATTTACCCAAGTACAGTAATTAAAATACAGTACAATGTTGAGGTACTTGTACCTACCGCTGCTTCTACTATAACTATTTCTTCATTTTAGAAAGAAATATTGTACTTTTTTCAGCATTGGATAAGTTTGTAATATATAATGCAGTATTATATGTATTCAACCAGTTGTTAACAACGTTTTTGGCTTGTGACCCTTATTTGGTACATTTTTCAGAAGTCTATGAGTTGTTTCATGTTGCTTAAAAACAAAGATGTTTGATATTTCACCAAAAACAAAAGAAAGATGAACTTTGTTATTTTACTAATTTTACTTTACTACAGGATATATTTTCTACCACTGCTGACTGTATATTAGACAATATTGAGTGATAAGTATGTCGTTTAAAATGTCAGTAAATAATTAGTACATTAATATATTTGAGGCATCGTCACTTTCAAAACACAAAACGGGAAAAAAAGATTTACTCACAGTTTAAATGTCTGGCTTCATCAGTTGAAAACCTTGGGAGTGTAATGGAGAGCAGCATAACAAGGACAGTTAAATTGAAATAAAATGCCATTTTTTGTGGGCAGTTTCCAACAGAAGAGTTAAAGATTTTCACATTAATAAACAAAGACTTAACAAAGTGCTGTGTTCACTGTCCTGTCCTTATATAAAGCAGGGAGCCCATTGGAAGGGTTAAGTAAACCAGCCCACACTTGGATAACTCAGAGATTCAGTGTTTCTCTTGTCCTTGGTTGATGAGTTGGAAAAATACTTTTTCCTTTTTTCCAAAAGAAATGTTGTAAGTAAACCATGACTCTCATTATTTTGACTTGTATAGGACTTGACATTGTTACAGTATAAAACAAATGTTTAGATCCAATGTTTAGCCTAATAACACAAGTTCATGCTACACTGTCATTTAGGCTACTTACTGCACTGTTGAAAGAATATGACAGAATCAGCCTAACATTTCCTTTTACCTTCTTTCCGTTAAGGTTTTGAGTAAAAGCTTGGGCACTAACGTACTTGTACTGCTAGTTGGTGAACTACTGTAACTAGCTGGTGAGATAACAGCTAACAAGCTAGCACATGCAGGCAATAGCTTTCTGAGCTTCTTTTTATTTCTCAATAGGTCTACTGGGACATGTTATCCCCTTGGCCTTTTGTTTTCAGGATTGTACATTTTATGTTATGAAGAGTAATAAAGTAGGAGAAAAATCTATCTGAGTGAGCAAACTTGCTAACTGTCCGTTTCGCAAGCTAGTTAGCTTGGTCGCTTATGAATCAATACTTTCACACGCTTTATTTGTTTACAGTCTGCAAAGCATTCCTCATTTGTGGAGCACTTTATACTTAGACAGATATATCTCAAATTAAAGCAGATGGTGCAACACAGCTTCTAAACTATAAAAGTTTCCTCCATTTTTTGAGTTCAGTAAAGCAAAATTCACCAGAGGCTGCTTGCTAAGGAAGGTTCCTAACAGTGAAACAACCCAGAAGTATTTAAGTGGCAGCCTTGATAAGAGATGGTCGAATTCTCTAAATGCCAATGAAAGGTGCTTCAATGCTTCCTTTCTTAACTCCTTAAGGGTTGCCTATGCTGGACCATCCTTTACCAAAGGAAAGGCGATAATGCCGTCCAGGCAGAAACGTTTAAAACCAATAACCAGCTGTCAATAACATCGACTGTAACTGTTTAATTGTATACGATGGATACATTGAAAACGTTCTTCTTAGGAGGTGTGATTCTGTTTTGGACAGGAATTTGTGCTTCATTTGTACAGCATTTAGATGGTCCCTGAACTCATGTTCTGTATTATAAATAAAGTTGCTGAAAAAAAATAAAAATCCTCCGTCACATAGTGAGGTTGTCTTTTCTTAAATCCTTATGAATTCTTCTTCGCATCTCCTCACCTTATAATGCTTTCCAACGAGGTCAAGGAAAAGTGTTTAGGAAAAGACATTGGACGTCATTTTTGTTGACTATTTGTCCGCAGCCATTATATGAAATTATTTCAACCAGGAAATCCACCAAATTCCAAGGGAATGATTTGATTTTGCACAAAATTCCACTGTTGTAAATAAAAGATAATCTCACCATTAAGGAAATTAATTAAAAACATGCAGTCAAAATATTTAAGCCTTTTGCTTAAACTCTCTTACAATAAACCTCAGTCTGAATACAATGCTTTTGAGAGTATTTATTGGACTTATCGGACTTGTCACTACCGTTCCGTCAAACTTTACTTCAAGGACATAACTGTTGAAACAATAGAACACAGTATCAGCTGCAGCAGGCGTTGCGGTCTTTTAATGGGTTTGTGATCCTGCTTCCTTCCCTGTGCTTCCATCCTCCTGAGCCTATTTTCTGAGTTTTAGATGCAGACTGTGGGGATTAGCAGCAGTGAGAAAGGCCATTGCAGCGGTCCTGAAGTCGCCCTGGAAACTTCTTCTCTTCACAAATACTTCAGTTAGTGTTCAGGGTCCAATGACGCCAGCGGAGTCAACTGTGAGAGTCACGGCCCATTAATAGTTGAGCAGTGTACTTGAAATTCATGCTTGACATGGTGCTGATGCAACTTGATGATGCTGTGTGTGTGGCAGCAGTCAGTAGTGACTTCAGCAGTTGTAGCTGTGCACGGTGCCTGGTTGAGCTTCAACGGAAATCTGTTTCAGACAAAACTTTGACATCTAAAGAAAAACTTATTGCATATATCTGAATATGTTGTGTTCAATCAGGCAGACCATTATGAAATACTTATTTGATTATGCTTAAATATAGTTAAAGACAAAATAACTGACACCGTTACAATATATTGCAATCTAATACTATGCAGGTGCAATAACGGCTATCTCTCTGAATGTTCAGTTATTCACTGTGTCAGCAGGTGTTAAATCCACTTTATGGCAATTTCTATTGTGCTGTTATTCATATATCCTATTAAATGTCCTTGAGTCAGTTTTGCCAACAGTCTCTTTCTGACTGCTGATGCTTTTTGTAAAGACTTATTCACTTTCCAAGTGTGTTGGGTTTAAGGATAATGGAGCAGCATTAAGCAGCAACTCTTCATTTCTTTTACCTCTAAGTGGCCTAATGAGGCCTTTAAAAAATCACCACTAGATGGTAACTGTCAAACCCAAAACACTCTGCAAATCAGTATCCAGCTCAGACTTACAGGTTACAGATGGTCAACGAAATTACATTTTTCATGCAGTTTTGTTTAATAATACAAAACACCTCTTGTGAAACCATCATAACATGGAAGCCACTGAACACATTAAATATGTTATATATTTGCTAATATAAAGGTGTGTCCTTGTTTTTTAAGATAGCAGATTAAGCTGTAATTTATCATGATGGTGATGTAGTTCAGTGGTGAACTAATGTTTCCCTGATCTCAAATAGCATACACTTCAGAAAGGCAGTATTTCTTTAATAGCAATTCAGCCCTTCAGAGTTCACCATAACACATGAGTGTATGAGAGATGTAACATTTGCCAGGCAAGGACATAGCTACTATTGAGGACACCAAGGCCTTGTGCTCAGTATTACTTAAACAGCCTGAGTAAGACGTTACATTATACACTTACACGTCATGTCTGGAATTAAGACTCTGTATTTCTAATATCCTGTCTACGGCCTTGTAGCCAGATAAAGTTCCTCAAATAAAACTAAAATGTTTGTAGTGCAGAGGATGAACTTTGGAATCCAAGTCAAAAGGCTCTTGGTCACAACACCATATGTGAAGTTCTGAACTAGGGGGTGGATTAGGTTACATATTTCTCCTGCTTATGGAGCATGAGGCATCATACTACTTTTTAAATCAGAAACATGGTGGGACAGTTGAGTGTTCAGCATATTGAGGTTTAAAGTCAAAGGTAGGATCAAGTCAAGTTCAGTTCAGTGATAAGTGATCACAGATTCAGAGTTTATAGGTTTTTTGGTAACACATTTGTTGAGTGTGCATAAGACTGACATGACACCTGTCCTAAACATGAAGGAGTCTTTATGAATGTTAATGATTGTTGTCATTAACTGTCACTCAGTCAATTATGTCATTTTTTAATGCAAAGTTGACATTATTTGAGATGTCTTTGGTATGACAACTGGACGTTGACCCAGACAACATAAACATGTCATAGCAGGCCGTATCATCAAACTAATAGAAACTATTTGCTTTTTGTGTTAACATTATATTAAACTGTCATATGTGGTTGGTTTTTGACATTGGCTGATGATATCTTTATAATTGTGTCATAAATATTTTCCGAGATCTCTACTAGAGTGGTGTAATTTGGAATTGTCATAAAGATGTCATTATGTTTTATTGGACCCCGGTTCTGAGTCAGCTAATAAGGCTGCTAGCTGTACCACTGTAGTTGAAGTCAAGGAAAATATTTATGACAATTTTTAATGGTCTAATGACAGCCAATGTCAACACCAAGCACTTAGACCAGGGGTGTCAAACATACGGCCCGCGGGCCAGAACCGGCAAACTACTAATTGTGGTTTTTACAAGGGTTATGTGGGGCCTCTGGTTGCCTGCAATAAATAGTCCAGCACATAGCCCTATGTAAAACAAACAATCAATCATTTTTTTATTTCACGTCAAACTATTCCTTTGAAATAAACTGTAAGCTAATGTTAGGTACGGAGTGTCAGCTCAGCTCATTATACCCAATAACATAGTGACTGGATCAGGCTCATCCAGTACAATCAGAAAGAATGTCAATTTATAGCAGAAGTTGAGCAACTTAGTGTGAAACATATGAACCCACAGAGAGCTGAGACAAGTCTCAGATGACAGGCAGTTGTGCTTTATGTGCAATTTATTTAAAACACAGCAAATATGCTTTTCACAATAAAACCATTACACAACGCAACTAAAGACATACAGTAAGTTCACTGTATTAGAGTGGGAGCTGATCAAAAGTGAGTCTTTAACAATACTTGTCACATTTCAGTGAAATGTCCTCATAGGCCAGAGAGAATGGAAACTCAGGCATTTGCCTTTATTAGATAAAACATATTGTCACAACAGCACAAACATTATACAATTTAATCTAGGCCAATAACGTGGCCCTGCAGATAAATGCTGCCTTATGTTTACCTTTAGTTGGGACCATATCAGAGAGGTGCTGATTCATTAGACTGCATTATACTGTAAAGTGTTTGTGTTCACAGACATGACAGAAGGAAAGCAGAGGTACAGGGGACAGAGACATGTTAGCTTATCATCGCTGTTCAACTGCGAATTTCAAGGAAAGTAAATCCCCGTCAAAGGTCTGGAGCAAATGTGAATTCCCCCAAGACAGGAAGCCAGCATCAGATTCATTTTGTCTGTTAAAATGCACTCTCACTAGATGTATTCTTCTTCACACTATCAGCTGAGATCTTCTGCTAAAAACATGGCAGTTGCTATGTTTGGCAGTTTGTGTCCTGTTGTCAAGTGTATGGCAGTTACACACCATGTGGTCGAGAAGTAAACTTGTTCATCATTATGTAATGAGAGAAAATATAATTCAAAAATGTAATAACATCTTCCTTCCGCCATTAATTCCTACGTTATCTACCTATACAGTCTTTTACAAATGTGTTTTTTTCAGTAGTTCATACAAAAATAGCAAGAACAAGATATACATATCAACTGGCTCTGTGCATAAAATACTTCTGGTTTGCCAAAGGGGAACATGACCATGAGGACAAGTCTTCTTAACTGTTTATGTAGTTTCCAGAGAAGCTTTGACTGCACATGAAGAGAGGGTCCATGGAGGCCACTTTGGCTGCGATAAAAGAATGTATACAGTGAAGGACGGCTGTGAGATTAGCAAACTCTAGTTCCTGCAAAATAAAGACAGATAGACACATCAATTAGTACATGATGTTCATACACCATGCAATAACAACACTGTTAAACTTGAAGTAATACTTCGCCTACAAGATGAACATTTGGTTATCATTTACCCACAACGCGTGTTTCCTTCAATACTCAAATCTTTATTTTTCTTGCATGCCTACAAAAAACGGAGAAAAGTCCTGATGGATTGAAGTAAATGTGGGCAAAAATATATCAAAACATCCGTTTAACACACACACACACACACACACACACACACACACACACACACACACACACACACACACACACACTTTTGTTTAAATTCATCAAGACTTTTCTCAGTTTATTTATTCTTCGTTCATGCAAAAAAACAAAGTTGTCTTCAAGAATTCAATGTAGCACAGGGTGAGTAACTGAAGGTGAAGTATATCTCTAGAAGAACAGAGTTTACTACACCAGACACTGTGGAGGAAAAAAATCCTCAGTGAGCAATAACTGGTGTCAAATCAAATCAAATCAAATTCAACAGGTAACTTTCATTATGATGTTAAAATAAATACATTTCATTACCTTCATCTCTATTTGGTTGCTTTCAGCATTCTTGAAAAGCAGTTTTACCCTGGTCTTCCCATCATCAGAGGAGCCTTTAAGTTGAGAGAACTTATATCGCCACAATGCCGTCTACAAAGGAGGAAGGGGATTATAAAACACATCAGCAGCAGCACAGGGATTTCAACAATTAATAATATATATTCATATTTGATCCTAGACTCATGTTAGAGGATATTTAAGTAGGCCTGAGGTCAAACACTAACATCTTGAGTGTCTCTTTTTCTGGTCAGATCATCTCTCCAAAACATATAGCTCAGCTTTTAGTCTACGGGAGCTGACAGCCCACAGTTGCAAGATAAGAGTTAAGATGGGCCCTGTCTGTTCAGACTGGCAAGGTCAGGGAGATAACGACCCTTGCCCTAAATGAGACTGTTAATGCTATCTATGACTGTCTTACTTAGAATCTGTTGACTGGGATTCCAGGAGCCATCTAGGGGATCCATCTTTAGGTAAACAATTGATGGATTGCTTTGTTTAGGATTAATATGGAGGGAGAGCGGCTGGTCAGCAGAATGGATGGTAGCATACAATGTGACTGCATCTCTGTATTTGCTTGTACTGTTTATGATCTGTTCTTCTTGTACAAGATTCTAATAAACATTCAGCGTAAGACATCCCTTTGGTCTCCATCAGCTTCTTTGGTTTCAAGTACTCTGCTCATTAAGAGAGATCAAGGCTCTTCAATGTGTAATATAGTACTTTGAGGAAATGTCATTTATAACAAAATAACATTAGTACTTTTTAAATCAGTGCTGTAATGTTCTTGCAGTGATTCAATGAACAGAAATGCTACCTACTCAAAATGTAGCATGGCTGCCAAAATAATGTCAAAATGTACCTTTAATAACAACAGTATATCATTCTCTGAGACACAAAGTCTCGTTCTGCACTGTGCAAAATTAGTGATATTTAAGAGACCCTCTTTATATTTTCGTGGCTATTTCAGAGTTATTTAAATTGCATTTACAAATACAATGGAAGCCTAAGTGAATGAAGGACAAGTGCACAGTGAATCAAAACAGGAAATAAAAGATGTCAAACTGCAGTCTCAGGAGCTATTTAGGGAAGAACAGCACAGCACCAGGATTTAAGTTGGTAATACTTCACCTTTGAAGTGCCTTCTGAGCAGGTGAAGCCTGATCCAAAATCTATGGTGAAGCTCAGCACATTCCCCTGGCTGCTGCACATGTAGCTTTTGGACTGTTAAGAGACAATAGATAACCATTACATTTTGCTAAACTTATCTAATGACATACTTTGCAAATAGTACAGTTCCCTGTATGAGCATCAAAGACAACGACCATACATTAAGAGCATAGAAGCACATATTACATATTACTTGTAAGCATGGCTGCACTGCATGTAAATAAATGATACCTTCGTTATTTTGTTCCCCATTTGTGGCAGTGAATGCAGCCCACTATTACCAGGGGATGAATACATAATTCATTTGGTATTCATCACATACATCTCAGTCTTAGCCCTCATCTTCTTTAATAAGACAGAACATAGGCTTCTCTCCCTGCAAAGCACAGGTATCACTAATGTCATGAGCAATGGCTCCATTCTATATGGAAGTAACCAGCTGCCACCAGCCTGAGGGCAATGCAGTTACTAAGTTATTAACGTTATTGTTCAATGTCTATGTCAACTTGTAAAATGATCCATAATGTAATTGAGAAAAAACAAAAAAGAGGCCTGGTTCCATCAGCATGAGCAACGGCAGCATGTCTCACAGAAACGATCTCATTTTATGGAATCAGCTTTGGTGAACCTTGACAGACACATTTGCAATGTTGACCGACACTCGTCCATGCCCTCATCACTTCCAGACTCGACTACAGTAATAGCATCCTCTGTGGCTCACCACAAAACTTCCAGAACTCACCTCCACCCGCCGCCAAGACCACATCGCCCCGATCCTCCACAACTTCTCGGTCAAACACAGGATTGACTTCAAAATACAACTCACAACCTACAAAGCCATAAACAACCTGGCCCCTCCCTACCTCTCCGACCTCCTCTCCACCACATCCCTACCCGTTGCAAACACCCTAAAGACCACCAGGGCTAAACTCCGGACCTGGAGTGACAGGGCCCTTTCAGTTGCTGCACCCTCCCTCTTGAATGCCTCCGCAACCACATCAGACAGTTAAATACCATCTTTCAAGCAAGCCCTTAAAACCCACCTCTTCAAGATTGCGTTCCCCTGCTGAACTCCCTCCCCCCCCCCCCCCCCCCCCCCTCATCTCATGGTTTTTGTTTTGTTCTGTTTTGTCTTTTGTTTGCATCGTGTGTGCGTACGAATTTGTAAATATGTCTGTTTTTATGCTTGTACAGAATGTTTCTAAATTGTAAAGCTTCTTTGTGTATCTACAAAAGCGCTATATAAATGAAATGTATTATAAATATTATAGTTATTATTACAGACAAGTTATGAGACAAGAGTCGGTGGTAGATAAGACAACCAAGCCAAAAGCTCGTTAGCAAGTCGAGATAACAAGGATTAAAAGGCGGTTTCATTATTTACACCTGCACTTCCTTCTGTGACAAGTCAAAACACCTTCTGTGAATTAGGCCTTTGACTCATTGTTGAATGGAATTATGTAAAGTATCATACTGTGACGTTTTCTCGGCTGGCTAGCTTCTTAGCAATTACAGTAAGTACAGTAACTAGACCATTGACTTCTCAAAACACATATTTATGAAGACGTGTGAATGAATTCCCCTTTCTGATGTGACCGTCGGGGAAAATATTTCTTACCCAATGTTTATGAGTATAACCTATGCATTATGAGGAATCGTCATGGGAAATATATTGGTGAATGAGGAGGGTCAAGCAAGAATGAGTGGAGAATAGTGGCAGGGGTTTGGGGATCAGACCACCTGCACAGTCTGTCCCACACTCTATTATCTTTGGTAAACATGTTTGCATAACCAGGACCATGCCTCGTTAAAAACATACAGTCAGCAGAAATGGAATGAGGGAGTGAGCTAATTGACAAGCTGTCCACATGGTGGAGTTATTGAATTGGATAGATGTGAGTGTTATTTCACTCTGAGTTCAGTTCTGCAGAACAACTGGGTTTGTTGTACTCGGTTTGATCTACAGTACATCTATTCACATCAAACTCTGAAGTCTGTCTTGTTTTAAGTTACAGTTATTCTATTGAAGTTTGTCAAGTGTGGCTAAGAATCTCCAACCTTCTGGCCCGGTTGAAGATTTCCAGCTACGACAACCGGGCCTAACGCAGAAACTGTGGAGAATGAGAAACCCAAAGAACTTCTGCCGGAGACCCCTGACATCCATCACCGATCAAACAGGCTGCTGAACATACCATCTCACTTCCACTAACTGGCCATCATTGTGGAGCCGACTCAAATTCTTGTCTGGAATATTGTTTTCCCACAGAAAATGCAGAATTGAAGTGATAAAAACTGTCGAACAATAACATCAATATTGGATATTGTACTTCAGGTACAGTTGTGTGTAAATACACAGAGAGCTGCGGGAAACCAAAGTCAAATTCCAATCCTGGCATGCGTTAACATACTTGGCTAATAAAGTTATGATCTTCTATCCTCTCGCCATCAGGCGTGGAAGATCTGATAACAAGAACTTCTGATTCTTTTGTTTTTTGTCCTGCACGAGCCGTTTCCTAGAGCAGCATCCTGATGATGTCAACACAGGATATCCATTTAGAATGCCATACATCTTTAACATTCATTTTGCTGCTGCAACACAAACAAGCATGTGTCTCACAATCTTCTGAAAGCACTGATGCGTCCGCTTCCTACTCTCTGTGGAGCAATATCCCTCTAAAGGCTTCTCTTGCCACATGACTTCATTTTTCTGTCGTCCACTCAGTTGGAATACCAAGAAGTGTATTTTGATTTTCCGTTTGTATTATATATCCCTTTTATTTCACCTTCTTTTTTTTTTCTTTCACTTGAGAACACAGCTGGGACATGGTGATTTCAATTATTAAGTGCAGTGTGCAGTGAATATGACATGGCACTGTACAGTCCTTTCACTGAAAGTGTTTTCTGCTCGCAGTCCTCAAGCACCCTGTCTGTAGTGGTGCCAGGAATTCAGCTGTGACGAGGATAAGAAACAGTGGCAGGCCAGCCGCTAAGTTCTTCCTGTCACCACATGTAAGACTGTGTTTTGACATGGTGAGCTGTGACTGCACTTCACTAATTGTAGGGGGATTTTTCTGGGGGAATTAGCAACATGAAATGAAATAGTTTTTAAGAACATCTCCTTAGCTAAGTCTGACAGAGGTAAGGGCGTCTGTGGGGGGGGGAAATTAAACAGAGGAAAGGTGTAAGCAAAAAATGTGTAGCGTTGCAGTGCATCTGTCTTTTCATAATTTGGCCACAAGAGTGAGATGAGATAAAAAGGTAAGGAGAAAGTTAAGGTCGGGATCTAGGATGTGAGAGCCACGGATGCTACTTTTGAAATTGGTCCAATAAAAAGGAAGCTGCTGATTACAAACACCAGCACCAACTGTGTGAAAACAGCACCACATTTCAAGAGTAACCCAACACTAAACTGCAAAGCTGTGTCACACCTGTAAACACACCCAATAGTTATGCATCATGTACCGAGCATACATTGTGCACATCACTCTGTCAGCCAAGAACGCTCTGATGTGCGCATTTGCTCTTAAAAGTTCAGATGGCCTATTGTTGTCCAAATCCACAAACGTTGTTTGAAAATCTGGTTGTGCTGGTGTGCCATGAACTCTGCTATTCATTAAATCTGTGTTTGTTTACTTTGAAAGGTGTCATTAAAAATTGACTAGCCAAACTCAAATGAAAACGGTGAGGTAAAAGACCTGTAGGTTTACACACACCATAAGTATCTTATGCCTTTGTGACATGTGCCACCTACTGACAATGTGCTTCACAACCATTTTTCATTTTCTTGCTGCTGTTCGGTGTGTATGTGGGGGTTTGCTGGCACTTAATGCTATATCTTAAACCAATAATAAGTCTTTTTTTGCCACTTGAGGGCAGTGAGCACAATCTTTAAATACAACACTTGCACATTATTACCTTTTAGGTTGATATGCTGAACTTGTTAGAGAAAAGTTGCATTTTTACATTAACACCCATTTGGAGTCGTGTTTCTGGCATAGAGTTCAGCAGCCTGACCTGAAGCATACGGTTCCCCACAACGGGTCGGGTTGGGCCAGTTTATTACATAAAGCTTCAGGCCAGATTATATTGAAATTTAACAGACAATTCTCTCTCTCTTTCACCGTCAATCCTTTGTGTCACATTGCTGTTTTTGGTCTCCACTGACTCATAAGTGCATCTAAATGCTTCGCAAACCAGCTACTCACTGATTTTGTCTGTCTGCTCTTTGTGTGCTGGGCAGGTGACAGTGATTTTATCAGAGCATTTTTGTTTTTTGGAGTTGTGGGGTTTAGAACAGAATAATGAGCTGAATAACTCTGTAAAGCATTATAAGCAAGCAACCCCTTTTACAGTACATATAGTCATTTGATCCATTGTTATTATTAAAGTATTGATTATAGCCACTTTAAACTAAAAGTTTTGTCAATATTTTCAGCTGAATACTGGAAAAAGTACAAGTTAATTGAGCTTAGCTTCTTTCAAAGAGAAGAGAAGAGAAGAGCAATCCTTGTCAAGGGACCACAAAAGTAAAATAGGACATAACTAGACTGCTTGCTGTGAGCTAAAAGACCCCATCAACACCATGTTGGGTTTCATCATCTCCAAAAAAAAAGAAAGAGAAAAAAGAAAATAAATAGGCCAAATGAGAGGGAAAACGCAGGCTGGACATTTTTGTCAGTTATACCCCCTACTTCTACCCCATCAGCAATGTTTATGTAGTGCTCACATCCAGTCAATTTGAAGGTTATTCTAAGGTTATTCTATAAATTGGACTTATAATTCGAGTGTTCCTCAGAAGCCACAGGAGGCTAGCCTAATTGGCTGGAGAACATAGAATCACAAGCAAATTGAAAAGCTTTATCACTTTCATTGGTTTCCCCAAGGATGGTGTCCCACATTTACATCATTAAAGAATGAGAAAATGCTACATTATCATATTTCATACTTTTATACTGACTGGGAGAAAACATTCCAGATCGAACAAAGTGTAGTGACTTATAGAGTAGAGAGTTCTTGATCACTGCGATCCACAGACCACTTTTATTATTGATGTGGGCCAATCATGAATGTTGCCAGTATTAAGGGTGCACAAATCATTCAAATACATTCAACCAGAAGTCAGATTTCATCAATCTGACTTGGAATCCAAATATTTTCAAATCACATTTAAACCACCAAGTTTGACAGTAGTTTTCAGATCACATTGTTTGAGATGTGTGTCAATCTGGTTTCTTTGACTAGATTTCAAATTGTCCTTCATGTCACTTGCAACTCGACAGTTGACATAGATGTCACATCCAGAGCGGTTTCAGTCCCATTAGCTGGCTAAGAGCTAATGTGTGACTGCAGCATCAAACAATCCTGCATATCATCATTCCCCCTTTGAAGCTAATGTTGTGTGGTGCAGCAGAGGAGTTCTGCATTGAGACTTGATATTGTTACAGCAAAAGAGAAAGAGGATAACATGACTATTCTTCATATATCATGCAGGTTGTTTTTGCCTCTGTGCGGGAAAATACACACCACCAGGTAATGTAAATGTACACACCTCTGCTGTTTGACAGCAAGTGATGCAAATACAGGACTGTCTCAGAAAATTAGAATATTGTGATAAAGTTCTTTATTTTCTGTAATGCAATTAAAAAAACAAAAATGTCATGCATTCTGGATTCATTACAAATCAACTGAAATATTGCAAGCCTTTTATTATTTTAATATTGCTGATTATGGCTTACAGCTTAAGAAAACTCAAAAATCCTATCTCAAAAAATTAGAATAGTTCCTCAGACCAAGTAAAAAAAAAGATTTATAACAGCAAAACAAAATCAAACATTTGAAAATGTCCATTAATGCACTCAGTACTTGGTTGGGAATCCTTTTGCACGGATTACTGCATCAATGCGGCGTGGCATGGAGGCAATCAGCCTGTGGCATTGCTGAGGTGTTATGGATGCCCAGGATGCTTCAATAGCGGCCTTTAGCTCATTAGCATTGTTGGGTCTGGTGTCTTTCAGCTTCTTCTTCACAATACCCCACATATTCTCTATGGGGTTCAGGTCAGGGGAATTGGCAGGCCAATCGAGGACAGTAATGCCATGGTCAGTACACCAGTTACTGGTGGTTTTGGCACTGTGGGCAGGTGCCAGATCATGCTGGAAAATGAATTCCTCATCTTCATAGAGCTTTTCAGCAGACGGAAGCATGTAGTGCTCTAAAATCTTTTGGTACACAGCTGCATTTACTCTGGGCTTGATGAAACACAGTGGACCAACACCAGCAGCTGACATGGCTCCCCAAACCATCGCTGACTGTGGGAACTTCACACTGGATTTCAAGCAACTTGGATTTTGCTCCTCTCCAGCCTTTCTCCAGACTCTGGCGCCTTGACTTCCAAATGAAATACAAAACTTGCTTTCGTCTGAAAAGAGGACTTTGGACCACTCTGCAACTGTCCAGTGCTTCTTTTCCATAGCCCAAGTCAGACGCTTCTTCCGTTGTCTTGAGTTCAGAAGTGGCTTGACCATGGGAATACGGCTATTGTAGCCCATTTCCCGGACACGTCTGTGAACAGTGGCTTTTGATACCTGGACTCCAGCTTCAGTCCACTGTCTTTGAAGCTCCCCCAAATTCTGGAAGCGACTCTTCTTCACAATGCTGTTAAGGCTGCGGTCATCTCTCTTGGTTGTGCAGCGTTTCCTGCCACATTTCCCCCTTCCAACAGACTTTTTGTGGATGTGCTTTGAAACTGCACTCTGTGCACAGCTTGCTCTTTGAGACATTTCTTTTTGTGTCTTACCCTCCTGATGGAGGGTGTCAATGATGGTCCTCTGGACAGCAGTCAGATCAGCAGTCTTCCCCATACTTGTGATTTAGTTTACTGAACCAAGCTGAGTGTTTTTCAAGGCTCAGGAAACCCTTGCAGGTGTTTCGAGTTAATTAGACGATTCAAGTGATTCGTTGAACACCCTACTAGTATACTTTTTCATGATATTCTAATATTTAGAGATAGGATATTTGAGTTTTCTTAAGCTGTATGCCATAATCAGCAATATTAAAATAATAAAAGGCTTGCAATATTTCAGTTGATTTGTAATGAATCCAGAATGTATGACATTTTTGTTTTTTTAAATTGCATTACAGAAAATAAAGAACTTTATCACAATATTCTAATTTTCTGAGACAGTCCTGTAGACCTAAACACACATTTACAACCAGTTCACTTTGACTTTCTAATTGAATTTCTCCCTTTCACTCAGGAGGTGATCCTTCATTCAGGACTCTTATCTTGGTGAGTGCTTCGTGCTTCTTTATTATACTGCTGTACTGGTTCCATATATCATGTAGTCCAAAGTGCACAGAAGAGACAATACCTGGACAATTAATAATGTTCAGCTTCTTAAGGATCCACTGCCAAGTTTAAAATCTAATCTTAACATGGCAATACTGAATATAACATCTTTTACCAACAAATCATCTCTTATTGACATTATCATAACTGCAATAAAATAGACATTTTATTGAAAATTGGCTAGGGACTGAAAGATTCCCAAAGTTGCACAAACTAATAAAAAGATTGCAGCTTCTATAAAGGCCATATTTATAGATATATACCATATATCTTATTCATTGTTATCTACAGTAAGCCTACATCTATTATTTGAATGTAATTGACCGTTTGCTAAAAACTTTTGCTACAACTGTCTTTCCGTTCTCTCACATGCAGTTCACAATGAGAATGGTGGCAGATTAACTTGTCAAAATTGTTAGACATTTTGGAAATAATGGGTCCTTGATTTCAGGCTGATTAGGCAAAATTAGGTTTTTAATTCTAACCGATAACAATCCATTTTGCCAATTAAATTGACACCTGTCATTGGCAGATTTGATGAGCTGTAGCTAGCTAGCTAGCTAGTTAGACTAACATTAGCTCCATGAGTAGGTTGAAAATGTTGTCATCAACTGACTTTGTTATGTTTCCAACTGACTTGTATTAAAATATGAACCCTCATAGATAGTCTTAGATATGCAATTGGTACAATATTGTGCTAAAAACCAAGGCAAAGAGCTTTGTTCCAGGCTAAAAATCAACATGCTCACCACTTGATGATGCAGCTATATGTTACCTCTTGGCCTTGTAAGTGACACTAGGATACAACTGTAGTTAGCAAGCTAGTTAACTGATTGGCCGATGCAGAGCGAAGTGAGCGAGTTGGGGTGTATGGTTTGACCATTGCCAGGATGTAGGAAGGGCCTGATCCATTCACAGCACAGTAGGCCAGTACCAGTGTCTTGAAGCAGATTCGGGCCGCCACTGGTAACAAGTTAAGGGAGCGGAGGAGCGGTGTAGTGTGGGAGAACTTGGGTAGGTTAAAGACCAGTTGTGCTGATGCATTCTGGATGAGCTGTAGAGGTCGGATAGTGGCAAGTAGTCCACCCAGGAGGGAGATGGATTTCAGGACGGAGCTCTGTGGTGAGTTGACAAGGGTCCGGCAGAGACCCTCTCCAAGTTACCCTGTATATACGGTCCTTTAGGTAGGATTCGAGACGGGAAAGAGCAGAACTCCCAGTTCTTGGAGGGTGTAGAGGGGGATCTGGTGGTTCACTGTAGCAAACGCAACAGAAAGGTCCAGAACGATGACAACAGAGGAGAGAGAGGCTCATCTAGCAGCGTGAGGTTCCTCAGTGACAGCGAGGAGAGCAATCTCAGTTGAGTGGCCTGCCTTGAAACCAGATTGGTGCGGATCAAAAAGGTTATTCTGGTGAAGGTAAAACGAGAGTTGATTGAAGACTGAAGTATTTTGGAACGAATTGGAAGAAGAGAGACGCTTCAGAAGGGTTGAGTGTGGATTTCTTCAGGACAGGGTTCACTCTTGCCTCCTTAAGATTGTTTGGAAAGCAACCAGTGGTTAAGGAAGTGCTGATGAGATTTTCAATTTACCCTTTGGTCAAGTAGCTGAACGTATGTCAGAAATTAAAATGTAGCAAGGCTCCAGATAAACTTTGGAAAAAGTTTATCTGGAGCCTTGCTACATTTTAACTGTCCTGAAAAATTATTTCATCTGTCCTGAAGTCAGTATAAACCGTCGAAAATTTGAAATGTTATCCTTTTACTTTGTTATTGTCATATATAAGTCAATGCAACCTCCGTTAACATTAGTTGTTAGCTCTGTTGTTTAGCCAAGCAGTACTGTGGTGCCAACCGACTGCTGACAGCTTACATTAACTGATTCTCCTCTGGTTTGGTCTAAATAAACCCTTAATACAAAGAGTTAGTCACACACAGACTCATACACTGATGGCAGGGCTGCCATAAAAGGTGAGAAACTGCTCATCAGGATCTATTCTAATGCTCATTCACACACACATTCATGGCTGTGCCTTCAGGAACAATTTAGGGATCAGTATCTTGCCTAAGGACACTTGCACAATCTTCTGATTAGTGGACAATCTCCTCTACTCCCTGAGTTACCAAGTACCTTTGAATATTAAGATACAATATACAGAAAAATATATGAAGAACATTAAAATATGTTGAAGCCTTTCAGGATTCTGTTGTTGCGAAGTGCAACTGTGTGGTATAATTTCTTCAAACATTAACTGCTGAAATTGCTCACTCATAAAATCTGAATTTTGTTAGTCAGTATGCAGTGCTTGGACAGTGAAGTGCCCACAGTGCATGAGGGAAATACAATGTGCTCTGATTTTCCAACTGTAGCTGCTAAGTCAATAGATGAATTAAATATTTGGCTCAGTGATTCATCTAGTTATAATAACAGTGTGCCAGCGCAGCATGCTGGTGGTCACAGGTGGAGTGTTTCAAGTTAACACTATTTCCAATCATTCCAATCATGCACATGAGAACTTCTAGAATCTAGATCAGTGGTCCCCAAGCTTTTTGCACCACATACTGGTTTAATGCAAGACAATTTTCTACGGACCGGGGGGGGGGGGGGGGGGGGGGCAGGCATAACAAAATACGCAAAATAAAAAACATATCTTATTATTACATATATAATGCAATTATTACATTTTATAATATGCACTTTATTTCATTTTTCTAAATAAAATACCCTACAGACTAATGTAAATATCAACTTCAAATTTGTTAAGTATCATCTGAAGACTTTGACGATGAAAAGTTATCAAAATCCTGACTTTTCACTGAACGACCTTGCCGTGGCGGCTTTTGTACAAGAAAAACAGGCAGTTGTTATAACTTCAATATACCGACAATGGTCCGATCGGTATATATATCCGAGATATATACATTCCGATATATATGAATCCGATATATATGAATCCGATATATATGTATCCGATATATATATATATCCAATAACGGTCCAGTCTCGTTTGATATTGAGGTTTTTTCACGCGACCACGTGATGACACGTTCCGCTTGTGTTGTGTTCAAAGTTTTTGGAGTTGATTTGTTGCGTGTGTTTATGAATTACCTCGAGGGCCGGACCAAATGGTCTCCCCGGGAGGTCCCCACCCCTGCTCTAGTGGGAGGTATCATTGCACTAAGCAGAGAGTTCCTGTTTTATTAATGACACATTGCCCTGCTCCCTACACATATGCACCTCCCTCTTACATAATTTACGAAACGTTTGTTGTAGACTCTTGTGGGAGGTATCAATGCACTCAGCAGAGAGTTCCTCTTGCACTAGTGACAGATTCCCGTCCCACTACATTTAAGCCCCGCCCCCTTGCATAACTCATAAACCGTTTGTTGTAGACTCTTGTGGGAGAAATCACTGTACTCAGCAGAAAGCTCCTGTTTTATTAGTGACATATTGCCCCGCCCACTACACTTATGCCACGCCCAATTACATACAGTATATCTCAAAAGTGAGTACACCCTTTAGATTTTTGCAAATATTCTGTTATATCCTTTCAGGGGATAACATTATCCTACTGAAACTTTGATATAACTTAAAGTAGTCAGTGTGCTGCTTGAATAACAGTATAGATTTATTGTCCTTTGAAAATTACTCAGTACACAGCTGTTAATGTCTAAACAGCTGGCAACAAAAGTGAGTACACCCCATAGTGAACATGTCTAAATTGTGCCCAAAGTGTCAATATTTTGTGTGACCACCATTGTTATCTAGCACTGCTTTAACCCTCCTGGGCATGGAATTCACCAGAGCTGCACAGGTTGCTTCTGGAATCTTCTTCCACTCCTCCACGACGACATCACGGAGCGCACGGATGTTGGACACCTTGCACTCCTCCACCTTCCTCTTGAGGATGCCCCAGATGTGCTCAATTGGGTTTAGGTCTGGAGACATACTTGGCCAGTCCATCACCTTAACCTTCAGCTTCTTCAGCAAGGCCGTTGTCATCTTGGAGGTGTGTTTAGGGTCATTATCATGTTGGAAAACTGCCCTACGGCCCAGTTTCCGAAGAGAGGGGATCATGCTCTGCTGCAGGATGTCACAGTATATATTGGAATTCATGTGTCCCTCAATGAAATGCAGCTCCCCAGTGCCGGCAGCACTCATGCAGCCCCAGACCATGATGCTGCCACCACCATGCTTGACTGTAGGCAAAACACATTTGTCTTGGTACTCCTCACCAGGGTGCCGCCACACACGCCGGACACCATCTGACCCAAACAGGTTTATTTTGGTCTCATCAGACCACAGGACATGGTTCCAGTAACTCATGTTTTTGGATTCATTGTCTTCAGCAAACTGTTTGCGGGCTTTCTTATGCATCGGTTTCAGAAGGGGCTTCTGTCTGGGGCGACGGCCATACAAACCGATTTGATGCAGTGTGCGGCGTATGGTCTGGGCACTGACAGGCTGACATCCCACTTCTGCAACCTCTGCAGCAATGCTGGAAGCACTCGCACGTCTATTTTTGGAAACCAACCTCTGGATATGACGCTGAGGCACTTCTTGGTCGACCCTGGCGAGGCCTGTTCCGAGTGGAACCTGTCCTGGAAAACCGCTGTATGATCTTAGCCACTGTGCTGCAACTCATTTTCATGGTGTTGGCAATCTTCTTATAGCCAAGGCCATCTTTGTGAAGCGCAATAATCCTTTTTTTCAGCCGCTCAGAGAGTTCCTTGCCATGAGGTGCCATGTTGTCCAGCATTCAGAGAGAATTGTGCCCAAAACACCAAATTTAACAGCCCTGCTTATCATTTACACCTGAATCCTTGTAACACTAACGAGTCACATGACACCAGGGCGGGAAAACAACATCATTGGGCACAATTAGGACATGTTCACTATGGGGTGTACTCACTTTTGTTGCCAGCTGTTTAGACATTAACAGCTGTGTACTGAGTAATTTTCAAAGGACAATAAATCTATACTGTTATTCAAGCAGCACACTGACTACTTTAAGTTATATCAAAGTTTCAGTAGGATAATGTTATCCCCTGAAAGGATATAACAGAATATTTGCAAAAATCTAAAGGGTGTACTCACTTTTGAGATATACTGTAACTTTGTTTGTTGTAGACCCCCTTTCATAACTCTTGTGGGAGGCATCAATACACTCAGCAGAGAGTTATTTCATTAGTGACGGTTTCCCCTACTCTCAAGCCCCACATAACTCATGAACCTTTGTCTTAGACTCTTGTGGGAGGCATCATTGCATGTGTGTTCCACGGCAGTTACCCCGACTCGCGTGGATGTGCGAGGGTCTGCTCATTGCTGCTTGAAGCTTTAATTATTATTTTTAATACACATTGAATCGCATTTTTAAAGGCCTAAACGTGCTCCAAAACATGATTAAACTTGGCACAAAATTCAAACATGGTGAAAATGTACGTTAAATATGGGTCTTGCTTGAAATTGATATGATTGAGACCCGTTCATCGTTGCTTGCAGCTTTAATTAAAAATTGATACTGTTGAGTTTGTACAGTAATAGTAATGAACTGGAAAATTACTTGTTTCTCATATATGCTGAGGAAAAGAGGCCAATGTGAGGTCAATACATTTATTCCCATTATTATCCTTTCTTTATTATTCATTAATAAAGTCTTCCTAAACCCCAGTTGGTACTGTCTTATCCAATGTACTGGACTGGTCTGGATCCTTTCCTTTGAAATAGTCTATGCGCTGCTTAGGGATAGGAATATTAACTCAACAAAGATTTGGCAAACTACCCATTGTGTCCTCATCCATTAAGTCTTTTTTGTCTTGTAAAACTGAAACTTACTGTTTTACAATACTTATAAATACTTAGTAAGAAATATTTCATGTAAAAATAACTACCTAACTACTACAATAGGGAGCATCCGCCACCGTCTTCCACGCAGTACATTAGACAGTAGGTACTCTTTATACTTCATAAATGCACTTTTTGATTGCATATGCATTCTGGGTGGCACCCATCAATAACAAATGCATCATGGGATGAAGGTGGTTCAGTCAACATGACACAAAATAACAAATAAACAGTAACAGTAAGTTCTTAGATGGAATAGAAATGTATAAACAAAACTGTCCATAGAAACTAGTCGGGAATCTGACCACATGTGGTGGAAAAGTAACATTTTTTAAATGGGCTAAAAAAGCTTGCCACAACTAAACAAGACAGCAGAGGCAAATGTAGTGTAAGAGATATTTAACATTTAATCTACATGTGTTTAGTTTCACTTCTACACTAATAAAAATATCATGTTGCTGTCTATCAAATCAAATCAAATTTATTTATATAGCCCAATATCACAAATTATACATTTGCCTCAGTGTGCTTTACAGACTGTACATACGACACCCTCTGTCCTTAGACCCTCTGTCCTTAGACCCTCGCACCACACAAGGAAAAACTCACTAAAAGAAACCCCACAATTAAAGGGGGAAAAATGGAAGAAACCTCAGAGAGAGACTGAGGAGGGAACCTTCTCCCAGGACACACAGACTGTAATAGATGTGTGTACAGGATAAACAACATAGTACAAATACAACATCCATGTGACAGAACTGTCATAATAAAAGAAAAAGAAAGGATGAATGCAGGATAATGTCAAAAAGGCTTCCCGGTGTCTCCAAAAAAATAATTAATTTGATATATATATATATATATGACAGGACCAGGGCAGCAGGCGCAGCCACGATTCATAACGTAAACATTAACAGTGGCAACCTGCCACATGAGAGACACAGAAACTCCGGGGATAATGCCCCGGATGCTGAGTTAGTAACAAACATTTACATAAATGCATACAGATAGAGAGGAAGAGGAGGAGAGGAGAGAGGAAGAGAAGGAGGAGAGCAGGGAAGTGTCCCCTGGCAGTTTAAGTCTATAGCAGCATAACTAAGGGCTGGTACAAGGCAAGCCTTAAAACAGCCCTAACTATAAGCTTTATCAAAAAGGAAAGTCTTTAGCCTACTCTTAAATGTGGAGAGGGTGTCTGCCTCCCGAACACAAACTGGAAGCTGGTTCCACTGGAGAGGAGCTTGATAGCTGAAGGCTCTGGCTCTCATTGTACTCTTAGAGACTCTAGGAACCACAAATAACCCTGCAGTCTGGGAGCGCAATGCTCTAATTGGTTTATAAGGTACTATGAGATCTTTAATATATGCTGGAGCCTGACCATTAATTGCTTTGTAAGTCAGGAGAAGGATTTTGAATTCTATTCTGTATTTTACTGGGAGCCAGTGCAGTGCAGCTAATACAGGAGTAATATGATCCCGTTTCCTTGTTCTAGTCATTACACGTGCCGCTGCATTTTGGATCAACTGAAGAGTCTTAAGCGACTTTTTGGGACAACCTGATAACAATGAGTTGCAGTAACTCAGCCGTCTCCAGGACCCGGAAGCGTGCAGGTAAGATTGCAGCTGACCCCTCCCACCCTGGACAAATACCTTTTGAGTCACTTCCATCCGGCAGGAGGCTGCGGTTCATCAGGACCAAAACCTCTCGCCATAAAAACAGTTTCTTCCCCTCTGCAGTTGGCCTCATCAACAAGGCCAGAGACCCCTGTGACACTGTCTCTCCCTCCCCCCTCTACACGTTACATCAATGTAATGCTTATATTGTATATTGCACATTGTCTACAGTCTATATTTTGTCCTTTCTGTCTATATTTTGTATATAATGTTAATTTTTTATATATTTGACGATTAGCACCTACGTACCACAGCAAATTCCTTGTAGGTGAAAACTTACTTGGCAATAAAAAAGATTATGAGAATCTGATTCTGATTGAAGTAACAAATGCATGGACTAGTTTTTCTGCATCATTTTGAGACAGGATGTGTCTTATTTTTGCAATGTTACGTAGATGAAAGAAGGCAGTCCTTGAGATTTGTTTTATGTGGGAGTTAAAAGACAAATCCTGATCAAAGATGACGCCAAGATTCCTTACAGTGGTGCTGGAGGCGTTTAGGGCCAAGTATAATAACTTCAGTTTTGTCTGTGTTTAGCATCCAAATCTATGAAACATACAGGTCCCCTCTACATTTAAGCATTTCTTTAATATGGAATTAAGTACAGTAGAATTATGACTCTAAACTCTCAGTGACCACATGAGCCGAATATAAAAAGGGATTATACATGGCTCGTAAGACTTTGAGATTGACAGTTTTCGCTAAAGAGCCAGTGGCCCATGCCAGAGTCAACCATGCTGCTTGCTGGTATAACTGGTGAATTAGGAAGCCATTTAATTATATCTGATTCCCATGTTGACCCGGAAAGGATTTCAGTCTGCTAGTGATTCAGATATCTTCTGACAGGTGCTCTGCTATGTAATATTTATAAATGTTCCTATTTAAGGGACCTAAGCACCAAAGCCCTCAGGTTTCATAGCATGTTTTAGCCTTTATCTTTGCTTGGCAACAGTTGAGGGCTGAAAGGGTGGGAATGGGGTAAAATTATAAAAGGCCATACTGGTCATTTCATGAAAAGTCTGACCTGACATGTGGCATACTTTCTTAATTCCTGAATACAATGTGTGATCATGGCAATATGGAAGCCTAGAAGCTAAGTCCTGATAATAATTACAGTTGTGCTTATAACAAGGGACCCTACGCCTATGAGTAAACATTTGGTTAAAGAGTCTACTACTTTTGTTTTCAACTTTGTGTGTTTTAGTCAAATTTTAGACAATGATTCTCAGTTTAGCAATACTGCTCAGAAGGGAAAAAATAAATAGGAAAGCATCTAACAGTGCTGTGAGTTGTAATTATTCAGACTTGGAGTTTGTTGCAAAAACTTTGGGCTTGAGAAATATGTGACAGTTCTGTGTTACCCCAATTATTCTTAAAATAATTTTGTTCCGCATTTAATGTGACAAACACACATCAAAGGAGCTTTATGTTACAGTGTAATATATATGTATATAAGTGTATATAAGTGTATAATATATACTATGTATAATATATTTTAATTATATGCCCACTTCCTTACTTAATTTATTTATTTGAATTACATATATTATTTATTTCTATAATTTTTTATTAATATCTTTTTAAGACAACCTTGTCGTTGTCTTAAAAAAATATCAGTTATTATGTTATAAGGTTATTAGTTTGTGTGTCTTGTTATGCATGTATTTATTATGCAGTTGCGAGTAGTCTCTCGTCCCGTCTGATGTCTTAATTTTTTTATAGCTCAATAAACATTTCTGTATATTTTGGATTCAAAATGCGCAATCATTTGTTTATAATAATCTTATGTGTGTATTCACCAATTTACAGCCTCAGCGATCATATCTGATGGAGCATTTTGTTGAGCAGATTGCCCTCTGACCGCATCATTAACTGAGCTAAACATGTTGATTTGTCTGTTAGGTTGTGCTGATGCTTGGGAGGTTTTCTGTATTCATTGTAACTAACAGAGATGGAACTTATTGGCTTCTCATTTAGGATATTTAGTCTTTTAAACTAATAAAAATAATTATGTGGAAAAGGAAGGAAAATCCATAAATCTGCTTTTGTGTAGTTTGACCGTTGTGTTAGTGTTAGTGTAGTAAATGTATTTATTTATTTTGCTTCTTCAAACATTTCACTTTAATGAGTGTGTAGCTTCAGTATTCAGAGCATTGTTGTTCAATAAACAAAGGGCCACAACACTCTATGACACGTCTCACCATGTTAGTTATAACCTTATTTACTGTGACAAACTTACCTCCATTCACATCTTCAGCTCCACAGTGCATATTGAAAACATCTGTATATAGTGTCAACATTAACCATAAACAAAATACTACAGATCATCTTGCTCATTCAGGATTAAATGAGTCTAAGAAACCTCTGCGGCTGATATTTTTCTGTTTGGTTTGTTGGTTTTTTAAAACTTGGTGGAAGGGTGTAGCGTGGGTCAAGCAAAGAACATCTTACTTTGTGGATTAGATCCGAATACACTATTATTATAATTATAATCATTGTTCCCTTATGGTACACCTGTGTTCATAATCGGGCAAAATCCCCTCTATAACACAGAGTATCACTGTTATCACTCTGTGAACATTTATTTAGTCTAGTCCTTGTAAGAAGCTATTCTCCTTCACACTAGCGGAGAGCCTTTGATGTGTCACACTCTAATATTTCCCACCATGCGCAAATGGCTAAAACGGGTTCGCTTTGACAGATTTTTTTTTTTTTTAATGATTGTTTTATTTATATTTAGGCCAAAGCATATAAGACCTATTGTTTCTATATTGTGAAATAAGTGTGTAGGACAAAGTACCGATAAAGTACAGTGCTTCCCTGCGCTGCGCTGCCTTTTGTACACCTAAATGGCCTAATTGTTTCAAAATCCCATGGCACACCGGGATTTGTCTCACGGCACACCATTTGGGAACCACTGCCTTATGGAAACAGCCTTAGTGCAGATCTGCGCTCACTGAGTGCACTCCTAGTTTCATATTGAATACCTCAGGCTACCAACATTGCTGGATTCCCTGCTGTGTGTCAACAAACAGTACCTCCTAAATTAATAATGCCCAGTGAGTCATAATGGAGGCTTTGAAACAAAAAACAAATATATATATAAACAGTATATATAAATAATCACGCTTATTCTACTTGATACTATTATTTGGAGGTATTGCAGTTGCATTCACAGAGCAAGTGTGTAGTGAAAGTAGCATCGGAGTATTTGAGCAAGTATAAGTACAGCACATTACACACAGGTATCATGCATCCAAGAAAACTGGGGATGCAGCCTTTTGCAATATGCACCAAAGCTATGGAACACTTTACCTGTAGACATTAGGGAGGCAAGCTCTCTCAGTATCTTCAAAAGTAAGCTAAAAACATATCTCTTTACTTTAGCCTTTTAATGGTGAAATTTTATATCTCTTTACTTTAGCCTTTTAATAGTGATATTTTATATCTCTTTACTTTAGCCTTTTAATGGTGATATTTTATATCTCTTTACTTTAGCCTTTTAATGGTGAATTTCTTAATGCTGCTACTCTATGCTACTTTAAACTAATTTAAATGATTTCATTCTGTACTGTTAATTTTTGCTTGAACTGGTTTAACATTGAATATGTAAAGGTAACTTCGATACATTTCAGAGTGTGTATTGAAAAGCCTGAGATCAAATAGACTGTGTTACCACGGGAACAAGAGGAAGTTTCTCTGATAAATGTGTATTGGAGAAAAACTGGCTTTAACCGATAGATTTCATAAAACTTAACAAACTGGGGTTTGTTTATGAAACGGGAAGACTACCAAGAATGTGTAGCAAATGGAGTAAACCAGTTGAAAAGTCACAGGGCCCATTGTTGATCTCATGCTTTCAAAATATGGCTCTGATAGTTTAAAACATTTACAAGAATGGTGTGATGAATGTGGTTTCCCGGCAGGAGGGTCGTTAAGTATGGCAAAGATACGGAAACGAGGCATGACTTCCAATGTTATTTTATACTATTTTAATTCTGCTATTTTAACTATTTTAACTATTTTATACTATTTTAATTATGCTATTTTAACTATTTTAATTATGCTGTTTTATACTATTTTAATTCTGCTATTTTAACTATTTTAATTCTGCTGTTTTATACTATTTTAATTCTGCTATTTTAACTATTTTAATTCTGCTGTTTTATACTATTTTAATTCTACTATTTTAACTATTTTAATTCTGCTGTTTTATACTATTTTAATTCTGCTATTTTAACTATTTTAATTCTGCTATTTTATACTATTTTAATTCTGCTATTTTATACTATTTTAATTCTGCTATTTTATACGATCTTAATTCTGCTATTTCATACTATTTTTAATGCTACTTCACTCATTTACCTCAACACTGATTATTGTACTGTAAATGCTCTTATTCTGTCTAATCTTATACTAATTTTTATGTTTTTGCTGTGAAGCACTTTGGGCTGCAATTTTTGTATGAAAGGTGCTATACAAATAAAGCTTATTATATTATTATTATTATTATTATTATTATTATTATTATTATTATTATTATTATTATTATTATTATTATTATTATTATATTATCCATAACTTGTATACAGGTGTATTGAACTGCAGTGCAAAGTGTCGAATCGAACATGAAGACAGCGAAAGCAAGAAAATAAGGACTTTTACATTTTCTAATGAGTGTTTGTGTTTGAACCTTGTGATGGACATGAGGTACCGCTTAACAAATACAATCTCCACAAGAGTTGATCGCCTTTACACTTTAAACATATCTGCTTAAGAGGCAATTTAATGGCTCACTGATGTGAGGACTAATTCTTTAGGTTAAATACATTTAAAGTAACAATTATATTTATGGAAAACAGCGCTGCCTAGCTTCTGATTTTAAATTCAATTAATTTCTTAATGAGAAATGTTAAAGCAGCACAGGACCTATAATGTGTATACAGAAAGACTTTGCAACACGTGCAATCACCTCTCACTGATGAAGCATTAAATTGGTAGGAAGGAGCAGTACTGATTAGAATTATAGAATTTAAATGATTATTAACACTATTATTCAGAAGGCTTATATAATGGTTGGTTGGCTAGCCATATATTTATTTTCTTTCATTTATAGTCCACTTATTCATGTACATTTATTATATCCTCAGACATCTGAAACAGGATGCAAACTGATTATAATAACAACGTGTTCCATCATAGTGAGTTTGTATGTAACATACTGTCAAATCTTTTTTTCTGACCAAAGAGTCAAATTGTTTGCAAGCACAGGCATAGAACCACAAAGTACCTTTGCTCAAATAATAAGTTGCAGTGGATAATTGTATATTTCCTGATAGATTTAGTCAGACACGCTTTGATCGCCATAATACAGAAGCAGAAGTAGTTTAGTTACAGCACAGGAACAGTTTTTACAAGTAATTGTTAGGGATATCATTTCATTCTGAGTACAGATGAAGATCTGTAATCAGTAAAAACATGCTGGTGTGATAAAAAGCCTGATCCAGGAAGCAGCAGTCTGCATCTCTGTTTGTATATCAAAAACATCTATCTATCGCTCAACGTCACACACTCTTCATGTAGTAAATGCTGTGGTAGACAGAACGTCAGTCTAAAAACACATTGAGTGAAACACAAAGAGGATTCTGCTGCTATACCAGCCGATCCATCACATTTAAGTATTCAGCCCTGATCCATGATTAGCCCACTGTGGATCAGGGTTTAGTATTGAGTGAATCCACTTTAAATATGAAGTGCAGCTCGCAGCAGCCAGCATCACACATTCACAGATAACATTTGCCCTCACAGCTCACCACAATCGGAACGATGAAACTCGAGCAGCTGAATGAAAAAAGGCAAAGTACAATAGTGTATAAAAGTATTTCACTATTAACATATATATTTTTTAAACTCTATGCTGAGCTGCGGTGATAAATCCACAAGTAGCCTGACAAAATCCTGACAAAACGTCTTCCACAAAGAACTTGTTGCCCAAATCTTCATTAGATGGTCGACTGCTGAAAGTTACCATCAGTATTTCACTGCAGAATAACCTCCAGAAGAGGCCTGTGGGTGTTTCTGCACCGGTGTAGGTGTGAGTGGGGGCAGCCCAGCGTGAGTATGACAGATGTCAACCTCGCAGTGAGTATGTTATGAATGTTGTTTCCGCTGGGGTTTAGGAATTGTTCCTAATTTGGACACCAAATGAAGACAATTGATGTCTGTATTTATTCAATCAAACATTAAAGAAGTCATCGTTTAAGACTCACCTTGCGGAGATCTGCACTCTACTGTGTGCATTTGCTACTTATCTCTAAAAACTAAACTTCAGGCACACAAACTAAGTCTAAGACTCTCCTGCTTTGACTCCAAATTAAAACACATCTAAAACAGGTCGACTCAAGTTTATCAACAGAAAAACTTCCCCTGATATATTATATTTATATATATATATATATATATATATACACAGTACATAATATCATATTATATACATATATAATATAATAATATATATAATATATTATATTATATTATATATATATATAATATATATACACACATATATAATATATATACACACACTCACTCGTATTCGCTGAACCTCCAAGAAGACAGCTCTTTGGAAGGACTTCTCCCGGAGAACCAGGTCCGTGGCCAGCTCCACCCTGAAGGTGTGGCTCTGTCCGTGGCCAACCAGAATACTGAAGCACAGAGACTCGTTGTCCTGCTGCTCAGGCGAATGCTCGAGTCCCAAGTAGAGCCTCGCCTGGAGCCAGCAGTCCTCTGCCATCCACAGCTGTAACACAACATTTCAATCTTTACATGTTGAGGAAAAGATTTTACTGTCTCTTCACTTTTCAAATGTGTTATTCAGGGAGTGGAATGAAGAGTAAATTCCTTCATTCTCAGGTAACAAAGAACTTTTACTGTGTACATTTCCTGGTTTGTGGATCAGGAATATCACCTCAGGTCAAGAGAGCCTTGCTTAATAGGCTCCCTGAAACACTGTTCTATCTGATAAAATCTATACTGAGATGAAAGCCGCAGTGATCACATTGTGAACATCCCTGATGCACCTCACAGCACCCCGCTCTTAACTTACCTTGTGGACCTTGAAAAGAACCTCATAGAGGTTATATGTTGTTTCAGCTTGTCCCCAGTCAGCGGCACTGATCTAAGAAATAAACATCAAGGAATGTGAGATGAAGAGGCAGCAAATCAAAACAAGCTTTTTTGCTCTCTTTAGCAGCACATCCTTATCCAAATACTAAATGCAAATGATGGTACGGATGGATGACTGCCAGTGAACAAAATGGATTTATCCTGTTGCACCTGCTGCACTGGTTGAACATTTCCATCAAGAAAATAACCAATATCCAAAAGATCCAATGCACAGGAGAGTATCACTTGTTTATCTGTCGAGAGGCATGTACAGCTGGAACAATATCCAAATCATTAATCATTTACCATAATTCTTACAACCATTGTGAATGTTACAAATGTAACAAAATGAGTTTCTTCTAATCCAGTGCTGTAGTAAATCTCATGTAGTACTCATATTGTAGAGTAAACCCTGGGAGCATGTTATGAATACAGATGAATGAATGCCACAGAGGTGACATGGCTTTATGGCTAAATGGTTTATTTACCTGTGTGAGCAGTAGTCACTGTTTCTGTATGGATGCCAATGTAGACAATATATAAAGTCACTTTACAGTAATATTTGTAACATTAACATGAGAAACCTAACTCCACTATAGATTTGGGAGATTTGGCTGGATTTAAATACTGTATTTTAACATCACCCAGGGGACAACACCACATGCAGTAACTGGTTGACAGTGTGTGGTAATCATTGGCCTTAATAAAAACTAATCTCAATATGAACTATAAATATGGCAATTTAGAACTTCTCATTATATTGTTTCCAGATCTAAACCTTCATCCTGCCATTCTCTCCTCACCTCTTAGGACGAGCAACAACTATTTCCCTGTGATCATATTTGTGTTATCTTTTGGAAACATTGCATAAAAGAATAAGTTATGCAAGTTTTACAGGGTTATAGCTTTCACAGTACCTAAGTTACCCTTTCAAATGTCAGGTCTTGAGCAGGATCACAGACATGAATCAGATAATCATTAGAGTGGTGCTATAAATATCTCTAGGTTCAATTAAATGACTATGCTAAAGGTTTGCAGCATGCTACACTGAGATTTATTTTTACACAAACTGAGACAAGAGGCTACTTGGTTTATTTTGAATCATTAAAGCACATGCACTAATGCTATCCTGCCTCTCTACCTCAGGGATATTGGCTACTGCCGTATTTCAACAGCAGCCAGGGGACATGTCTGGCATTTCACAACCCACCAGCTGCATAATGCTTTGAGTTCATGGAACCATCATTTCAACGACTCTACAATACACCCATTATGTTTAATGCAATCCATTTTGGATTTGGCTGATGACTTCTCTCACTCTTTCAACACCTCGTCAACATGATTTGAGTTCTCTGTGTCGAGTAAAACAATACCTTTTGTTTTTTTGCAACTGCTCTGCATTCTATTTTAGTTATGTTCTTTTCTGTTAAAGCTTAGAGCATTTTGAATTTAATTATCCAATTAACATACAATAGTAAGGCCATTCCTTTATGTTTAAAGTGTTTTTGCTTGACAAAAATGTGCTGTAATAATAATTTTTCTTGCCATATTGCCTTCTTCTAACTGACTGAAGGTCATTTGAAGTTCTTCAGTTTGAACAACTAGAGTTCTCATTTCTTTTAGTTACGTGGCTTTGTTAACTTAAAGGGTTAGTTTTTGTTCACTCGCTATAATTGTTTTAAAAATGGAGAAGGTCTGAGGCCTCCAAATCACAAATACTGCACCATTCGGAAATGTTGATGCTGGTTTCAAAAGAGCAATATTTATTTAAATCAGATAACTAACAAGTGAGTATGCACATTAGTAAGATTATTTAACAAATGCCAATTTAAATCCAAAAAGAATTTGGAAACGATGCCCCAAGCAGAACAAAAGGCAGCCCGCCTCCGCACACGCCTGACTGATGGTATCAACAAGCTCAGTTTAAGGCCAGACTCTTGTCCTTGCCATGGAAACAAACAGCTGGAGTTACCATCTCAAATTTTAAATGCAGCTAGAAATGTAGAGAGGGAATTGCCAAGTTGTGTCATGCGGACGACTGTTTTCTTCTACACAGAGGAAGTCATCTCTGTAACTGTGACTGTGAGACTGTGGGACTATTGTTTACTAAATGTACTAAAGTGTATTTGCTTTTAATAGGTTGTTTCTGCTGAAACTGTACTTTGTTTACTGCTAGTCTTGATAGCTGTTGAGTGAGTTTCAAATGTTAGCCATCAGTCGGGGCTATCTAGGTGACTGATTGCAGTGGGTGTGGCTAACACAACTGTATTATTATTATTACTATGACTTTATTATTACTTTTATTACATTTTATTATTACAGTTCATTTAGCTGACGCTTTTGTACAAAGCGACCTACAATTTGTGAAAACAAGCACAGCTGTAGCCACCCGAGTAACCAAGTCTGAAATGTATGGATACAGGAGTCTTTGTGGGAAGCAAAGCGAACATTGACTGGGCTAAGTATCTCGTCTTTCGAATTTCAACCTCGACAAGATCAAACTGCTTTTCCTTCCAGGGAATAGCTCTCCCATTTGAGACCTTACTATCAACATCGACAGCTCGGTTCTTTCCCCGACTCGGACTGCAAGGACACTGGAGTTGCGGCCATATTTGACTCAAACCTCTTGATCAATCCTAAACCTAAACTAAATTATAACTCTTTTGAAAGCCTTGTTCTTACGCTCTCAAACCCAACATGGAAAACAATATAGCCAGTTGTATTTGTTACTGTGTACCGCCCTCCTGGTCCGTATTCTGAATTTCTATCTGAATTCTCAGAATTTTTATCAAGTTTAGTCCTTAAAACAGATAAAGAAATTATTGTAGGTGACTTTAATATTCATGTGGATGTTGATAGTGACAGCCTTAATAATGCATTTATCTCAATATTAGATTCAATTGGGTTCAGTCAGAATGTACATGAACCAACTCACTGTTTAAACCACACTCTGGACCTTGTTCTGGGATATGGTGTTGAAATTGAAAGTTTATCAGTGTGTCCACATAATCCTCTTTTATCAGAACATTGTTTTGTTACTGGACTACAAGCCAGTAGGCAAAATATCCTATGCTCGATGTCTATCTGAAAGTGCTGTGACCACATTTAAGGAAGTGATTCCATCAGCACTTAATTCAATACCAGGACTCAATATCAATATAACAGAGGACTCCAATGCTAACTTTAGTCCCTCCCAAATTAATCATCTTGTTGATAGCGCTGCAGCCTCACTGCGAATAACACTCGACTCTGTCGCTCCTTTAAAGAAGATCATAAAACAGAAAAAGAAAGCTCCATGGCTTAATTTACAAATCCGCAAACTAAAACAAAAGTCGAGAAATCTTGAAAGTAAATGGCGTTCCACTAAATTGGAAGAATCTCGTTTAGTCTGGTTAGATCATCTTAAAACGTATAAGAAGGCTCTCCGTAATGCCAGAGCAGCTTATTACTCTTCCTTAATAGAAGAAAATAAGAACAACTCCAGGTTTCTTTTCAGCACTGTAGCCAGGCTGACAGAGAGCCACAGCTCTACAGAGCCTTATATTCCTATATCTCTCAGTAGTGACGACTTCATGATCTTCTTTAACCATAAAATTAGAATTATTAGAGACAAAATTAATCTCCTCCTGCCCTCATTTGGTAATGACTTAACTTCAACCTCTGGAATTTCAAAAACTTTAGTAACTCCTGAAATATATCTAGACTGTTTTACTCCAATCAACCTTAACCAACTAACTTCAACAATCTCGTCGTCTAAGCCATCAACCTGTCTTTTAGACTCGATTCCAACTAAACTGTTTAAATAAGTTTTACCCTTAATTAACACCTCGTTATTAAATATGATCAAACTGTCTATATTATCTGGCTACGTACCAAAATCCTTTAAAGTAGCTGTAATAAAACCACTTCTTAAAAAGCCTAGTCTTGATCCAGAGGTTTTAGCCAACTATAGGCCGATATCTAACCTACCCTTTCTCGCTAAGATCCTTGAGAAAGCAGTCGCAAATCAGTTGTGTGATTTTTACATATAATAGTTTATTTGAGGTTTTTCAATCTGGATTTAGAGTTCATCATAGCACAGAGACGGCACTGGTGAAAGTTACCAATGACCTTCTATTGGCATCAGACAAAGAACTCGTCTCTGTTCTTGTCTTGTTAGAGCTCAGTGCTGCTTTCGACACTGTTGATCAGGACATTCTACTACAGAGACTGGAACATTGTGTTGGCATAAAAGGAACCGCACTAATCTGGTTCAAATCCTATTTATCTGAGCGATCTCAATGTGTATGTGTTAACGATAAATCCTCCATGACAGCCAATGACAGTCTTGGAGTTTCGTAGGGTTCTGTACTTGGACAGATTCTATTCACCTTATATTGTATATTGTCTATGTAAATACGTGCCTTTGATTGTGTTTTGGACGGTGGAGGGACTGCTGGCAAGTTGCTGCCGCGCCTCCACCATGTTCTGTTTGCTCTGCCTCTCAATAGTGCGTATCCAATCAAAAGACGTGGACATGCTGACGTTATCGTACGCCTGCTAGCTGGCCCCAGTGTCCCCAACTCGAAATCTGATTGGTTAACGCAACAGTTTTGTCTCCGTTCACTTTAAGCGACAGGCGCCCGCACTGTTGATTGTGAAGGCCTAAGGGCAGATTTTTTGGACCCTGGCAACACATTATGGCTGAAATATGATTGGATAAAAGCTCTAACATAAAGGCCAGACCTCCAAATCTCGATCTGAGGCTGGAAGCACCGCAACCAAGAGGAAAGCTATGAAATGAAGAGAATAAACTATGGAGAATAATTTAATACATATTTGTGGATGGTTTGTTTACAACACGCTTGAAGAATAAGCTAAATACAATGTAAACACGTAGAGAAGAAATCCAATATGGCGGCCCTTGTAGAGTTGGTGCTCACTTTTCTAGACACGCCACACCAGTATACATTGCGATTCCACCGGAAGCCCGAAACTCCGATTCCATGAATCTGTTACTAACACAGCATCCGGGGTACCCGGAGTTTCTGTGTCTTTCATGTAGCAGGTTGCCACTGATAAAGTTTACGTCAGGATCATGAATAGTGGCTGCGCCTGCTGTCACTATTCATGCCGTCCTGGGAGAGGGATCCCTCCTCAGTTGCTCTCTCTGAGGTTTCTTCCATTTTCCCCCCTTTAATTATGTGGTTTCTTTTAGGAAGTTTTTCCTTGTGCGATGCGAGGGTCTAAGGACAGAGGGTGTCGTATCCTGTACAGTCTGTAAAGCACACTGAGACAAATGTATAATTTGTGATATTGGGCTATATAAATAAATTAGATTTTGATTTGATTTGACTGGACGACCAACTGTCCTTCAGTGCCAGCATTGCTGCAACAGCCCGTTCCTGCAGATACATACTTAACAATGTCAGGAGGATTACCCCTACTGACCCAGAAGGTGAAACAGGCTCTTGTTCAGGCTCTTGTTCAGGCTCTTGTCATCTCACGCCTTGACTACTGCAACTCCCTCCTTGCTGGACTGCCTACATGTGCCATCTGATCTCTACAGCTCATCCAGAATGCAGCAGCCCGACTGCTCTTTAACCTCTCCAAGTTCTCCCACACTACACCGCTCCTCCGCTCCCTTCACTGGCTACCAGTGGCGGCCAAAATCTGGTTCAAGATTCTGGTGCTGGCCTACCGTGTTGTGAATGGATCAGGCCCTTCATACATCCAGGCCATGGTCAAACCATACACCCCAGCTCGCTCACTTTGCTCTGCATCGGCCAGTCGGCCAGATACTCCTAAAAGAAATCCTGCTATCCTGGCTCCTAAATGGTGGAACAAGCTCCCCATTGATATCAGGTCAGCAGAAAGTCTTCACATTTTCAGTTGCAGACTGAAAACCCACCTGTTTTGACAGCACCTTGGCCAATAATTTAAGAAATAAGAAATTCTTAAAAAATTAAGATTACATTTTTATTTCTGTATCTAGCACTTAAATATGTTTGGCATATTTGAAGCTAAGGGTTGAGGGTTTTTTTCTATAATTTCTGTATGTTACACTTGGCTTATTTGAAGCTATTGTACTGCAAGATTATTATTGTTTGGGGTTGCATTATCAAGGTAGTTTGCATTGATTGTAAATTGCTTTAGACATAAGTGTCAGTTAAATGTAATGTAATCTGTGTTGGAGACTCAAGCAAACTGGAGAATAAAGAACTCAATATGCAAAGCATTGGGTTCACAGCAGGCACATGATCCATGTTCACCTATGTTATTTATGTATACAAGAGTTGCATCAAGTATCCTCGTTATCCTGGTGAGATGAAGCACTTCAATTCCTCCAAAAAGAGGCTGGTGTCAGTTGCATGTGAGGGCAGGGTTGGCACAATTCTCCAGGGACAACTGGCTGAGAAACAGCTCACTGACCCTCTTAACTCTGTGTCACAGAACTCGTGAGGGAAGACCATGATCCGTCTTTAAGGAATAGTTGGCATTTTGGGGAATAAGCTTATTTGCTCTCTGCTGAGAGAGAAATAATATCAACATCACTCTGATGTCTGTACAGTAAATATTCAGCTACAGCTGGTAGGAGACTGTAAAAAGGTTATATCTTATCTCTAAGTCTTCATTTTCCCGGGAGATTGTACCCTGAAGCAGACAGAATTGCATATTGAAACTGATGCTTATAATGAACAATTATAAGCTCTGATGCTGTCACTTTTCTACAGCAGTTAGGCTACATTGTGCAATCAACAATTACTACCTACCTAAGTTAAAGCAATAAACGTGTCTTTTGCCAATTTAATGTGAAGCTTAGAACATGATTGAAAACCTGTTAAAAATTGGAGAAGACAAAAAACTAAAGCAAAAGTCTGCTTGGGAACCTTTAAAACAGAGAGGATGAGCCCCAATAGCTTGTCAAACCGTGTTAAAGTATGATGAAAGCTCTCCTACAGGAGGAAGGACAGACCAACAGAGACTGAAAAACTCATAATGTGCACACCCCACAACAAATCACAGCGCCCAGAGAGTAAACATGATTAACCTGCGGAAACACTTGCCAAATGAAGTAGGAAGATGAAAGAGGCACATTTTGGACTAGAGTGGTTTTTATACTAATGGGAGAAGAGAGCTTATGTCATACAAGCACAGCACACAAAGCTAGATTCCCTTTGTTCACTCACCCTGGCAGTCGGGGAGAACATTTTGAGCTCATATAGGACCTGTATTAAATATCATCTGATAGCCAGGGGGCACTGTGAATTTCTCTCAGAATACTTGTAGATAGGAAACATTTTTAAAAAATCATACATTGAAGTTTAAGTTTCATTGCACGTTTGATCTGTTCATTCAATTTTAACAAGCAGAACATATTTAATTTCTTTAATTTAAGTCTTATAAGTTTGATAAGTTAACCCAAAAGGGATTTAATTAAAGTTAGTGTCAGTGGAAAATATTAAGTATCTCATTGTACAAAAAACCTGCATACTTAGAAGCTTCTCCACCCCTGGCAAGGTTACAAATAGTGAGGTCCAAAACTGTTTGAAAGTAAAGGCACTGAATATTGGATATATAATATTGCCCTTCATAGGCTACAGTCCAAAAAGTACATGCATAAGAATGCAAACTCATTAAGCTCATATAAAAAACTCAATAAATATAATATACATGTACTACATGTGTAACCACATTCAATTATTAAGACTATGAAATCCTTGAGGGCATTAATTACTGTGACTGTGGGTATTGTGATGATGATGTGTGGAATCTCCAACTGTGTATTAAACTGTGCAATACTCTGGTTTACTCTGGCATTAATACTGCATTTATTTAATAATACTGTACATTTCAGCTATATTCCTATTTATAATATGCTTGCATTTTAACACATTTGATCATATATCCCATTTTCACCATTATTAGTATCACTGGTGTTATATATTGTAGTATACATATTTGTACACATTTATTATTTCTCTTTTTGCATATTTATTGTTTATTAAAAATGCATATATTTTTAGATATTCATTTTCATATATTTCTATTTTTCTTATAATTTCTCTGTTTATAAATATGTCCATTCTAGAATGGGAGTAACTGTAAGTTACCCAATTTCAGAGGTGGAAGAAGTACACAGATCTTTTACTTAAGTAAAGGTAGCAATACTAAATTGTAAAAATACTTGGTTACAAGTAAAAATCCTACATTTAAAATCTTACTTAAGTAGAAGTACAATAGTATTAGCATCAAAATATACTTAACGTACCAAAAGTAAAAGTACTCGTTATGCGTAAAGAATCATTCAGAATCATAATAAATGAATGGATTATGATAATTGATGCATTAATGTTTCACAAGCGGAGCCAATAATATTTACTTTGTATACTGCTGCTGGATATGTTAACCTTTACTTATATGTCAATGTTTATTTATTAGTTCATTTATATTTTATATTAGCTAATAAACTGAATCTGTAAAGTAACTAGTAACTAATGTTGTCAGATAAATGTAGTGGAGTAGTATAAAATACTCAGGAAAAGTACAAGTACCTCAAAATTCTACTTAAGTACAGTACTTGAGTAAATGTACTTCATTACATTCCACCAATACCGAATGTTCCCCCCCCACGGGTGTCAATATGTTAATGACTCAATGTTTGAAATGTCAGCGAGGACAGAATGCATAAGTGATTGGCTGAAACTATTACTAAGATCGTGTCACATTAAAAAGACTTTTAGAAGGTTTAAGCAATAGTGTCTAGAGCTGTATGGTGTGACGACAACGTTGACAGTACAGCCAGTCTAACCAAACACAGAGTTAATATTACTGATTAATACACATTCAACCACATTACAGTGAAATCAGCCGGTAAAGAGTTTAGCTGGAATAAAATCCTGTATGTATTTAGGCATTCAGACATGGCAAAAATCTAAATTCATCCCCAGTTACCACATGCCTGTCTTCTCTTGTACAATAACAACTGAGGCATCCTGTATTTAACAGATGCTGCCAACAAGTTTAAAAAACCCAGACCATGCAGCACGGCAGGGGACAAGCACAGATCAGTGAGCAGCAGCATAAAATCAGAAGTGGGTTCAAAAACCATTTCAAAAAGGCGTGAACATAATCTTGTAGATGAGAGTTGGCATACGTCACATTAATGTTAGCAGAACAACCACCTTTTGGGTGAAAACAAGACAGTGACATACTGAAAAGACAAGGAAAACCCAATGTAATGTTAGCCGTTACAAAAGGCATATGTTAGCTAACAGCTCATCTCTACAGATTAGCAATCTGTAGCAATTATGCACCAAAACTATGGAACACTTTACCTGCAGACATTAGGGAGGCTAGCTCGCTCAATATCTTCAAAAGTACCGGTAAGCTCTCTTTACTTTAGCCTTTTAATGGTGATACTTTATATATTTTTATCTTAGCCTTTTAATGGTGCCACTTTAAAATAATTTAAATGATTTCATACATTTTTGCCATGCCTGGTTTAACATTGAATGTGTAAAGGTAACTGAGAAAGAAACGAGAAATCATATATGTTTGACCCTATTTACCATAACGCGTTTTAGTTTACTTTGTGGGTTTTGTGTTGTTTGCTTCTTGATGGGCCTGCTTGGCATTGATGGAAAATCAAGTGAAGAAATGGTTTTCTCATCATTTAAAGTAAGGAAAGGAGAAGGGGAAACAAGGGTGGATATTTGACAGAGATATTTCATACTTCTCACAGCAGAGCAAAGGAGTAGTTAAATATTGAAGTCCTTTGACCTAAGAGATATTTGACAGAGGTATTTCATACGAGTCACAGCAGAGAAGACGAGTAGTCAAATATTGAACTCCTTTAGCCTAAGGTATATCTGACAGAAACAAACTAGTCACAGCAGAGAAGACTAGTAGTCAAATATTGAACTCCTTTAGCCTAAGGTATATCTGACAGAAACATACTAGTCACAGCAGAGAAGACGAGTAGTCAAATATTGAACTCCTTTAGCCTAAGGTATATCTGACAGAAACATACTAGTCACAGCAGAGAAGACTAGCCTTAGACTGAAAAGGTTAAACCAGCGTGTTTAATAACGGTTTTATCTGGATTTTACCATAAACGAAATCTGGGACTCACAGTGACGATTGTGTTTTAACTTACTTTGTACAACGGGGACAAAGGGAAGTAAAGTATCGACCAGAGAAGTCTAAAGCCCACTTGAGTTTTTGATGAAGGTCAAGTATGGAGCGGAGAGTTGTAAACACTTAAAAACCTGGCAAGACTACAAGAATGGTGTGATGAATGTGATTTCCCGGCAGTAGGGTCGTTAAGTGCGGCACATATAGGGAAACTAGGCATTAATTCCAATGTTATTTTATACTATTTTAATTCTGCTATTTTATATTATTTTAATTCTGCTATTTTATCTGCTATTTTATACATTTTTAATTCTGCTATTTTTATAATGGTACTTCAGACTTCTTTACATCTACACTGATTATTGTACTGTAAATGCTCTTATTCTGTCTATTGTTGTACGAATTGTTATGTTTTTGCTGTGAAGCACTTTGGGCTGCAATTCTTGTATGAAAGGTGCTATACAAAGAAAGCTTATTATTATTATTATTATTATTATTATTATTATTATTATTATTATTATTATTATTATTACAGACAGACCGATGGCCTATGGGTTCTGAGATACATTTCAAATGAGCTCAAAATCAGATCTGAATGAGAAATAAACATTTTATCAAATCTGAAAATGATGATAGGCGAGTTACCGGGGGGCTTCTGAAGATATAAAAATATGGTCCTCTCAGTGCCAGGAACTTGAATGTTGAAGCTTTACCAGCGGCGCTACCCTCGGGGCTTTCACATGCCCAGCCCATGTGAACAATCTGCAGGGAGGTAGAGGAGGACATTTACATGTTTACTATTTGATTAAAACAAATTAAAGAAATACATTTATATATATACAATAGATCTGTACTTGCTCAATCAACAGACCAGAATAGCAAAGTGTGCACAGTCAAAGAACTACAGTACAGTGTGGCATCGTTCACAGATACATTTAAAAAGATAAACTTGGGATGTTTCTCTGCTTTCCTCAGCATATTTGTACTATATGTACTGTACTGCATCTGTATATGTACTGTACTGCATCTGTATATGTACTGTACCGAATCTGTATATGCACTGTACTGCATCTGTACTATATGTACTGTACTGCATCTGTATATGTACTGTACTGCATCTGTATATGTACTGTACTGCATTTGTATATGTACTGTACTGCATCTGTACTATATGTACTGTACTGCATCTGTATATGTACTGTACTGCATCTGTATATGCACTGTACTGCATCTGTACTATATGTACTGTACTGCATCTGTATATATACTGTACTGCATCTGTATCTGTATATGTACTGCATCTGTATATGTACTGTACTGCATCTGTATATATACTGTACTGCATCTGTATATGTACTGTACTGCATCTGTATATATACTGTACTGCATCTGTATATGCACTGTACTGCATCTGTATATGTACTGTACTGCATCTGTACTATATGTACTGTACTGTATCTGTATATGTACTGTACTGCATCTGTATATGTACTGTACTGTATCTGTATATGTATATGTACTGTACTGCATCTGTATATGCACTGTACTGCATCTGTATATGTACTGTACTGCATCTGTATATGTACTGTACTGCATCTGTATATGTACTGTACTGATCTGACTATATGTACTGTACTGCATCTGTATATGTACTGTACTGCATCTGTATATGTACTGTACTGCATCTGTATATATACTGTACTGCATCTGTATATGTACTGTACTCATCTGTATATGTACTGTACTGCAAATCTGTATATTATACTGTACTGCATCTGTATATGTACTGTACTGCATCTGTATATGTACTGTACTGCATCTGTATATGTACTGTATGCATCTGTATATATAATGTACTGCATCTGTATATGTACTGTACTGCATCTGTATATGTACTGTACTGCATCTGTATATGTACTGTACTGCATCTGTATAATATGTACTGCATCTGATAATGTACTGTACTAATCGATATGTGCTGTACTGCATCTGTACTATATGTACTGTACTGCATCTGTATATGTACTGTACTGCATCTGTACTATATGTACTGTACTGCATCTGTATATGTTACTGTACTGCATCTGTACTATATGTACTGTACTGCATCTGTACTATATGTACTGTACTGCATCTGTATATGTACTGTACTGCATCTGTACTATATGCACTGTACTGCATCTGTATATGTACTGTACTGCATCTGTACTATATGCACTGTACTGCATCTGTATATGCACTGTACTGCATCTGTATATGTACTGTACTGCACTGCATCTGTATATGTACTGTACTGCATCTGTATATGTACTGTACTGCATCTGTATATGTACTGTACCGAATCTGTATATGCACTGTACTGCATCTGTACTATATGTACTGTACTGCATCTGTATATGTACTGTACTGCATCTGTATATGTACTGTACTGCATCTGTACTATATGTACTGTACTGCATCTGTATATGTACTGTACTGCATCTGTACTGTACTGCATCTGTACTATATGTACTGTACTGAATCTGTATATGTACTGTACTGCTTCTGTATATGCACTGTACTGCATCTGTATATGCACTGTACTGCATCTGTACTATATGTACTGTACTGCATCTGTATATATACTGTACTGCATCTGTATATGTACTGTACTGCATCTGTATATATACTGTACTGCATCTGTATATGTACTGTACTGCATCTGTATATGTACTGTACTGCATCTGTAAATATACTGTACTGCATCTGTATATGCACTGTACTGCATCTGTATATGTACTGTACTACATCTGTATATGTACTGTACTGCATCTGTACTATATGTACTGTACTGCATCTGTATATGTACTGTATTGCATCTGTATATGTACTGTACTGCATCTGTACTATATATACTGTACTGCATCTGTATATGTACTGTACTGCATCTGTACTATATGCACTGTACTGCATCTGTATATGCACTGTACTGCATCTGTATATGTACTGTACTGCATCTGTATATGCACTGTACTGCATCTGTATATGCACTGTACTGCATATGTACTATATGTACTGTACTGCATCTGTATATGCACTGTACTGCATCTGTATATGTACTGTACTGCATCTGTACTATATGCACTGTACTGCATCTGTATATGCACTGTACTGCATCTGTATATGTACTGTACTGCACTGCATCTGTATATGTACTGTACTGCATCTGTATATGCACTGTACTGCATCTGTATATGCACTGTACTGCATATGTACTATATGTACTGTACTGCATCTGTATATGCACTGTACTGTATCCGTATATGTACTGTACTGCATCTGTATATGTACTGTACTGCATCTGTACTATATGCACTGTACTGCATCTGTATTTGTACTGTACTGCATCTGTACTATATGCACTGTACTGCATCTGTATATGCACTGTACTGCATCTGTATATGTACTGTACTGCACTGCATCTGTATATGTACTGTACTGCATCTGTATATGTACTGTACTGCATCTGTATATGTACTGTAGTGCATCTGTATATGTACTGTACTGCATCTGTATATGCACTGTACTGCATCTGTATATGTACTGTACTGCACTGCATCTGTATATGTACTGTACTGCATCTGTATATGTACTGTACCGAATCTGTATATGCACTGTACTGCATCTGTACTATATGTACTGTACTGCATCTGTATATGTACTGTACTGCATCTGTACTATATGTACTGTACTGCATTTGTATATGTACTGTACTGCATCTGTATATGTACTGTACTGCATCTGTACTATATGTACTGTACTGCATCTGTATATGTACTGTACTGCATCTGTATATGCACTGTACTGCATCTGTATATGCACTGTACTGCATCTGTACTATATGTACGGTACTGCATCTGTATATATACTGTACTGCATCTGTATATGTACTGTACTTCATCTGTATATATACTGTACTGCATCTGTATATGTACTGTACTGCATCTGTATATATACTGTACTGCATCTGTATATGTACTGTACTACATCTGTATATGTACTATACTGCATCTGTACTATATGTACTGTACTGCATCTGTATATGTACTGTACTGCATCTGTATATGTACTGTATCTGTACTATATGTACTGTACTGCATCTGTATATGTACTGTACTGCATCTGTACTATATGCACTGTACTGCATCTGTATATGCACTGTACTGCATCTGTATATGTACTGTACTGCATCTGTATATGCACTGTACTGCATCTGTATATGTACTGTACTGCATCTGTATATGCACTGTACTGCATCTGTATATGTACTGTACTGCATCTGTACTATATGCACTGTACTGCATCTGTATATGCACTGTACTGCATCTGTATATGTACTGTACTGCATCTGTATATGTACTGTACTGCATCTGTATATGCACTGTACTGCATATGTACTATATGTACTGTACTGCATCAGTATATGCACTGTACTGCATCTGTATATGTACTGTACTGCATCTGTACTATATGCACTGTACTGCATCTGTATATGCACTGTACTGCATCTGTATATGTACTGTACTGCACTGCATCTGTATATGTACTGTACTGCATCTGTATATGCACTGTACTGCATCTGTATATGCACTGTACTGCATATGTATTATATGTACTGTACTGCATCTGTATATGCACTGTACTGTATCCGTATATGTACTGTACTGCATCTGTATATGCACTGTACTGCATCTGTATATGTACTGTACTGCATCTGTATATGTACTGTACTGCATCTGTATATGCACTGTACTGCATCTGTATATGTACTGTATTGCATCTGTATATGTACTGTACTGCATCTGTATATGCACTGTACTGCATCTGTATATGCACTGTACTGCATATGTACTATATGTACTGTACTGCATCTGTAAATGCACTGTACTGCATCTGTATATGCACTGTACTGCATCTGTATATGCACTGTACTGCATATGTATATGTACTGTACTGCATCTGTATATGTACTGTACTGCATCTGTATATGCACTGTACTGCATCTGTATATGTACTGTATTGTATCTGTATATGTACTGCATCTGTATATGCATTGTACTGCATCTGTATATGTACTGTACTGCATCTGTATATGTACTGTACTGCATCTGTATATGCACTGTACTGCATCTGTATATGTACTGTACTGCATCTGTATATGCACTGTACTGCATCTGTATATGTACTGTACTGCATCTGTATATGTACTGTACTGCATCTGTATATGCACTGTACTGCATCTGTATATGTACTGTACTGTATCTGTATATGTATATGTACTGTACTGCATCTGTATATGCACTGTACTGTATCTGTATATGTACTGTACTGCATCTGTATATGCACTGTACTGCATCTGTATATGTACTGTACTGTATCTGTATATGTACTGTAATGCATCTGTATATGTACTGTACTGCATCTGTATATGTACTGTACTGCATCTGTATATGCACTGTACTGCATCTGTATATGTACTGTATTGCATCTGTATATGTACTGTACTGCATCTGTATATGCACTGTACTGCATCTGTATATGCACTGTACTGCATATGTACTATATGTACTGTACTGCATCTGTAAATGCACTGTACTGCATCTGTATATGCACTGTACTGCATCTGTATATGCACTGTACTGCATATGTATATGTACTGTACTGCATCTGTATATGTACTGTACTGCATCTGTATATGCACTGTACTGCATCTGTATATGTACTGTATTGTATCTGTATATGTACTGCATCTGTATATGCATTGTACTGCATCTGTATATGTACTGTACTGCATCTGTATATGTACTGTACTGCATCTGTATATGCACTGTACTGCATCTGTATATGTACTGTACTGCATCTGTATATGCACTGTACTGCATCTGTATATGTACTGTACTGCATCTGTATATGCACTGTACTGCATCTGTATATGTACTGTACTGTATCTGTATATGTATATGTACTGTACTGCATCTGTATATGCACTGTACTGTATCTGTATATGTACTGTACTGCATCTGTATATGCACTGTACTGCATCTGTATATGCACTGTACTGCATCTGTATATGTACTGTATTGTATCTGTATATGTACTGCATCTGTATATGCATTGTACTGCATCTGTATATGTACTGTACTGCATCTGTATATGTACTGTACTGCATCTGTATATGCACTGTACTGCATCTGTATATGTACTGTACTGCATCTGTATATGCACTGTACTGCATCTGTATATGTACTGTACTGCATCTGTATATGTACTGTACTGCATCTGTATATGCACTGTACTGCATCTGTATATGCACTGTACTGCATCTGTATATGTACTGTACTGCATCTGTATATGCACTGTACTGCATCTGTATATGTACTGTACTGCATCTGTATATGCACTGTACTGCATCTGTATATGTACTGTATCTGTATATGTACTGTACTGCATCTGTATATGTACTGTACTGCATCTGTATATGCACTGTACTGCATCTGTATATGTACTGTACTGCATCTGTATATGTACTGTACTGTATATGTACTGTACTGCATCTGTATATGCACTGTACTGCATCTGTATATGTACTGTACTGCATCTGTATATGCACTGTACTGCATATGTATATGCACTGTACTGCATCTGTATATGTACTGTACTGCATCTGTACTGTACTGCATCTGTACTATATGTACTGTACTGCATCCGTACTATATGTACTGTACTGCATCTGTATATACACTTTACTGCATCTGTATATGCACTGTACTGCATCTGTACTATATGTACTGTACTGCATCTGTATATGTACTGTACTGCATCTGTATATGTACTGCATCTGTATATGTACTGTACTGCATCTGTATATGCACTGTACTGCATCTGTATATGTACTGTATTGCATCTGTATATGTACTGTACTGCATCTGTATATGCACTGTACTGCATATGTACTATATGTACTGTACTGCATCTGTAAATGCACTGTACTGCATCTGTATATGCACTGTACTGCATCTGTATATGCACTGTACTGCATATGTATATGTACTGTACTGCATCTGTATATGTACTGTACTGCATCTGTATATGCACTGTACTGCATCTGTATATGTACTGTATTGTATCTGTATATGTACTGCATCTGTATATGCATTGTACTGCATCTGTATATGTACTGTACTGCATCTGTATATGTACTGTACTGCATCTGTATATGCACTGTACTTCATCTGTATATGTACTGTACTGCATCTGTATATGCACTGTACTGCATCTGTATATGTACTGTACTGCATCTGTATATGTACTGTACTGCATCTGTATATGCACTGTACTGCATCTGTATATGTACTGTACTGTATCTGTATATGTATATGTACTGTACTGCATCTGTATATGCACTGTACTGTATCTGTATATGTACTGTACTGCATCTGTATATGCACTGTACTGCATCTGTATATGTACTGTACTGTATCTGTATATGTACTGTACTGTATCTGTATATGTACTGTAATGCATCTGTATATGTACTGTACTGTATCTGTATATGTACTGTACTGCATCTGTATATGCACTGTACTGCATCTGTATATGTACTGTACTGCATCTGTATATGTACTGTACTGCATCTGTATATGCACTGTACTGCATCTGTATATGCACTGTACTGCATCTGTATATGTACTGTAATGCATCTGTATATGTACTGTATCTGTATATGTACTGTACTGCATCTGTATATGCACTGTACTGCATCTGTATATGTACTGTACTGCATCTGTATATGCACTGTACTGCATCTGTATATGTACTGTACTGCATCTGTATATGTACTGTACTGTATCTGTATATGTACTGTACTGCATCTGTATATGCACTGTACTGCATCTGTATATGTACTGTACTGCATCTGTATATGCACTGTACTGCATATGTATATGCACTGTACTGCATCTGTATATGTACTGTACTGCATCTGTACTGTACTGCATCTGTACTATATGTACTGTACTGCATCTGTATATACACTTTACTGCATCTGTATATGCACTGTACTGCATCTGTACTATATGTACTGTACTGCATCTGTATATGTACTGTACTGCATCTGTACTATATGTACTGTACTGCATCTGTATATGTACTGTACTGCATCTGTATATGTACTGTACTGCATCTGTACTATATGTACTGTACTGCATCTGTATATGTACTGTACTGCATCTGTACTATATGTACTGTACTGCATCTGTATATGTACTGTACTGCATCTGTATATATACTGTACTGCATCTGTACTATATGTACTGTACTGCATCTGTATATGTACTGTACTGCATCTGTATATGCACTGTACTGCATCTGTATATGTACTGTACTGCATCTGTATATGTACTGTACTGCATCTGTACTATATGTACTGTACTGCATCTGTATATGTACTGTACTGCATCTGTATATGTACTGTACTGCATCTGTATATGTACTGTACTGCATTTGTACTATATGTACTGTACTGCATCTGTATATGTACTGTACTGCATCTGTATATGCACTGTACTGCATCTGTACTATATGTACTGTACTGCATCTGTATATGTACTGTACTGCATTTGTACTATATGTACTGTACTGCATCTGTATATGTACTGTACTGCATCTGTACTATATGTACTGTACTGCATCTGTATATGTACTGTACTGCATCTGTATATGCACTGTACTGCATCTGTATATGTACTGTACTGCATCTGTACTATATGTACTGTACTGCATCTGTATATGTACTGTACTGCATCTGTATATGTACTGTACTGCATCTGTACTATATATACCGTACTGCATCTGTATATGTACTGTACTGCATCTGTATATGCACTGTACTGCATCTGTATATGTACTGTACTGCATCTGTACTATATGTACTGTACTGCATCTGTATATGTACTGTACTGCATCTGTATATGCACTGTACTGCATCTGTACTATATGTACTGTACTGCATCTGTATATATACTGTACTGCATCTGTACTATATGTACTGTACTGCATCTGTATATGTACTGTACTGCATCTGTATATGCACTGTACTGCATCTGTATATGTACTGTACTGCATCTGTATATGTACTGTACTGCATCTGTACTATATGTACTGTACTGCATCTGTATATGTACTGTACTGCATCTGTATATGCACTGTACTGCATCTGTACTATATGTACTGTACTGCATCTGTATATGTACTGTACTGCATCTGTACTATATGTACTGTACTGCATCTGTATATGTACTGTACTGCATCTGTACTATATGTACTGTACTGCATCTGTATATGTACTGTACTGCATCTGTACTATATGTACTGTACTGCATCTGTATATGTACTGTACTGCATCTGTATATGTACTGTACTGTACTATATGTACTGTACTGCATCTGTATATGCACTGTACTGCATCTGTATATGTACTGTACTGCATCTGTACTATATGTACTGTACTGCATCTGTATATGTACTGTACTGCATCTGTATATGTACTGTACTGCATCTGTACTATATGTACTGTACTGCATCTGTATATATACTGTACTGCATCTGTACTATATGTACTGTACTGCATCTGTATATGTACTGTACTGCATCTGTATATGTACTGTACTGCATCTGTATATGTACTGTACTGCATCTGTATATGCACTGTACTGCATCTGTACTATATGTACTGTACTGCATCTGTATATGTACTGTACTGCATTTGTACTATATGTACTGTACTGCATCTGTATATGTACTGTACTGCATCTGTACTATATGTACTGTACTGCATCTGTATATGTACTGTACTGCATCTGTATATGTACTGTACTGCATCTGTACTATATGTACTGTACTGCATCTGTATATGTACTGTACTGCATCTGTACTATATGTACTGTACTGCATCTGTATATGTACTGTACTGCATCTGTATATGTACTGTACTGCATCTGTACTATATGTACTGTACTGCATCTGTATATGCACTGTACTGCATCTGTACTATATGTACTGTACTGCATCTGTATATGTACTGTACTGCATCTGTACTATATGTACTGTACTGCATCTGTATATGTACTGTACTGCATCTGTACTATATGTACTGTACTGCATCTGTATATGTACTGTACTGCATCTGTAGTATATGTACTGTACTGCATCTGTACTATATGTACTGTACTGCATCTGTATATGCACTGTACTGCATCTGTACTATATGTACTGTACTGCATCTGTATATGTACTGTACTGCATCTGTACTATATGTACTGTACTGCATCTGTATATGTACTGTACTGCATCTGTACTATATGTACTGTACTGCATCTGTATATGTACTGTACTGCATCTGTACTATATGTACTGTACTGCATCTGTATATGTACTGTACTGCATCTGTATATGTACTGTACTGTACTATATGTACTGTACTGCATCTGTATATGCACTGTACTGCATCTGTATATGTACTGTACTGCATCTGTACTATATGTACTGTACTGCATCTGTATATGTACTGTACTGCATATGTACTGTACTGCATCTGTATATGTACTGTACTGCATCTGTACTATATGTACTGTACTGCATCTGTATATATACTGTACTGCATCTGTACTATATGTACTGTACTGCATCTGTATATGTACTGTACTGCATCTGTATATGTACTGTACTGCATCTGTATATGTACTGTACTGCATCTGTATATGCACTGTACTGCATCTGTACTATATGTACTGTACTGCATCTGTATATGTACTGTACTGCATTTGTACTATATGTACTGTACTGCATCTGTATATGTACTGTACTGCATCTGTACTATATGTACTGTACTGCATCTGTATATGTACTGTACTGCATCTGTATATGTACTGTACTGCATCTGTACTATATGTACTGTACTGCATCTGTATATGTACTGTACTGCATCTGTACTATATGTACTGTACTGCATCTGTATATGCACTGTACTGCATCTGTATATGTACTGTACTGCATTTGTATATGTACTGTACTTCATCTGTATATGCACTGTACTGCATTTGTATATGTACTGTAATTTGATTGTCTGTATCTCTACCAGCACTATCAAATATAGGTGTATTTAGTTAGAACTGCTAGCAGCGATATAATGTGACTGCTGTGCAGCAAATACAGTCTGTTTCTGGTTTTATAAAGATATGTTGGACTTGTATGTCAAGTGAGGCCAGTGTGAGCATACCTGGTCATCTGAAGAGCAGTATTTGTTGATGATCTTTATCTGTGAGATAATAAAAAACAACAACAATCAGTGACATATACAGTTACAACAAACTAGTAATACATAAAGCTATCCTGACCCCTAAAACACCTTGGAATTAAATTGTTAAGATAGTCATACAATAGTCAAAACACACATCATCTATATATATTTAGCTGCTCCTTGACAAAACCTGCAGGTAAATCAAAGAAACAGTTTTACATTTTTCCGTCAAATATTCAAACATCTATGTTTCATATATTTAATTATTACATTTATAATGTAATATAATTATTTCATTTTATATTATGCACTTTATTTATATTATTTTTACATTATAATATAATATAATAAGCATTATTGCCTGGATTGCGTACCACGGTGACTCATTAATCTTCTAACAGTTGTGCCTCGATGTCTTCTGCTATTTCATCAATTCACCTCGTTATGGTGCCGACAGAGGAACCTGTGCTGCCTTTTTAACGGTGGCCTCTCCTAAAAGTTCACGGCAAATGTCCTCAGCAGCCGGCAGGATCAACTCTTCACAAATAGTAAAGGGCTTCTAGGCTTTAGCACTAAGAACGATGCTCTCAGAGCAGACACATTTGAAGTGGTGGCCTTCAATAATTGCTCTTGTCCTTCGTCTTCACGTTTTTTTCTTTCAACAAACTCCAATAGCTTGTCTTTTACTGCAGGATGCTTGGTCTCCAAGTGGCGAAGCAGTTCTGAAGGTTCCAGGGCTTCACATGTTCTACAGAGCGGGCTTGGAGCGTGTGAATCACCTGATGCCATGAATCCTTTAAATACAGCTTTCTGTTTTTTGGTAGTGTTGGAGTCTTCTGCTGACTCATCATTGGATCTTTCCCCCATTTCAAAGAAGCTCTCCAGCAACGTTTGTTTTTTACTCATTTAGCTTGTGGGCTTATAGGTGCATGAAAGAAAATGCCGTGCCCTGTACCAAATGACCCATGGCCCGGTATTGGTCTGCGGCCCGGTGGTTGGCGACCCCTGACCCTCACAATAAGTAATGCACAAATAATAACTACATCACTCTGTCCATCCCCTCAACTTGGAAAAAAGGCCTTATCATACTCGGCCCCCTCAACCTGGAACACGCTTCAGCAGGAACTTAAGCTTGATACTCCTGGGACATTTTAAACTCATTTTTAAAAATCTGGAGAAATCAGCTGTTGGTTTTTGTTTCTTGTCATTGAAAATGCGCTTTGCTTTTTCAATGACAATGTTTTTATGATGTGTTATTTGACTGTTGCCTCTGTGTTTAGTGTCCTGTAAGTCTGTAACTTGTATGGTACTGTTACCATCTGATCAGGTTCTTGAGAATGAGACCCTGTGTCTCAATGAGATGTCTTACCTGTATAAATAAAGGCTAAATTAAAATAAAATAAAATGGCTAAACATACTGTAAAACATGTTACTGAATAGAAGCTGTTCAGTCAACAGAAAGAGGATGTTACTTGTAATGTAATGTAAAAATCACCTTGAGGCTTCAAGAACATATTAAGTTAGTCTCAGAAATAATGTTTTTTTGGAGGTGATGATAAAAATGTTTTGTAAAGTAGTGCAAAACATTGTCAGACTGGATGGCCCCCTGCTGTGTCAGCATATCACACTCAGCATGACGGCTGCTCCCGTCTCGCCTCACCTCCGTTACAAAGTGAAGGTAAATTGTCACCTGAAAAAATCCTTATGTAATTAGGCACTAACAAGCTGCCCAATTATTTCTGCTTTAGTCTCTGTAAAAGAACATCAAACAGCATCAAGCAGTCCTCCACCCTGCCAGATGACAGTCATCCACATTAAGAACACATGAGGGACCCCGAGGGTGTCACAGAGCCTATTTAAAGGTTTTAGGTCATTAAAACAAAAGTTCCGCTCTCTCCCAAAGCGGGCACACAATTACATCCTGATTGGCCATTTAGCAATCACACTCCACGTCCGTAATTAGGTGATGCAGGCATGAATTAATCACTTTTTTTTCTCTCTTTTTTTAAAGGCAGCTGCGTAATCGACAAGCATGGGCATACAGTGTGTCTGCGTCCTTACCACAAACGCATCACATCATCAGTGTGATAATCAAAGTGAGAATAGGAGGAAATGGGAGAGAGAGAGAGAGAGAGAGAGAGAGAGAGAGAGAGAGAGAGAGAGAGAGAGAGAGAGAGAGAGAGAGAGAGGACTACTCTGCAGTCATTCATTAGTTATGAGAGAGGCTCTTTTTTGTCAGCAGAAGGGGAGAGGTGCCACTGTGACTCAATGAGTGCTTGACAGGAAGGGTCTATTAAAACAATGCTTCACTGTCGTCTATGTGGCTGTGAAAAAGAGGTGGTGTTACAACGGTGGGCGAAACATAATTATTACCTTTCTATGTTTTCATTATTAAGATGCTGTTATTGACTTTAAAAGACCAAACGTGGGTAAATGATCCCAACGTTGAGTTACTAGATGTTCTAACGTGTTTAAAATGATCAGAGCAGTCATGTGTTTTAATAAAGACTCATTGGTGGATCTAAGCAAGCCTCTCATGTTCAGATGGACTTACATTCTCCTGTGTCAAGTCATTGATATTTGTAGATATTGCTTGGAGCCAGTCGGTGCTTTCTGCTGCAGTGCAGAATTGAAGGATACTGGTGCTCGCTCCATCCAAGGCAAAGACTTCAAAACAGTTGGACCTGGAGGAAAATAGAGGTCAAAATCAGACAGGAGCCGTGCAGAAGATTGAAAGACATGTTGCTCGTTATTTCTTTCAGCCAGGGATGGAGAACCTTTTTACAATCAAGGGTCATTTCAATTTTTATAACATTCTTGGAGGGCCATACTGAATTATTGAGCATACTGTATCACACCAACCTCTTTCAATGGTAAGACTTGTTCATTAGTAGAACTTCTAGTTTTAAACCCTTATCCCTCAACGAGAATAGGTGGTTTGCCAGTGACTCCCAAAACGAATGTGACACAGAGAACGCGATTTGAACGGGACGTAGTCACTACGTTATGTGAGGTGTATACGTACGGAGTGTACAAATGTACATATTTGTGTGACAAAGTTTCTCCAATCACATCCTTTCTATGTAGGGTTACAACTGTTTTTAGATTCTAATTTAATGTCCCTACAAGATAAAAAGGAGAGCTCAGCTAATGGCTCCAGTTAAAGGAAAGAAGAAGCTGTGTGTGTTTAACAGTGTGGGAGTGCACATGAACGCACTGTAAGCTGTAGCTGAAGTCAAAAGCTTAAAAGGAAAAGTTCAGCATGTTGGGAAATCTGCTGATACGCTTTCTGGAAGAGAGTAAGCCGAGAAGATCGATACCACTCATGTCCTGTACGGTTAATATAAAGCTAGAGACAGTTAGTTTAGCTTAGCATAAAGACAAGATAATAGGACGACAGCTAGCCCTGATCTGCCTAAATTTAACCAAACCCACTTGGCAGCACCTCTAAAGATCACTAATTTACATATCTTAATTGTTTAATCAATACAAATACCAAAGTGTGGAAATGTCAATTAGCAGTTTTATATGGAGGAGCTTCATATTTAACAGGAGTGGTATCCATCTATTCCTCCTTACAATGTCTTTCAATTGGTTTCTGCTCTTTTTCGTCTACCTTTCTTTTTTATTGGATCATGTATGGCATATGACAGAGAGACGCTTATCAACATCGGAGGAGGAAGCGTGGTGATTGGATTAAGAGCAGCAGAGCCCAGGTCCCAACGCTGAGTGGAGGACGGAACAAAACCATGTCTCCGCAGGTATTGAATCCCAAAAATGTCAAACTACTCCTTTAACAGCAAAACTCATTACACTGAATTTAAAGTCACACAAAAAAAAAAAATATATCCTTTTTTTTCACATCACATAACATCCCCAAAAAAATACTGTGGAGAGAGCGACCCTTTAGAACCTTTGTTGTTAGAAATTAGGATGTTATTATTTTACAGCACAAGTTATTTTTTATTTGGGTAAATGTTTTGGATTCCGTCATGTCCTTGGAGCCTTTTTCTCAGAATTTCTCAGTAGATGGGGTGTTGAGGAGGTCATCCGGAGAGAGATCACACTTATCAGCCAAATGTGAAACATTTTGACTTTTCATTTCAGTGCATTTGCACGCTGCCGATACTTTTAGCCTCAGAGATTGTTATTGTCAACAGACATGGAAGCACTTAAATGTGATGTGGAGAATTTGCAACATTAGGGGACACTTGTAAAGGCTAGAAGAAATGCTGAACATTAGGTAGTGTAATGGGAGGTGGGGGGACGTTGTGGAGGTATGTGAGGAGAAGGCTGATAAACACAGAAACAACAATAAAATGCATGGAATGTGCAACATGAAGAGGGAAATCCTCAAAGACAGCTCCTAAACCAAACACACACACACACACACACACACACACACACACACACACACACACACACACACACACACACACACACACACACCAGCTCCTCGATGTTGGTTACAAAGTCAGCATTCCTAACAAATCCTCTGGTGAGGATGACTTTCAATACGCTTGTTAAAATTTTATGTTCCGCTGCACTGTACTGACCCAGCAGCTCTCCAGGGGGGATTTTCACTCGACTTAAACGTCGCTTTTTATTTTTTTTAAAACAAGGATGCACATTTTTTTCTGTGTCAGTGTTCCTGATGCAAATTAGCTTAATGCTGTGATTTGTACAACTATACACGAATAGATGTTCGGAATTCTTCTTCAAATATTCTTGAAAAACATCTCTTCTTCTCTTTCAGCGAGTACCGCAGAGGTAAAGTGAGCAACTGATGAAGTGATATTAGACACGTAACGTGCAGTATATCAGTTAGATCTCTTTGAATGAAAGCACAGCAAAGCTTAGAGAGCATGTGGTAACAGGACAATGCAAGAAGGGATAAAAGAGCAAAGAATGAAGAGCTGCAAAGGAACAGTGACACTTCAATGTCAAGAGAACACAACCCTGTCAGAAGTAGCTGCTAAAGCTTTCCACCTTCAGTGAGCAGGACTGCAATCCTCACTCAGAGAGGGATCCAAGGAGAGTGCGCTTCTTTCATACATCTGCACGGCTCCCTACGGCACTGCCTGCTGTGCTTTGCCTGCTGACTAGGCAGTAATAAATCTATTGAGACAGAGCAGAGATGTATAAACCTGGTCAACATGCAGGATGATACATGAAGAATATATAGGGGGAAGAGGGGCTTTTGGGTCCAGCTGTTAGTTATAGTACGAATGCAATGAGAGGGAAAATGTTCCATGTCTTTTTTTGTTTTCATTTTGTTTTCAGAATCATTTTTACGACAGAAATTGCTTTTGATTTCCTATCAAGAAATGCAGTTCAACTTTAAATCCATGACACTGATCAGACTAGTAAAACACACTGGCTACTACTGTCTGCAAGTGACAAGAAACCATTACATTAGCAAGTTTCCTTCCCTTTTAATTATAACCATTTGGACAGCTTAGACAAAAGGCTGAGAATACGTCACTGTCAGACCGAGGAGCTGCTCTGACACCTCGGTGTTGCCAGGAGAATGTGTGCAGAGGAGGGAAACAAGGCTTGCTCTCTGCTTTCCCACTGTCAGCGATCCATGTGGCCTTGTTTCAAGAACACGAACAAAGGAACAATTCCCCAGTTCCCCTCATGGAGCGGATTTAAATTAGGTAAAAAGAGAAAAAAACTTAAACCATTTGGGAGCATTTGTTCTCGCCAGGTTCACTAGAACATTGTAAAATCTATTCGACACAATAACAACACGGTCTGCAGTCATTAGATGAGTCCACACACACTAATAGTGGCTGCTCATGCTTCACCTACAACCTGATCACTACTTTCCACTTCCATAAATTAAAGAATTTTAAAGAAACATTTACGTTCCAGCTGTTGGCAAATGTGCTTATTGACCAACATTAGAAAAGCTTTACAGACACAATACTTACTTGCCTGATCAAGTTTTCCTAAGTATTAAATGTGATAGTATAGTAGTGCTCAGTATGGTAGGAGACAAGGTCACGTACATAGGAATCCAAGATCAAGAACTCCAAGACAAGTCCTGGTATGTGGCAGATCTCAGGGTTGAATAATGAAATGTAAAACTGTGCTCAATGACTGGAAGACGACTGGAAGGCCTTCCTTTAGGAGGGGCTCGAGTTTTTTTTAATAATGCCAGCAAAAAAACGTAATAGTGATAGTAAAGATATATTCAACAGGTGGCACAGGTTTATTAATACACTCAAGACAGAAGACAAATGAAATTGGTAATTGTATTTGATACAACGTGTTACTTGTTAGGGCTCAACACCAACCTCTAACAGTGGCTGATACCGAAACTGAAAATATAGTTCCTATTTTTAGTCGCCTCATATTTAATAATTAAGAAACGTATGTAATTATACGTCAGCTTAAAAATGAAAATGTGACATTTAAGAATAAAAGCTTTATTAAAGTAGCCGAACAAATCCCCACAGTCAAACTACTTTATTTGCTTCACCCTGTCTGTAAAACACTGTGACAAAAACACTTATGTGAAAACGTCAATAGATGTCAGTTTGAGAAAAGCATCAGTTTTGTACTTTCGTTTCTATAAACCAGATTGAGAGAAAAAATTATCAAATTGAATGCAAGAGGTTTTTTTAAATACTTAAACTAAGTCAGAAGTAAAGTTCCTTTGCCAGTTTGCTAAGCGAAAAACCTCACACTTGATCTAAAAACAGATCTAATGTTTGTACAGCAGAAGTGTATTCCCACACTGTGCTATCAGTGAGTGATGGTGACTTTGAAAATGTCCTGCATATTCCATGATTTCATATAAAAAAACTTGCAGAGTAAACTCTGATATTGACGTGCGCTCTGCCTGCAGGGCTATTTATTGACTGAGCTCTGCTATACCTGCTTCTTGTTTGGGTTTAGTGTGACTATAAGCTCCAAATCTCATCAATACATTCAATATTTCACTCTGCACTAAGTGGTCATTAAACTGTTTATTGGACCTAACAGCTGGTGCTAGTATTACAGGAGTGTTGCTTTATAAAGCCCAGAGGCAAAGAGAAAGTCCTTAATGAGGTATCTGAGTGAGGATATGTTACCTTGTGGATATTTTTTAAATGTCATATTTAAGTTATAAATGTAATGATTTTTTTATATTTTATTTTGCATTCTGGAAGATTTATATGGATCTAAATTAAATGTTAAAAATAATATTAAAGTTTCTTAAACTGTTTAGTGCTTCTTTCATGTGTTATTGTGTTAATGCAGGGGTCGGGAACCTTTTTGGCAGGGAGAGCCATAAAAGCCAAATATTTTTTTTATGTATTTCCTTGAGAGCCATATATTTAATAAATTTGAATGCAACTTTATGCATGCATTTTTTAAGAATAACACGTCTCCGAGTACTAATAGCAGTATCAGTGTTTCATTGAACACGTGCTCTTTTATTAAATAAACTAAACGCTTACGTTATTTATCTCATTTATGTGCACGTGTCAGTGTTTACCGCACGGGTGTCAAACTCAAGGCAATTATATCCGGCCCGCGAGAAAATATCATATGTCTGTCATAACTGGCCCGCCGGTTTTGGTAATTAAATCAATGCATGGCACAACCACGGGAAAATTCATTTGAGGAAGTATCTAAATGTGTGAATGAAATGAAAGTTTTTGGAAAGCAAAGGGAAACACACCACAGATCTCTGGGACGATGTGAGCTGGACTGTTTGTGCGACATAACGAAGCATCTCACTGTTAAACCTGCAGCTTCAGGGCCGTGTGATCACAGACATGTGTGATGCCGAGCTGCCTGTGGGAGACTCTGATGCAGAAGGAAACTTTGGTCACTACATGTTTCCAAACACTGACAAACATCTCCACCGCTGTGTTCCCGACAGCATTCTGCTGATGCACTGAGAGCATTTGCCGACTTTGCTGCTCAGATATTTAAATTGAACTGCTCAGCAACCCGTCTGCAGTTGACTTAAATATGTTCCATATCTTTTTGCACTTTATCCAATATGTGTATCCTGTTCAATAAATGTGGACCGTGTTTGGCCCTCGACGTAGTCCCAGTTTTTAATGTTGGCCCTCTGTGAATGAGTTTGACCCCCCCCCCCCCGGTCTACTGCTTGCTTTGCGCAGTCTCGCGACGGGAGGGCTCCGCCCCCTACACACACACACACACACGCACACACACACACACAGCGGAGGAAAGTTTTACTTTAAAATGGCTAAGTATTATTATTTATTACTTGTTAAGTTAAAAAATGTCAGCCCAAAATTGTCAGCGAGCCATATTGCGTTATCAAAAGAGCCATATATGGCTCGCGAGCCATATGTTCCCGACCCCTGTGTTAATGGCTAGTATCAGTATTGCTATTAAGGACAAAAGAGAATATTTGTTTTAATAGTTTTGTTTTATTTGACTTATTCTACACAGTTATAAATTGCACTGATTACTCAATCGGATCAACTTTTATTTTTCAATGTACCTATTTGGTTCTATTTGATGTTTGTTGGCCTATTAAATACTTATCATTATTAATGATCATTTGCTTTGAACATCCTGTATACTACATACTCCACCTGTATGTACTGCATCCTGCATATGACATACTCCACCTGTATGTACTGCATCCTGCATACTACATACTCCACCTGTAAGTACTGCATCCTGCATACTACATACTCCACCTGTAAGTACTGCATCCTGCATACTACATACTCCACCTGTATGTACTGTAGCCTGCATACTACATACTCAACCTGTATGTACTGTAGCCTGCATACTACATACTCCATCTGTATGTACTGTAGCCTGCATACTACATACTCAACCTGTATGTACTGTAGCCTGCATACTACATACTCCATCTGTATGTACTGCATCCTGCATACTACATACTCCATCTGTATGTACTGTAGCCTGCATACTACATACTCAACCTGTATGTACTGTAGCCTGCATACTACATACTCCACCTATATGTACTGCATCCTGCATACTACATACTCCATCTGTATGTACTGTAGCCTGCATACTACATACTCCACCTATATGTACTGCATCCTGCATACTACATACTCCATCTGTATGTACTGTAGCCTGCATACTACATACTCCACCTATATGTACTGCATCCTGCATACTACATACTCCACCTGTATGTACTGTAGCCTGCATACTACATACTCCATCTGTATGTACTGTAGCCTGCATACGACATACTCGACCTGTATGTACTGCAGCCTGCATACTACATACTCCATCTGTATGTACTGTAGCCTGCATACTACATACTCGACCTGTAGTACTGCATCCTGCATACTATATACTCCAACCTGTATGTACTGCATCCTGCATACTACATACTCGACCTGTATGTACTGCATCCTGCATACTATATACTCCAATCTGTATGTACTGTAGCCTGCATACTACATACTCCACCTATATGTACGCATACTTTGCAATCCTCGCCTCTACATACTCCCACTGTATGTACTGTAGCCTTGCATACTACATACTCCACCTGTATGTACTGTAGCCTGCATACTACATACTCAGACCTGTATGTACTGCAGCCTGCATACTACATACTCCATCTGTATGTACTGGAGCCTGCATACTACATACTCGACCTGTATGTACTGCATCCTGCATACTATATACTCAACCTGTGATGTACTGCATCCTGCATACTACATACTCGACCTGTATGTACTGCATCCTGCATACTACATACTCCACCTGTATGTACTGCATCCTGCATACTACATACTCCATCTGTATGTACTGTAGCCTGCATACTGCATACTCGACCTGTATGTACTGCAGCCTGCATACTACATACTCGACCTGTATGTACTGCATCCTGCATACTACATACTCCACCTGTATGTACTGCATCCTGCATACTACATACTCGACCTGTATGTACTGCATCCTGCATACTACATACTCCACCTGTATGTACTGCAGCCTGCATACTACATACTCGACCTGTATGTACTGTATCTTGCATACTACATACTCCATCTGTATGTACTGCATCCTGCATGCTACATTCTCGACCTGTATGTACTGTATCTTGCATACTACATACTCCACCTGTATGTACTGCATCCTGCATGCTACATTCTCGACCTGTATGTACTGCATCCTGCAAACAGGTCGAGTATGTAGTATGCAGGATGCAGTACATACAGCTCGACCTGTATGTACTGCATCCTGCATACGACATAATCAATTTGATGTACTGCGTCCTGCATACTACATACTCCACCTGTAAGTACTGCATCCTGCATACTACATACTCCACCTGTAAGTACTGCATCCTGCATACTACATACTCCACCTGTATATACTGTAGCATGCATACTACATACTCAACCTGTAAGTACTGCATCCTGCATACTACATACTCCACCTGTATATACTGTAGCATGCATACTACATACTCCACCTGTAAGTACTGCATCCTGCATACTACATACTCCACCTGTATATACTGTAGCATGCATACTACATACTCCACCTGTATATACTGTAGCATGCATACTAAATACTCAACCTGTATGTACTGCATCCTGCATAATAAATACTCCACCTGTATGTACTGTAGCCTGCATACTACATACTCGACCTGTATGTACTGCATCCTGCATAATAAATACTCCACCTGTATGTACTGTAGCCTGCATACTACATACTCGACCTGTATGTACTGCAGCCTGCATACTACATACTCGACCTGTATGTACTGCAGCCTGCATACTACATACTCGACCTGTATGTACTGCATCCTGCATACTATATACTCACCTGTATGTACTGCATCCTGCATACTATACTCAACCTGTATGTAATGCATCCTGCATACTACATACTCAACCTGTATGTAATGCATCCTGCATACTACATACTCGGCCTGTATGTACTGCAGCCTGTATGCTACATACTCGACCTGTATGTACTGCAGCCTGCATACGACATACTCGACCTGTATGTACTGCAGCCTGCATACTACATACTCGACCTGTATGTACTGCATCCTGCATACTACATACTCCACCTGTATGTACTGCATCCTGCATACTACATACTCGACCTGTATGTACTGCATCCTGCATACTACATACTCGACCTGTATGTACTGCAGCCTGCATACTACATACTCGACCTGTATGTACTGCAGCCTGCATACTACATACTCCATCTGTATGTACTGCATCCTGCATACTATATACTCAACCTGTATGTAATGCATCCTGCATACTACATACTCCACCTGTATGTACTGCATCCTGCATACTACATACTCGGCCTGTATGTACTGCATCCTGCATACTACATACTCGACCTGTATGTACTGCAGCCTGTATGCTACATACTCGACCTGTATGTACTGCAGCCTGCATACTACATACTCCACCTGTATGTACTGTAGCCTGCATACGACATACTCCACCTGTATGTACTGTAGCCTGCATATGACATACTCAACCTGTATGTACTGTAGCCTGCATACTACATACTCGACCTGTATGTACTGCAGCCTGCATACTACATACTCGACCTGTATGTACTGCGTCCTGCATACTACATACTCAATTCGATGTACTGCGTCCTGCATACTACATACTCAATTCGATGTACTGCGTCCTGCATACTACATACTCAATACGATGTACTGCGTCCTGCATACTACATACTCAATACGATGTACTGCGTCCTGCATACTACCTTAACGATTAGGAATTTCATCCCCAGTTAGCACAGAAGTAATCTCAAACAATACGTCTTCTCTTCGCATATATCCAGGAAGATTTCTCGCGTACACAAAATCCACAGCTGGGAGGCACTATAATTTCTACTTCATACTTAGTTTTAACATAACATATTAGCAATTTTGAACACAGCCTTGTATACTAATGATTTAAGTATAGATTTAAATGTCAGCAACCGTGAGCTGGCAGATATGTAAAACAGTTATGAGGCTTTAAGTTTAAGAAGTGTTGAGCTGGAGCTGCTCTCCTGTAACTGACCACAAGCTCTCACCTCCATGGACAGCATAACATTACTTATTACTATTATAATATGGCATTTTGCCTTATCATGGACAGCTGCCCAAGGCTTAAAATACCCAATGAGGTGTCCAATAAACAAGTTTAATTAACATTTCTAATTAACTGAGCAGCACAGGGTTCAATTATTTATTTATCATTATGTATCTGTAATTCTTCAATTGTGCAATGAGACGCACCCTCACGAGTAAGAGACTTCTGCTCAGCGAGAGTGCGAGAAGTGATAAAGCTGACTAAAGGAGAATCATTCCCAATTTGAATAAAAAACTATTAGAAAATATTAAATTGTGTATTTTATTAGGCTCCCTGTTTGCATAAAACTGTCCACCGTTACTCAGACCAAAAACACATTGAATATTAGTGTATCATTAAAACCAAACTATAACAATAAGGTTGGATTTAGATCGGGAACGTTACCTAAGTATAAAATATAAAACTTGCTAATTATGTCAAAGGTATTCATCTCTTCTTGTCTGACTTAATTCTAACACAAAAACAAGTCTGTAATTAGTGTGTGTCATTAGTCTGCCACACACACATAGTGTGGGCTGGAATAACTAAATGTGGTTCAGCCTTTTTCTATTAGCATGCTCTATGTTATGACTGTAGTACAAAGTGTAGATTCTGTAAAACAATACACCTCTTAAATTGTTGTTTTTGTCCTAGTTAAGAAATAAAAAATGATGATTGAAAAAGCTTCTAAAAGGAAATCAACTGTGAAACAACTGTACACATGACAATCAATATAAAAAGGACAAGCATAATCATCAAATGCATTTACAAGTTTGACCAGTGTTCTCACAGTCACACTGCGAGGTGACCTTTTAGGCCGTATATGCCTGTGCATAGATATTGGCATTAATGTCCTCTTGCTTAAATGAGAAGTGCTTGCTAAACCAACGACTGTGGTCAGTGAACTGTGTACCTTAGAGGTGGATTATATCATGCCGGATTACCCTTACCTTAATTTATCTGTGCCAGTTTTGTATCTGGAGACTCTGGCCATCAACAAGGGCAGGGAGACGGCATCCAGCCAGCGCTTCTCGTACTTTGGTTCATTAGCTGAGGGCGAAGGGGGTGATGGAGCCTGCGTGGAATACATAAACAATGCAATGAGCTTCCTGCTTCTTTTGATCATTGAGGATGTGGTCTGGATGCAACACTTGCACCATTTACATGATCAAAGAACTCCTTTCTTAACCCGGGTTAATCAGCTGTACAGAACGTAAACATCAAAATGACACACTTCGACACTGAGAATTGCCTAAGGGTAACACCTGCACCTTTATCCATTACTGCCTCATTTAAGTGGTGACCTGCTACTGCAGGGGTCGGGAACCTATGGCTCGCGAGCCATATATGGCTCTTTTGATAACGCAATATGGCTCGCAGACAATTTTGGGCTGACATTTTTTAACTTAACAAGTAATAAATAATAATACTTAGCCATTTTAAAGTAAAACTTTCCTCCGCTGTGTGTGTGTGTGTGCGTGTGTGTGTGTGTGTGTAGGGGGCGGAGCCCCGCCCGTCGCGAGACTGCGCAAAGCAAGCAGTAGACCGGGGGGTCAAACTCATTCACAGAGGGCCAACATTAAAAACTGGGACTACGTCGAGGGCCAAACACGGTCCACATTTATTGAACAGGATACACATATTGGATAAAGTGCAAAAAGATATGGAACATATTTAAGTCAACTGCAGACGGGTTGCTGAGCAGTTCAATTTAAATATCTGAGCAGCAAAGTCGGCAAATGCTCTCAGTGCATCAGCAGAATGCTGTCGGGAACACAGCGGTGGAGATGTTTGTCAGTGTTTGGAAACACGTAGTGACCAAAGTTTCCTTCTGCATCCGAGTCTCCCACAGGCAGCTCGGCATCACACATGTCCGTGATCACACGGCCCTGAAGCTGCAGGTTTAACAGTGAGATGCTTCGTTATGTCGCACAAACAGGCCAGCTCACATCGTCCCAGAGATCTGTGGTGTCTTTCTCTTTGCTTTCCAAAAACTTTCATTTCATTCACACATTTAGATACTTAATCAAATGTCTTTTCCCGTGGTTGTGCCATGCATTGATTTAATTACCAAAACCGGCGGGCCAGTTATGACAGACATATGATATTTTCTCGCGGGCCGGATATAATTGCCTTGAGTTTGACACCCGTGCAGTAAACACTGACACGTGCACATAAATGAGATAAATAACGTAAGCGTTTAGTTTATTTAATAAAAGAGCACCTGTTCAATGCAACACTGATACCTCTATTAGTACTCGGAGACGTGTTATTCTTAAAAAATGCACGCATAAAGTTGCATTCAAATTTATTAAATATATGGCTCTCAAGGAAATACATAAAAAAAATATTTGGCTTTTATGGCTCTCCCTGCCAAAAAGGTTCCCGACCCCTGTGCTACTGTATACACTCAGAAGCTCCCAACGTTCACTGCAGGATCGTCTCACCTGAGGTTATAGAATGACTTTCAAAAACACATAACCAACAGCGGCACTGATCAGATGTACTGTAATCTATTAGCCTATTTCTCATTTTTAATTGAAGGATTACTTTCATCTTGGCAGCAGTTTGTCTCTGTGAGCTCTTCTTAATGGCTTTTTTGAGAACAGTGAGCCTGCGGTTTGAGCTTCTGACTATTCTAACAAACAGGTGCATTTAGGCTTTTCATAGCCAGTAATGGGCATTAGAACAAGCTTAGAGGTGCCTGGCTTTAGCAATAATACATGTGTTAATGTGGCATGTTTATGGGCACTTCCTGATGTTGCAAAACACATGGCGGCAAGGAGGACTTCAAATTACTTTAGAATGCACTTTACAGCAATACACATATCAATATAATGGCCAACACTTGTTTTCCTATGTTAGCAATCTACTGCTCAAATCATGTCTAATAGGCCACTCTGTGCTTGTAAACATCAGCTCACATTCAAACAAGTTTCTTTTTAACAGCGGCTTTAGGGCTTTATATAACTGAAATGGAATAATAGGTGATTGCTGTATAACAGCGAGGACATCCTTTACAAAGAATAAAGGCGAGGCAAACATATTTGTATAGCACCTTTCAACAACAAGACAATTGGAAGCGCTTTACAAAAGACTTAAAAAGCTTGAAGACAAGATGGATAACACAAGGCAATTCAAAAATACAAATAAAATAAATAAAGACTAAAATAAGCTAATTTAGATCAAAACAGATTAAAAGTGCTGTGCGAGATATAAATAACTAGTCCCAAATTTAATTTAATTAAAGTCAGAGGCAAACAGAAAAGTTTTAAGCCCTGATTTAAAAAGAACTAAGAGTTGGAGCAGAGCTGACATTTTCTGAGAGTTTGTTTCAGATCTGTGGTGCATGAAAACTGAATGCTGCTTCTCCATGTTTAGATTTGACTCTGGGGAGAGTAAGCAGACCTAAACCAGACCAGCTGAAAATAACAGCGTCCGCAGTAAACCATTCGGATCTGTGTAAACCAACAGCCCGAGTGACTCATTTGACAAACAGAGAGGAAGTGTAAAGATCTGACAACTAGACTGATGAGATCCTCTCTCTGACTGTAACGTTAGCAGAGCAATGACTTCTAATTGTTCTTCTTTGGGTCCAAAAGACTATTGTTTCAGTCGTATCTTTTTTGAATTGTAGAAAGATGAAGGCAAAGCCAATCATTGATTTGTTTGATGCACTAACTCAATGCTTGCATGGGAACAAAGTCATCTGGTGATATCGTTATATAAATCTGTGTGTCGTTAAGATTTTTTGAATACAGAATTGTCATGATGACAAAACGTCAACTAGAACAGAACAGAGGACTCAAGAACAAAGGAGGAGGCGTGTGCTGATGGTGAATAATGCACACATTTTGACGGGATTTTTGTACCTTGTACAATTTCATGTGACAAATAAAACTCATTGATTCGTTGACATTGTTACAAACATTTTAATTATTTTATCACAGAAGTTTAATTCTTTCATCAAATGTTTTCTGCAAACTGAAATGATATTGCAATGCATCCTTCAGATGGTTTGCATGAATAGCTGAAGCAGTCTGCAGTCTGGCAGAACCCCTAACACACAGGAAAAAACGTTAATATGACAACAAAAGCTTTACGTGAATAGAAGAAGATTTCAAGAAAGCTTAGTTCCAAAGAAGGGGAGCTCGGTAAGTGATGATTGTACCCTTAAAAGATGTTTTGTGAATTCTAAGAACAGTTAAATAACCACCCCCTTCACGTAATTGCGACTGAGTAACTGGAAGACTGGAGATGTAGGAAGAATTCCATTTAAAGCATTGTAAATGAAAAGCCAATTGGTAGCCAATGCAAAGACTTCGCACAGAACAAATGTGGTCCATGTATTGATCCCTGTGGAACACCCTGTGAGAGAATAAAGATACAGTATTATTTATAAAACACTTTGGGGCGGCTTCAGACAGAGCTTAGATTAAGCCAGGAATAGGCCTTAATGTGGACTAGTTCATCTAAAACATTTAAGTCTCTAGCATAAAGTGGCTTAAGTTTGGCTGAGTTAGTCACAGACTATAGAGTCTTGGAGTAAGGTAAGTAAGACTAAACTAGAACACCTGGGTTAAGCCTCATTAGGTTAAGTTATTAGGCACATGCTGTTGGTGTAATGGTGCTCATGAAAACCCGGAATGGATTCAAAAACACCAATTCTGATGTGGATCTAGAAACAGAAGTCTGGCAGATGCAAAAAGAATACGTTACAAAAAATGTTGTGAATATGAAAAAAAGCTACGAAAGCAAATTGTGTCCAACCATCCAACTATAGAAAGTAAAAACCATACTATAATTATGTCATATTTCTCAAATTTTATTTTCCAAAATTCCATGTAGAATTGTATCTGCCTTTATAGACTCTGTGAAAGAACCTTACACTGGCTTTAAAAAGCTTGAACGCAGAGGCCAGAAGAGATTAAAGACTGGTGGAGGACCACCAAACACAAACAACACCGATGCATTCAGTGACTTGTTGTTTGGAATTAAAAAGCACTAGCGACCTCTGGGTGGTATACCAGACGATGACTGTGTAGAAAGTTCAGATCAAGACCTGAGCACTAATGGTAAATACACCACAGAAAGTTAATTAGTTACGTTGTCAGGTAATTATAGTCCTGTCAGTCTATCTTTTTCCACAGCTTTCATGTTGCTGATCTGTGAAGCACAGTGGCACACACACACACATCACTGAACACAATACTACTGTACATACATTTACATAGGTATTTGGTATTATAAGAGTATGACTGTGGATCAGATGGTTATATTTGTGTTTCTAATGGTGTTCTATTCCCAGATGAAAGGAATCTGAACAGGCTGGAAGAGCCAGGGCACAGTGAGTGTGTGCCATCCACACCTGCTGTAGCATCCCTGAGAGAAGATGGTGCCACCACCTTTCAGCAGAGAACAAGATGACCATGCCAGAGAATTTCATGAGCAATAAATGAAATGAAACTCTAAATTAGGATTGCATACACCCTGGACATTGATGGAAAACCAGTTATTACGGTGCATGTACTCCTCAGCATCAGGAGTTGATGGACACTTGATGGGAACATGACATCCATCTATGCACACCAATCACTCCTGGGAAGTGACCATATTCATAGAACTGCACTTTATAGTTGGCTTGTGCAGCAGCATCAGGGAACTTTATATAAATACTCCTCAATTCACAAATGGCCTTGCAGACTTTGTGAACGATTCTACAAACAGTTGCTTCACTGACGCCACACAAATCACCAGTTTCCCCATGAAAAGTTCCAACACTTGGTGTGAAGTGGGTAAAGGCCTTCCTCTTTGAGACTAGGAGAAAAGGCGAGGCTCAAGCAAAAATATTATTTGCAATGCATTTTCTTTGTACATTCTAAAGTGGCCTCGAAAGGTTGTTTCATCATCGTAATTTAATCGATTAAATGCTTCCCATAAAAGGCCATTCTGCCTCACAAACAAACAGTTGGATTTAAGCAGAGGTTAAACCTGCCTCCTTGAAGGATTAATTTAAGATTCAATTTAGTCCTAGAGTAGCTCTAATCCTCCCCCTTGCAACCAGTTTAGTTTAATCCAGAACAAGCTAAATACAGGACTATTTTAAGATGAGGTCGCTTAGAGTTAGAACAGCCTAAACGGGCATTTTAGTCTGGGATTAGGCTTAAACCTTGACTGTGAAACCGCCCCTTAGTGTTTGGGTTTGTTCTATTCCTGGGATATTAGCAGACCCATAAGGCTCTCAATACATTCTAGGAGTGTCATGGTCTACAGTGTCATAGGCGGAACTCAAATCTACTAATAGCAGGATAGATGTAAGTAGTCTGCTCCCCTGGTCAGTGCAGTTTCATTGGAGTGTTTGCATCTACACATCTACAGGACTGAAACTCTTCAAGAAGATTTGTACTAGATAGATATGCTGTGGGTTGGTCAGCAACCACCTTTCATAACAGTGTGAACATGAAGGCAATATTTGAAATGGCTCTGTGATTGCTTGGAGATTGAAGGTTAAGTATTTTCAGTAAAGGAGCAACCACGGCTGTTCTCAAAGCAGTGGGTACAATACCAGAACTAAGAGATTTATTAATGGTGCTGAGAAGACAGCTTCCTAGCAAACTGACCACTTCTTTTGGAAGGTTGTGTAGAATGTGGCTGGTTAAGAACACTTTAGAAAGAGTGCAGTTCAGCATATTTACACTTAAGAAATCGTTAATTCCATTTGTATTACTGTTAGTATCAAAGTCAGCATTGTGTCTTCACAGACCAGTCCAACCCAAACCACCTGATTGTGACATGCAATGGTTCAAAATATAAAAGGTTTAATGAAGCCCCCTCTGAGAGATGGCAGAGCATCAAAAAGTATTCATTGTAAAGGTCCTGAATCACAACATGTTGACAAAACTTTAATTTAAATGCAAATCACAGTGCACTTAATGATGAACAGATGCATCACACATTACCTAATGAGTTACAAGCTTAGGGATCAAATGAGTGAAGCTTTACCATCATCAAACAGTGAATCATTCCTGTAGCTTTATCTGTGAGCGCAACACAATCTGTAGCCCTGTAGCAGTCAAACACACAGTACAGGTAGGTGTGTTCATCACAACAGAACCAAATCACCTGCATTCCCTGAGATACAAATGGCAGACATATTAACTGAGCATTAAAATAGCCTTTGGGTGGAATAGTGAAGAACAGAAAACTGCCTACCTTTACAAAGTAGTCGCACATCTAAACTACAACATGTCCAATGCCGACCCCCGTCAGATCCTCATCAGTAATTACTACAATTATCATTTGCTCCATTTATGTCAACCCAGAACAAATTGTTTTTAGTTAAGTCTCAAGTGGAGCTCTGCAGTGAGTAAGTGAGGTGGCAGGAAATGGAAAACCATCAGGCTGTCAGAGTGGATTACCCTGACAAAACACCTGCTTCTACTGAAGCAGCTGGAAAACAGGAATCCAAGCCTCAGTGCTGTTCTTCTTATCTTCCTTCTCCGTGAATACTGATACTTCAGAGGTGAACCGAGCATAATTATTTGAAAGCATGTAAATGAATCAGGGAGGTAAATGGTCCAGGGCGCAGTGAAAAGGAAAACTTTATCAGTCATTTCAACGTCGAGAGAGCCAGAAAGAGCTTTGTGAATTCTAATCACATACAGAGGAAGGAGATGCTTAAGTTCTGTGAGAGCTCGGAGGAAAAACCAGAGCAAAAACATAATTGGACTTTTGTATCACCCATAACGTTCTGTTACATTGAACCAACAACCAAGACACACTGTCGTCAGTCAGTCAGTCACAGTGGGTCTGAGAGTCTACAGCCATTCCTATCAACTCTAACACTGAATAAAGCAGTTTCACTTTAAACATCAGTGTTTAAATGCTGTTGTAACATGTAACATGTAAATGTAACATTTGCTCAGCTGGTTTCTCTGATAACTTAAGATCCAGACGTTGATTTAAAAAATCATTATTCCGGTTAAAAGATATAGTTAAAAAAGACCAAGATCTAGCTACTGGCTAAATGTTAAAAGGCTTGTCATAGTAGTTTATTTTTGCATAAGATTGTATTACACTGTAAGTTGTTGTTTTGTTCACGAGCACATTCAGTCTAATACAAAAACTTTAAGTGCATTACATATAGGACCTTTACTCGTTCTTGTCTCTCCTGGCCTTAAACATTTAAAAATGTAAAAATACATTTAAAAAAACAAGACACTTGAATAATTTGTACAAAATATAATCTTCATGTATAATTGAGTGAGAACGTTTTCATATGTATCAATGTAACACTCTGCCCTTGAGTTTGTGGGTTTCTGAATTTTGAAGTGCAATATGTTTTTGATAGGATATTTTTTTTTGTCTTCTGCATTCAATTGAAAATCTGTTTTCAATTATTTTATCTGATATATTTTTGCACTCTAAAGACTGCAACACAAAAAAATATTGAATCTGACCTTAGGCCATTAAGAGAAGAATTGCAGCGGAGAGAGGCAGAGGCGACGAGGCGACGAGGTAGAAAGGAGATACTTCAGACCCAAAACACTTTCTACAAGTGTGAAATGACATGAGGTGATCCCATTTATATAATATGCTCTAGTTCAAGTATTTCACTCAGTTTAATTTGCAAGACATGCTGGTGTTATATTTAACATTGTATACAGTATTTGAGTATGATATCTGTATATCTAAGTATAGTTTCATAATTAATAAGTAATGTTGTACATTTTAAATTAATTCTACATTACATACAAAATGCCATGAAAAGGTCTGGTTTCTTGTGGTTAATTATATATTCAATATATCAAAATCAACTAAAATTCAACATAACAAGCACTTTTAATTTGGTTTTAATGTTTGGCATCAATGTTGATTCCATCATTATGTGCTATCTGTGTAGGCTTCCACCATCGATGTCCGTGTGAAAGTTCACGGCAATCCAACCTCTAGTTGTTGAGTTATTTCAGACCACAGTAACAGACTGACTGACAGACTGCCATCCCATAATAATGACGGCACAGGGCATTAGTAATAATATCAATGACTCATGGTTTTACAGCACTTGGTACAAACACCTGACAGACGGCAGCAGTAGAAAAGGTCGGAGAGAAGAGAGCATGAGGTAAATCTACAAACAACATTATTATTTAGATTTAGATGATTGCAGTGTTCATCTAGTTCAGGTAATTACTCTGGGACACATGTGAGAATGATACAACACTGTATAATTGGGCTACACAATGTAACATTTTCTGCATTCCATCATTATTATGAGGAAAAAGTAATAGTGGTGTTTATTGCCATGGAGGAGTTATTTTGTGATGAGGTATGGCAATTTATTTTTTGTAGCATCAACTGTCCCTGGACTTGCCTGCCCTATTTTGACTTATTTTCCTACAATTCCAAAATAGGTTTTGACACCCCCCCATTGAAACGCAGCTGGACTTGCAGCATCCAGCAGTTTAATTTACAGCAATATGAACCTCAAAAAAAGCAATGTCTTTTCTGTCAAGTAAATGGGAGCATCATACCCCTCACCCCACCGAGCCCCTTGTGGCTGCGCTGCTTTCGGGTTTATTGGGTCTGCTGTCAGTGGATAAATTGCTGTCTCTTACTCTCTCTAGCATTTCTGTTGTTGGGATTTAATGAAAACTGGTGAGTCTAGAGGTCTAGAAGAAGTCTTTCCTCACTTCTGAGGAACCTCAAATGGAAAGCCTTCACTGCTAATGTTTTACACTCTTCAACAAAGTATCCTATCATGGGCTGAACATATTGATTTTGTGGTGACATTTGGCATTTTAAAACAACAAAATACCTCTTTATGACTGATAACATGTCAGATGAAGGTTTGTGAGCATTATCAAGGTCAAGTTGGGAAAAAAACAACAACCACAGCCTTGGGCCTGGCAGGTGGCCGGCAACATTTCTTAGGAAGGTAAAATGAAAAGAGTTGGCACACAGGAGGTCTGACTCTAAAGTTAAATCAAAAGGAACATTTCAGCTTCAGCTGCTAGAGATGCCTTAACACCTTTCCATGTGTTGTTCCCAGCCTGCTGATACAGAGCTGTTGAAATATGTTTCTTTCTATAAATAGTCATTCTCAAAACAAGTATCCTTGAAAGAACATTGCTATTTCAACTCAAATAAATAAACTATTCATTGAAGATTATATACTCTCTGCCTGAACACAAATATCACTATGTGATACCGACAGAATTGTTATTGACAGAATGCAGCTGTTTCTTGAATTAATCCAAGAGGTTAGTTGGAGTAGAAATGCAGGAAATTTGTTTTAAATTACAATTTCTTCTTTTTGGGGGACGACCCCCAGACACCCCCACCAATATGTATCTTTCCAAGTTTGGTCCCCCTGTTTAAAAACTTAACTGAAATGCAAACTGTCCTTTATTTACACATTCAGCAGACATTGAGCAACAGTAGCATTCATATGGAGACATGATTCAGGGTCACTTGACAACTTAAGTGACAGACTCTCACAACAATCAGCTTGTTGTGCTAACCTCAGCAATTGTATCTAACGGCCTACAGCTAAAGGTTTTCATGCGAAACCATGTAAGCTGTATGCGGCTGCTTGCAGTCCTTGACCTGTGGCAGTTCTGCACAAATACACAAACCATGCTCATGAGAGCAGTGACAGCAAACCACGATCATTTAAGTTGCAGCCGTAAAACCAAAACAATGAAAAAGGCCAAAGTGCCCTGCAGAGCTGAGGATAGCTGCAGAGTTTGCTGTTTGAGTGGGATCAGTGAATCACATGAAGCAAAATTATAACCATTGTTCAAAGCGAGAGTCAACAGCAGAAGAAATAAAAGAAGACACACGCAGTTCATCTTTTGTACTATACAGAATGTGCAGAAGTTGTATGTCTGAGGTCATTTACCATTCCAACCATTGCTCAACCTCAGGCTTAATGAACCTTTCCATTACAGACTATTTCATATGATGCAGAATTGCTTAATAGCATGCAATGTCTTTTCTTTTCTTTTGGTGAAAAAAAAAGAAGTTATGAGTTGCCCTACTTTCCTTCAAATATCTATCTGGAGGCTTCTTATCATTATAGTCTGAACATTAAAGTGAATTCAGGAATTACACTGCACTGGGTAAAAGACAACACAACAAGCAATTACGCTAAGAACAAACACAACCACTCATTTAATAGTTATTTTTTGTGAGGCAAGAGCAACCTCACTTGACTTTCTGTGTTGTTCACTGCCTAAATGTTATTTCTGGGGTGAGAACACTGCCTGGCTAATTGTGTTTGTCAGCTGCCTAGTCTTCAACTTCAACCAGAGAATGAATAGTAAAGATCCTTGCTGCCTGCTGAACTGTTATGTCCTACAGAGTCATGCCTTACTTGTTATGCATAGTTAGGCATTTGTCAAGGTCTTTTTCCCCCCCAGATAAACCATGTGCACATACTGGGAATTGAAAGAAATGGAGACCATGCAAAGGCCCAATGCGCAGAGATGTTTTTCCTCCTCCAGCTCCTGCAAGGGCTTTAAATGGAAACACTTTTAATCTAGAATATCTATCTAAAGTTAAAGTGGCCACCTGCTGTCCTTCATGCTTTCTCTGAATAATGTATGTGAAATGCAGAGTAAGAGATGCTGTCCTTACAGCTACTCTGTTCACTATACCTGGACGGCCCGCTCAAGTAAAGGTTATGTGTGGGAAACACTGCAATGTAGACACCTGATCGCTCAAGTCATCAACCACTGGCTCCAGACTGGTCATGTCCCATCTTCTCTAAAAACTGCCGTCATCAGACCACTTCTCAAAAATCACACCTTAGACCCAGATGTCCTCACCAACTACAGGCCCATCTCCAACCTGCCATTTTTATCAAAAGTATTGGAAAAAGTAGTTGCAGCCCAGGACCATCTCAAAACCAACTGCCTCTTTGAGAAATTCCAGTCCGGTTTCCGTTCCGCATACAGCACCGAAACAGCTCTGGTCAGGGTCACAAACGACCTGCTGACACTGGTTCCCCATCTCTCCTCATCCTCCTGGATCTGACTGCAGAGTTCGACACGGTCGACCATCAGATCCTCCTTCAGCGTCTCCACTACACCATCGGACTCTCTGACTCCGCCCTGAGCTTGTTCCAGTCCTACCTCTCTGGAAGAACAGAGTATGTATCCTTGGGAGGTGCATGTTCGCAGATACACCCAGTAACCTGTGGTGTCCCTCAAGGGTCGGTTCTTGGCCCCACTCTGTTCACCTTCTACACTCTGCCCTTTGGCCCATCAGCTAGCTTGGAATACCATTCCATTGCTACGCTGATGACACACAGCTATATATAAAAACCGACCCGATGCCACACTGTCGACATTTTCATCATCATCATCATCATCATCATCATCATCATCATCATCATCATCATCATCATCATCATCATCATCATCATCGAACACCTGCCTTGAGGAGATAAAGGCTTGGATGAAAGACAATTTCCTTCAATTAAATAGCTCAAAAGTAGGCTATTTTAGTTGGCACACCACACCAGGTCCAGTCTTCCCCCATAACCCACTGGCCAGGGGTATGTTTTCTGGCCAAAACATACCCCTATCACCATCAGTCACCAACCTAGGTGTAAGATTTGACCCTTATCTGACCTTTGACACCCACATCAAACATCTGTGCAAGACCTCTTCTACCACCTCAGGAACATTGCAGAGCTCCGCCCCACACTCGTGCACGCCTTTGTCTCCTCAAGGTTGGACTACTGCAACGCTCTCCTCATCGGGATTCCAAGCGGGAGCCTTCAAAAGCTCCAAAATATCCACAACAGCGCCGCTAGGATCCTGATGAGGGTGCGAAAATATAACCACATCACACCCATTCTCCACTCCCTCCACTGGCTTCCTGTCTCATTCAGGATTGAGTACTAAATCTCCCTACTCACCCATCAGTGCATACATGTAAATGCTCCTCCGTACCTCAAGGAACTCCTCCCTCAACAAACCTCCGCACGCAACCTCCGCTCCTCTAAAAAAACTTTTCTCCACCCCCCAGGACCAAGCTCCGCAACATGGTCGATCGGGCCTTCTGTTCAGCCGCTCCACACCTGTGGAATTCCCTCCCAGAACACCTGAGGGCTCCACAGGACCACTGACTCCTTCAAGAAGAGCCTAAAAACCATTCTCTTCAAAAAAGCATTTCCGTAACCTCTTATGTCTGTAAACATGTAATTAAATAATGTTTAAATGCCAAATGTCATTACACATCACTTATATCTCATAGAAAATTACACATTGTTGCTGATTTCTATTTTGTTTTAATGTTTTGGTCACAGAAGTTCTCTGTAATAAAACTTGCTTTATAATATTGGTCATGTAATGCCAGTTTTCTCTGGAGCAGTGTAGCCAACACCCTAGTTTACTTCTTTCACTCTCTGAACTAGTTGGAGTGGAGAGGATCAGTGGAGGGTGGAAGAATAACGGAGAGTTTTGCTGAGATAAGTTTAATTCTCTTCCCTCTGCCAAAAGAGCAGCTTCACAGCATTCAGTGGAATGGACAGCCAAACAACGTCCTAGCATATATGCATAGAGGACGTTATGGATTACTTTTTACATTCACATTTTAACATGTCAAAGTCAAAGTGGATTTGTACGAGCCACAGTCCACAAAGGGAGGCAAATGCTCAGGCTGCAGATGATAGCACTGCTGCTGCCCCACTAGTGGTTAGCCCTGCTGAGCTAACATTAGCTAATAGATAAAAACAGAGTCTCTATAGTTAATGAATAGAGTTGATTGGTATTATTTCTGCCCCTGCCGCCCTCTAATGCTAAGTGAAATATAGTCAATGTGTGCAGTGAGATGCATTGTAAACTCTGCTGCCAACATCAATGCAAAGGCAGGGTCCTTGAAACTTCTTTCACTGATAAACCAAAAAAAACAATTGACGTTTAATGAACAAGAGGACTGCTGGAAACAGCCATGTGTAATAAAAGGCTGTCTTTTATGTCTTTGAAAAGAACCTACACATTTGTTGTCCGTAGGGGGAATTTATTAGAAAAGTGTAAACACTTAGTCTACTAATATTTATCATTTAAATAAATTAGAATATTTTGCTTATTAAACACCAAAACTAAATACTTGTCTTACTTGTTAAATTACTTTTGTAATACAACTCAGTCAAGAGTCCTCAACACATAAAGTCTGTATTCTGTATTCAAACATGTAGAAATGGAAACAAACATTTATTATTATTAATACTTACTGACCAACAACAGCCAACGGCGAAACTAAACCAGCGGCTAAATAAAACCAGTGGCTAAACTAAACCAGCGGCTAAACTAATCCAGCGGCTAAACCAGCGATTTAACTAATCCAGCGGCTAATCCAGCGGCTAATCCAGCGGCTAATCCAGCGGATAATCCAGCGGCTAACGGCTAAACCAGTGCATAACTAATCCAGCGGCTAATCCAGCGGCTAACAGCTAAACCAGCGGCTAAACTAAACCAGCGGCTAACGGCTGCTATTGTAACATACCCTGCTACCCTGTTTCCTCAGAATCAGAATCAGAAATCCTTTATTTGTCCCACGACGGGGAAATTTACGTTGTTACAGCAAAGAGAGTAAAATGACAAGTAACAATTAAATAGAATAAAAATACAGTAACAGTAATATAAATACAGTCAAGAACAGTTCCTGAATGCAATCTTACGAATGGTTAGCTAGCAAGCTAAGAAGGCACAACAGGTAATATATCAAACTATGGAGTTATTGGGAGGTGCAATTCGACACTGACCACCTCCCTGCACTGCTGCCCCTGTGCCAGGTTAAGTAACTGTCCACTGAACCCACCGACAAATTCAACTCTATCCAACCTCTGGTGAAACAGCAAACAATGTTATTAGCCTACTACATTTCTAATTGTAATTCCTTGCATTTGTTAAAAAGTTCTCACATCAGTCTTACTTGATTGGACATTACACACGCTGCTTGATAAGCTATTTTCATAGTCGACATTTTGACTTGACACACCAGGAGAAGTCCAGGTGAAACTATTTTCGTTAATGGCTTTGTTCCATCAAGTGTCCCAGAGAGCCAGCATGCACCACACCAGGACCCTGGAACTAGCTCTCCTAAATGGAATGTATAAATTATTAATGTTATCAATTACACCTTTGATTTTCCTGCTATGACATGACAAAATGTCTGCCGTGTGTGACTCTCCTGTACGACTTCCACCTTTAACATTAACATTAGTATGTGGACTTTAGTGACCCTCACATAATTTCCTTCCATTCTTTACCTTAGCAAGAGGTCTAAACACGTCTGATTGACAGAAAACTCCTGTGTTTTCATCGTGTGATATTGTCATTATTTCCTCATTTGCAACAACTGGAATGACAAGAAGAATCTGGCATTTATTTTGTGATCGTCTATTCCCATGAGTCTAGATGCAGATGAAACATTCCTATTGGAATTTAGATGACTATGCAGCCTTGGCTGACGTACGTGTACAGCTGCTACCCGTTCTTAGTTCGAAGAGCCAGATGGAGATGCTGGCCGTTTCATCTGAGGCTTTGAAACCACAAACAAAGTGTGATGTCTTGGTGTCTTGTAATGTATTATGGTCATATTGACGATATGATATGAACAAGAACAAATAGCAGCAATGTTAATTTTGTTAATAAAAACTATGACTAAATATGTTCGTCAACGATCTTTTCGTCCATGACTAAAACGAGACAATGACGAGACGGCAACAGTTAAACACTAACTGTGACGATATCAACATGCAATATTGTTGACGAAAAGGACAAGACGTCTTAATTGACTCCTAATGGACTAAATGCACCACCAGTATAGACATCAGATACATTTTTAAGAATACAGGGAAATGGACTGCATTTATAAAGCGCCTTTCCAATTTTTGCAACCACTCAAAGGGCTTTACAACACAAGTCAGCATCCACACACATTCATACGGAGGTGCCTCCTGCTCATCACGTGAGATAAACACTCACACACACTGTTGGCCATACAATTTGTGGTTCAGTATCTTGCCCAAGGACACTTCAACATGTTGGACAACCACTGTACCTCCTGAGCCAAAGCCGCCCAGCATTCTGTAGATAATGTCTACAGTTCCAGCTTTATGATTTTCAAAATGTAAATGCAGTGGATGTTATGCAAGTACCGTATACTATATATACATTCAATTTTTCGTCCCGACAAAACCAATTGGTAACACAAAGTGAAGGGGATGCTTTAAAATGTAAAAGATCTCGCTACTGATTGGGAGACTTATCAAAACCCAATCCGATCCACACACTACATGCAGAAACAAAGAGATCTTTCTTACTGTGTTGTTTCCGTTTCCATTTAAATGGAATCCACTGTCAAAGAGTGGAGAGGATACTCGGCTGTGATCTGTGGACGGCCCAGGAGAACCTGAGAAAGAAAGGAGAATGATTCATGTTCTCTACAAAAAGGCTTCTGAAGAATCATTGTTAAACATTTATTCCAACTACATGTTGTGTGTGTTGTTTATTCATTCCTTCAGAAACGGAGAAAGTAAGTCAAGAGTTGTACCTAAACACCATGACCTGAGTTGATATTGACTTTATTCTGCTGCCCTGCCTTAAAGGTGTGCGGTGCATATCACGGACAGCATCCAAAAGAGACAAATGCTGCTCTTTGATATGATACCGGTATTCGCTTGGCAAAAGGACCTTTCATAGTCGGTCACACTCAGTAAAGTGTTGCAGATTACTCCTGACCTTTCCTGCTTGTACATTTGTGCCATGGTGAAACAAAGGTTGGCATAGAGAATACGACTTGAAACTTTTTTTCCTCAGGCAACAAAACGTTACTCAGCGACCAAACACCCCACAGCTAAACCTGAACGTCCCTGCACCGACGCCTCCCTATGAATGTTACATTACCAGGAAGATATGTGGGCGGGATTTCTCACAGCTCTCAGTTTGGATTTGTGAGAATGTGGTGGTTTATGAACTAGGCTATAAATATTCATGCACGTCTATTAGTATTCATCTGTGTGCTCTTCATAATTAGGTAAATTCTACAAAATGATCATTATGTTTGCTGGGGGAGAATGAAATGATTTGTTCTTCATTCTGTTTTTGCTTTCAGCTAATTCATAAGACAACAAGTATTGGTAGTTCTGTACGTTTGTATCTAACTCGTTTGTATCCAGTGTTCTGCCTTTTTATAGCAACATGGGACTATAAGTTAATTTCCTTGGACAAAGCCTGTGTTGTACTATGGGAATACATTTGAAGCTCACTTATTAACATGATATATCTTGTTTGTTGCAGGAGTTGTGCCAGACTATTGGGCAGCCAGGCTAGCTGTTTCCACCATTTTGAGTCTTTATATGAAGTCGAGCTAATCGCTTCGTTTTTAACATACATACAAGTCTTCAGAAAGAAACCAAAAAAGAAAACTATTCCTGTAAAATCTAGTATATCAATTTTGGTGAGAAAGTAAATTCTCCACATTGACAAAAAAACATCCCAGTGTAACTACTTACTGGCTTTTTCAAAGTCTTCCCCACCAGTCTCCTGCACTGTCCCTTTGCTGTTGTAACACTGTACATGTCCCCGCTGTGGGACGAATATAGCATTTCTGACCAGATGGAGTTTACGCAATGTCATTAAGACAGTTCTAAACTAATTCTATCCGTTGAGGAAAACACTGAGATGTGTTTGAAAGTTCTGGAAAAAAGCTAGTAAGTCTAAAAGGTGTTTTTATCAAGTCTGAGCACCAATCAGAATTGATCAATACTTAAAATCTGATGACAGTCACTGTACACTACTACACTCACATTAAACTTAAACAGTGCTTCAGAAAATTGCCAAACCTTCCATCATTTCCAATTTACTTTTTGTCTTTAAAAATGCTTCAATTTTCTTTTTCTCACCTCTCTCAGCTGTATACCTGATGTCTCACCTTGTACAGGCTCCACATTGATGATTTTAGTGTCTGTGTTTGCATCACTTTCGAGCTGCTGAAGGTAAATACAAGAGCAGTGGACTGCAGCTCTGGGTGTTTCTGACTTCACTGCTTGCCTCAGGCCACTGAGCATGAGAATGTATTACTCTGAAATAAATGCTCATCTATTGAACTCGGGGATCCGGGGGAAAACACAATCCCCCTTAAATGTGGTTTATTCCTTTATTGCTAAAAATGCTCAATGAAATGAAGTTTATTGTGAAGTTGCATCAAAACTACAGGACTCTTACCTAGAGGCAGTTTTAGAAATGATGGAACCTCTCGCAGGTAGCGAACAGTGATGGTGACCTCATCTCCTGCAGTGCGCAAGAGGTGAACCTGACGAGAGCGAGAGAGGGAGAGAAAGATTGAGATTGCGATAGATATCGAGAGAGAAAGAACGATTGTAAGTGATGCAGCAAGATAAAACATTTAATCTCATATAAATTACACAAGCCACATTCATGTCAAGCTGTACACAGCCTGAGCAAACTAAATATAATATAATATAAAAATAACAGGAGATGAGTGAAAAATATGTCGTCATAAGTTGAAGCTTGACAGAAGTGGCTTCAGTTAAAATCAGCAAGGGTGGAACTTGAAGGCCAGCGTTTCTCTGGTGACAGCAAACTGACAGCTCACATCAAAAAGTAATTACGCTCTGAATATCCGATTATCTGACGTCTAAGTGACACTAAATACCTAATCAAAAGGTGTCAAGTAAAGGATAATATATTAAATCTGTCTATCTTTAGTGCATCTGGGAAAAGAGGGAAAGTAAAAGAGCAAATGAGACACTTGACTGTCACATCCAACATGCAAGGTCACTTCTACACTCCCTAAATGCACGTCTGCTATCAGGGCCTTCGCTATCCTCTCAGACATTGTGTGGTAGTCCTACTTTAGCCTGAGCATCTGTCAGTGTTGCAAGTGTGACAGCCTGCCATTAAAGCTCTGGATTCTGTTGTGAAGATTCTGAAGACTGCTCATTATGCGTTTCGACGCTCTGGAGGTGAATATAGTGAACAGCTGTTTGGGGCTGCAGGAGGAGAGAGTCGGCAGACATGGGAAGAGTGCGCTTGTGTGTGGGAGGAGGGGGATAGTGGCAGAGAATAAAGGAAATGTTTAACAAAGAGTGAAGCTATATTTGACAGCGTAATTGATCCAAAAAAAGTCCATGTATAAAAACACTGTCAAATATTAGCATCTTCCTGTGCAGCTTTTGATAGCGATCTACTCCTATTAAAAATGTTTTAATTTGTCACAGTGTGAAGCAAGACGAAAAAAGCCAAGATGACAACTCAGATTGTTGAGGCGCACCTCCGTGTTGACAGCCCCTGGGATTTGGTGTTAAACCTGGGTGAAGGATGGAACAGCAATGGATGGATGGAGCAGTGTATTGGCTTTTTATAACAGTTATAACACAAATATACTCACAACTTCCTCATGAGTACAAGGCTCTACATTTATGCCATTGACCTAAAGGAACCAACAGAGAAATTGGAAAAGCAAAAAGGTAATTATTTAGTGGAGAAAGTGTGTAATTTAGCAAACCTACTAACCTATTTGCTACAGGGACAGGGCTAGAGGGATGGCTAGGGGTTTAATGTAATTGGCAACCCCTGGTACCCCCCTTACCAGTGATAGTTTGCTGGCTTGTTGCTGGATGGATGGATTACTGAACGGTGGGGCTGTGACGGTTTGAGTATTAGTACTAAATCGCTACGGTCCATTGCATGCAGCCACACGCGGAATACACCATATTTAGATTGATGCACATAATGTGGAACCAAAGTTCACAAGTGTGAGATCCACCCGGCAACTTTTAGCCGTAAGCAGCAGGCAACATTAACAATGGCGCAAATAAGACGGGGACAGTGTCAGCGTTGCACCACTGTTGTAGAGTATGTGAACGGTAACGCATGTGCCGATCACTGGGACGAGGAACAAGCAATCCATATTTTGCATTTTCAATTTCATAGTGTAAGAGACGCTTTCCAGTTTTATATGATTCATAAACTGGGTACGAAACAAACCGTGACTTCCGTGTACTATTACACAGCGACCGAACTACTGGGTGCAGGTCCACACAAAACAACGACACCACAAAGAGACAAAAACAACATAAACAAACCGCAAAGAGACATAAAACGACCACAAAGAGATGCAAGACAACACAAACCACAAAGACACACAAAACATAAACAAACCACAAAGACACACAAAACATAAACAAACCACAAAGACACACAAAACATAAACAAAGACATGCAAAACGACCACACAACAAAGAGACAAAAACAACATAAACAAACCGCAGAGACATAAAACGACCACAAAGAGATGCAAGACAACACAAACCACAAAGACACACAAAACATAAACAAACCACAAACACACATAAAGCATAAACAAACCACAAAGAAACTCAAAACATTAACAAACCACAAAGACACACAAAATAATAAACAAACCACAAAGAAACTCAAAACATAAACAAACCACAAAGAAACTCAAAACATAAACAAACCACAAAGACACACAAAACATAAATAAACCACAAAGACACACAAAACATAAACAAACCACAAAGAAACTCAAAACATAAACAAACCATAAAGACACACAAACTTCAAAAACACGCAAAACGACCACACAACAAAAACACACAAAATTACCACAAAGAGACGCAAACTGAATACACTACAAAGACTTTTACATGTCTCTGTCCAGGGGCCCATTGTCTCATAATCGATCTATGACTGTGAGCTGTGGCAGCTATACATTGATATTATTTCATATTAGATTAAAAGGTTTCTAAACCCACCCTTGATTTGCTTTCCTGCCATAGCCTATAGTATGCAAATAAATGCAATATGCTATATATTGCAAATAAATATGAAAGTGGTGATCCAAAAGGTGGAAGCACTAGCAATTCAATTCATAATATAATTCATATTATCTCCCAGTATGGAGTGGTATTATTGCTTGGCTGTCCAATGAATCTACTTCATATTCTAGATAAACAACACACCCGATAAACCTGCTAGGCAGATTCAAATTAACTTTCCAAAAGATTAAATGAAAGCCATGACTAAATACTTCACACTTTTGGGCTTTGATGATTATTCTGATGAACAGAAACTGTTATGTAAACCTTATGATTAATCCACCACACAATCTGACAATGAGGTATCCGTTTAGTTCAATTGAAATTGCGTGTTATGATTAAAGAAGTATATATTTGACCACAATGTTATCTCTTGAAAAGACATTAAAAGCCTCATTTGATTAAAATCATGCAGTTCAAACTTCAAAAATATTCTCTTCCTATTTTCTGAATCAAATTGCACTGTCAAAAACAGAAGCGGAGTAAAAATTAAGATGCAACCAGTTGCCACTCTTGGCAAGTGACCCAAATCAACCTTGAGGCAAATAAGTCACAAACGGATGAACCAACCTGCAACACAGCGTCCCCGACGAACAGCTTCTCCGTCTGATCGGCTGCAGGCGTCAGTTGTCAAGTGTCAGAGGTTAATGAAAACATTAGAAAATAACTGCTCATTTCATACATGGTAATGTGGTGGGAATAGCAATCAGTGTCTATGTCTGACTAATCTCTGGCAACGTCCTACAGCTCAGAGATAGAACACAGGAAAGCATGAAATTTGAAACTAATCGTGATATAAACTCATTTGCAGCGGCATGGGAGGAAACAATGAAAGCTCTGTTGTGAAAAGATTTGTAAAGCTCTGTGAAAGTGGCTTTTAACATCCGCGGGGATATGAAGACATGAGTCTCTCGTATCCAAAACGCTCTTAAAATGGATTTTGGCAAAAAAACACAAATTACAGGGAAGTGATTCACTCACATGTTGCTGTGATATTGCATCCTGACAGGACAGGGAGAGGTCATAAATTCTTACAATTTAAATGGATTAGGTCTTTTCCAATGTATCTTTTAACTACCCAGTGTCTACCAGTAGGTGGACATTAACAGTCCAACCAATACAACTGGAATATGTCAACATTTGGAAAAGGAAAAAGGTTATTTTCTGTCTTTCTGAGAGTTAGAAGAGAGGCTCGATACTGATATCATGTCATGGAGCTGGAGTCAGGACATGTGTAGCCTAGCTTAGCACAAAGACTGGAGACAGGGAAACACCAACAGCTCTGAAGATGCCTTAGTTATCTCATTTCCTCCTGGGATAATTAAAGTATTTCTAATTGTGACAATTAATCTTTGTTTAATTAAAACTCACTCATTACTAATCTATAATGTGGAGTCAAAAGTTTCCAAAGATGCCAAATATCTCAGGCTATACAAACACATTTGGAATTTCTTTATCTCCGTTTTCACTCACTTCATATACATGACATCATAGAATACGTTGATTTCCCCACACTCAAATATAAAATAAAATATTTTTTTTATGAGTATCATGCCGGATCTATTTTTTGACAAACAGATGGGCGCAGTGACTGTAGTGACAATACTTGTCATGAGGAGTACTGCTCAGCCTGTGCAGTTGTATAATATCTTCTGTAGCTCTGGAGGAAGCTTTCAAAAGTCTAACAAAATAACCCTGATGATGTCATGGTCTGCAGAAACAGAAAGTCTGCGTTACAATCTGGAGTTTGCATCGAAGGTCCAACGGAAGATGCTTTTAAATTGCATGACAGGAGAAGTAGGCTGTGCTGCTTAATTGTTTACTTTTCTCTTCTCTTACAAATTTTCCAAACTTTTAAGGAAATGTAATTAAGCATTGCTGGAGTGCTGGAGTGTCCCTTTAACATCCAGACATGAGATTAGTATCAACATTCTCATCTCATTTTCTTGGAAAGAATGCAAAATTGCATGTTAAATTTCAACCAATTTCTCCTGACGTTTTTGCTCTTTGATTATTATTATTGGCAAGAATCTGGCGCTACGATACGTATGATGATACAGGGGTTACGAATCAAAGTAAATTCAAAAGTTTACTTTTTTGTATGCAGTGGGATCTGCATGTGCATTTATCACAGCCGCCGTTACATCATAGCGCCGCTTTCTGTGCAATCCGAGCAAACTAATTTACATCTGCCTAAATCAGTAAATAATAAAATAAGAGTTGCAGGATTCTTTAGGTAAACAATTTAGGTCAATAAAAAATGTAAACAGACATTGTTACATATATTTTTACTTAGTTATTTATAAAAAAACAAAAAACAACAGAGGTTTAAAGGAACAATACTCAACAAACATACTTTTGCAATACTCAAGTGTATCGACATTTGAATTACACCAAATCTGCTCTCAAAATGCTCAAAATTGTTACCTGTAAAACATGCCGTGTCTATTTCTAATTTCATTTCCATAATAAACTTAAACATATCAAACACTGCATTGAAAAAAAAATCCAAATCCAAATTGCAGTAGTGAAATAAAAACACTTTCTTACCTACTTGATCTTTAAAAATCTTTGAAATAACCACAGGCACGTTGTGCTCCGCACCTCCCTGGAAAGCAGGAGAGAAAGATGAGGATGAACGTTGTTGAGTTTCGATGGTGAAATTTGCAGCCAAAACTGCTTTCTCAGTCATCTCTGCAACGAAAAACCTTTTTCATTTCCACTTTAATCTCTCCGTAATTAAAACTCCTGCTTACTTTGATGCTTAAGCCCAGACCGCCAGTCGCCTGTCTTCGCAGTACAACAGTTCTGTGCTTTAGAAAGTGGGAGTTTCTTATTGGCAATAGGATATTGTGAACATTTATTGAAACAGTATTCTGGAATTATGCGGTATGAATTACGATGCAAGTCTGGAGCCCTGGGGCGCACTTACATTTACTTGGGATTCACTTCCACTTGTGCAAACCACATCCAGCTTCTGTATGGTTAATACCTCTTTGGTCAATTTCAGGCAGACATCATAGGTATTGTGGGTCTCCTCATTGTACAGCAAAGCAATTCCAGATTGTGTCTGTAGGAAATGAGAAGAGCATTGACATTTTGCCAAGCAGAGCAATTATGTACACAATGAACATTTTAATCCTCTCTTCTTGTCATTTGTGTACCCCCATTCTGCTGGTCTAGTTTTAGGTTAATTGGTTTTGCTCGACATTGTGAAAGTGTGAACCTTTCTGTAATAGAAAAAAAAAACGGATTGCATGCTTTGAATTTCATATCTTTACATAATAATAAAAAAGGGATACGCAAAAGTTCAGGAAATGACACTCGACACTTTGAGGACAGAAAAGGTGACGCAGATAAAATACCACAGCACAGACAATCTTCTCAGTAGATTCCTGTACACATAACACAGTGCAGTTCAATCTCACTCTTGATTTTCAAGTATTATTCTCTATTCTTTTCTCTATTATTATCTCTATTCTTTATCATTCTAAGATTGTTCTTCTTTGTCCCTATCTACAAACATTTAAAGTAGCACAACCAAACCCTTAAACTGCTCAAATGAATTAGAAATAACCTGAACTTTTTTGATTTGAGATTAAGTGAATGAGTTTTTATGTGCCGTTAGTCAGACAAACTTTGTGTTTGTCTGACACACCCCACAACCCTATTAGATATTGTCCAAGTGTGTTATTCTGAAATTAATTAAAAGATCTTTAAAAATGGCTTTTATTGTTTTGAGTCCACCACTGACATGAAAAAGTTGTAGATCTTTGTAGGAATAGTTCAGATGTGGGGTTGTATGACGCACTTATCCATAGTGTACCTACAGTAGATGGCGGTCGGCACAGTTTGGAGGAACAGACAAGAGTACCAGCACCTAAAGATAGGCCCACCTAAAAGAATCAATATTCTTTTATGTATACTTCAAATATTTACAGACCGCTCTGATGTGGAAATGAAGCCGTTATCTATGCTCTCGTCAAAGCCACCAGACTCCAAAGACCATTTTACTTCCCAAAACACAAACTTAGATTTCTTTCTAAACATTAGCACTATCATTGTCACCATGTTAGCATGCTGGAATTAACATTTGGCTCAAAGCACAGCTGTACTGAGCTACTCCACAATCTTTCCAAGTACCTCCTGGTTGGGAAAAGGTTATCATTGAAAGGGTAGACTGGCCCCCTACTGGTTTAAACTAATGAAGGTGCATGAAAAACAAAGTCAACAGTAAACGTGCTAGGCTCTGAGAAGTAAATAAACTCCTGATTGTATTGTGTCACATTTAATGATTATCACATGTACTCGTCCACCTCAATCAAAATGTATTATTGCACAACATGTATTTCTGCACAAATGTATAATGAGCACTATATTAGTTATGAATGAAGCACTGTAGGTTCTCTTCAAAGAGTTTCAGGTCTACCTCCATCTCGTCACCTACAAGACTGCCCACCAAGGGGCATAACCGCGCCAACATGGACCAATGAGGGACGACGACACCCTTCTGTAGAGAATATAGCAAAATGTTTATGATGTTTTTGGACCACTTTCACTTGTACCAACAGACAGCTAACTGGCTCTTTATTGATTCGGACTGTGGACTTGGTGTGTGAAAGTGTCCTCGGCTGAGGGTATTTTTGAAATGCTGTCATCATCACTTTAAATAAATAAGTATCGTGATCATCTAGAAGTTTACTGGATTCTTTTGAAAGACAATCACAGCGCCCTTTGGGCTTCAAAACCCAAGAGCTCTCTATACAAGGAAGCCCAATGTGTCATTTTGTTCTAACCAATAATAGTAGCTGATGCAATCTACATCATTTTGAAAATGGCTGCACGGCATCGAGATGCATAATTCCCTTGTTTTGAAAATGCAGTATTGAAGTGGTGAGTTACATTATTTCCCCTGGCTTCATCACAATCCTGTCACAGGAGGAATACAGCTGATGGATGTTCTGACACATAAACAAATGATGGGAAAACAATTGCCAGTTGAACTGAAGTGATTTGACTTTTAATTACAGAAATGGCTTAATATGCAAGGAGTGGACACATGAGTCAAATATGCAGTCCACTACACCACCACAAGCAATGGCCTCAACGGTTACTAAACACTTCTCACCAGAAAAATGCATTTGAAGCTTCACAAGTATTTATTGCAATATGTTTCTTTCTTTCATTTGATACTGTAGCAGGTTTTACTCTCTCGGTTTCCCTTTTGGCTGAACCATTATTAAATGCCTCCTGCAACACGGTTGATAATAAGTAGTGCACTATGTATCATTTTAGCTCTTTTATCAATGCTTTACATGTGCTTATCATATGTAGAAAGGAACGGTGAAGGTTGTTTCATTACAATTACATTTTTGGCCTTTAGGTGGAAGTTATCCAGGGGATGGTTTTTAAGATCCTTTGCGGACAGCATCCCCAAAGACAGTGTTGGGCCTGAGATTATTTTTACATGATTTATTTATTATTTTAAAAGCTAGGGACAGGAAACATCCATTACTTCCCACGAAAAGGGGAATTATAACAACAATTGAAAACATGTTAATAGAGTTGGGTATTAAAAATGAATTTGTATGTACTTTAACTAATAGTGTAACTTCCTGGACTGTCCTGATGTTTAATGGTGCCCGACTGAAATGCTCATAAGACGACCCTGAAAGCAGGGTAAGGTAGTAAGAAGGTGATCAGTAGAAGGAAGATGCAAATGTGGTTTCTGTAGAATAGCAGAAGATTGTCCTTTTCATAGAGGATGTAATCTTAAGGGATTGAAGTGGGTGAAAAAGGTGACTATCAGTATGTGAGTGAGGTCAACCAATTCTCTCTTAAGAGACTTTGGAATGAAGGTCGTGCTCTGTTCCTGCCAAAGGAGACGGAAAATAAATTACGGCTTCTGCTCCACATCTTTACCTCGTCACTTTGTCAACATCAAATGACATATGCAAGGCCATAAACGTAACATAATTCTGTTGAACAAGTTGACTGCACCAGGGACAAAAGATCTGCACAAGATAGCTACAAAGACAATGAGAAACAAAAAATATCAAAGATGTTCTGAGAAGATTCGTCTCAACAGTAACGTGAACACTTCCTATGTTACTCCGTGTCGTGATTTGAATCGCAACATAACATATATTAGGACTGTGGAAGTGGACCATGAAAGAGCGACAGCTAATGCTAACTAGACCTCCTCTATTTTATAGCCAATCACTCAGTTGATGTTGGAATAACGTCAACGAAAAAGTGACATCTAGTTGGAAATAGGGTGCGTATGGTATGTACAAACTGTCCAAATGTTGCATGTGAAAGGGACAGGTGTCTTAATATTCATGAAAATGTATGATAGCCAAGTTATGTTATTCGGACCTTTGCTAAAAAGGAGAAAAAGTGCGGTCAGTCAGTTTTCATTGCAAATTTGAACTCCAAATAAAATAAAATCTTCTAACTGTTATTAGGCCTGTTTTCCACTGAGCGCTACAGAGCGTTTGAGTAGCTATGTGGTCCAGCAGAGGGTGCTCTCAAAAATCAGCTTTAACTATTGCAGTCACCGACACTAGTGAGCAAAGCTGTGCGGTGATCACGACACCAAAGCATTTGTAAAGCAGTGTGTGGAAGTATTTTGGGTTCGACATTGTGGAGTAGTTGGGGGCATTACGCTACGTGGGCTGCTTTCAAATGAATTCTAACTAATTACGTCAGGGTACAAATTCATTCAAGTGTTGGCTTTTGAAAAAAACATTCATAGGCTATACAGTACGACATGCTCCGGTCAGTAGTGCAAAGGAGGATGACAGTTCATCTCCTAGCAACAGATGTTAGTCACAGCTGCCATGTAAAACGCCGTCCTACTGTACAGGCTTGAAACTCAAGACAATGCTTCCATTTTGTTTAAAGAGAAAAACATGCACAATAGTCTTTTGTATAATATCTTATCTTTAGTGATAATAGATCAGAGTGCTCAAACCAGTTGAACCAGTGTACTGATGCTGTGCTTAAAGAATGAAAACATTTGAATGAAACATTGCTGGGCTTCATCAATGGATTGATAGGAGTGGATTGTTATTGTGATCGTGGAGTAGTTACATATTTTTAAAGTACTTAGTGACGGAGACCTCGAGAAAGCAATCCATAGTGTGGGGGAAATGTGTGGGAAGCGGTAATTGATGTCCTCGAAAGAAAAGAAAAAGTAGCAGCTCTCGGGCTTATCATTTATCAGCCTTGTGCTTCTGCCAGCTCGTTCATGTGAGCAGTCATGTGGGACCATAAAGCATATTGTAGTGACTAAGGTGCCGTCGAGCAGCCTCATCTCATTTGTGTAGATTGAATACAATAGGGGAGATGAAAGCCGTCTTGTAGGACACCTGTACAGAAAACATCTCGTTAAGACACACCACACGCTGGTTGCTTATTCTCCTTAAGCAGTCTGTCAGAAATTCTTTAATCCAATGAAAAAGAAAAAAAGAAACACCTTCAACATTCAAATCACACAGCCGCTGCAGAAGCACATGTATTTGCAATATATTCAAAGCTGAATTTAGTTTAGAATCTTGTGACAGCATATAACACTCATCTAGCTGACTGTTCAAACTGTGTTCTTCTTTTCCCTTAAAACCTAAACTGTGGGGGGTGAAGCTGCCAACCCGATGCCATCCAGTACAACAGCCCTGCATTATATAATGTACTTGTCAAGCTTAAAATGTCCAGTTTTTGTTGCTTTGGTGACACTGTCGGGGGGGGGGGAGGGGGGGGCACTGTGATGAAATGACCTTTGACTGATGAATATTCTTAATGGCAGCCTCGCCGTTAAAAAGTGCAAGTGATAATTGGAACAGCGACATTTGATCTCCTCAGTTGAACATTAGAGTGTCAAAAGAGCATCACATGAGAAATCTTCACAAGTTCCCAGTTTCATAAACTCATTCTAGTCCAGTCTGATCGATTCAGGTAGTCCCATTCTATTCAGGACCGGGGTCTGTTTCCTCATATTAACTCTGTATAATGTCTGGAGCGTCAGGTCCGGAGTTTCTCTTTCACACATGTGAAACACAACAGGAGATTGTCCGCTGTGAATTCTCACGCATGGGCTCAGTCGGACATTACACAGATCGAACACTATGGCGCTGGCAGGGTAAAGTACGTTTGATGTCCCGTCGAACTGATTCAGGCATTCAACATTTGCGTTCTCCCACACAGCACCTCCGGGTAATGCTTAGATGATTCCAGGGTTGCAGTGCATGTCTGAAATGGTGTTAAGTCTAACACATAATCTTCACATTTGAATGATGTGTTTTTAGGCAGACGAGAGTGTGAACTGAAGTGCACGAAAACATTGTTACTCTTTTTTACCGTGGCTGGTCATTAATCAGTGACGTCGCTCGTCTCCCTGTTTGGGTGGACTATATTTGAGTTCTACTTATACTCAGGTTTATTCAGATTGTGTCCGGCTGTCCTCGGGTCCTTTGTCATCAGCAGAGGTGGAACAAAGCTAAGTAAGTCTTGTTTCCCACATCATTTGATTGTGTTTGTGGTGGTAGCTAATGTTCAGTGTCAGAGTTAAAGAATGATCCACTTTCACAAGCAGTCGAGCATATTATCCCTCGACCCACCGACCGACCAGCTATCGCTCGCCACGGTACTGTGGGCTGAACAGAGATGATTTGCGAGTGGTGGAAACAGATTTAATAAAATCATAATTACTAAGTCGCCGTCACACACGCATTCTCTTTCTTTTCTCTCTCGCGATCTCTCTATGTCTCTCTCTCAATCGTACCCTCGAGTGTGAAACATAACCTGCACACACGGTTATTACTTTATTTTAATAAACATCTTGATAATACATTAAAAAAGATGCTTAAGCCAGGCTTGCAGAACCCTGGCAGTAGCCACTTTCAGAAAGGAGCCAAGATGTTTGGCGTTATGGACATTATTAAATACCGTATTGATTTTAAAATTCTGCTCCTCACCTTCAAGGCCCTTCACAATCTTGCTCCTTTATACCTCTCTGACCTCCTTCACACCTACACTCCCTCTCGCTCTCTCCGATCTTCCTCTGCCTCCCAACTCACTATTCCCTCTGCTCGCCTGATCACCATGGGGCCTTCAGCCACTCTGCCCCCCGTCTCTGGAACTCTCTCCCACTAAACATCCGCAACATCCACTCTCTCCCCGCATTCAAGTCTGGTTTAAAAACTCATCTTTTTAAATGAGCATATTCTTAATAATTACTCACTTGTTAACTGATTGTTGTTTTCAAGTTGTATTTTTCTCTGTTTGTTTTGTTTTGTTTGTGAATGACTGTCTGACTTTGTTGCTTCTTTTTAACCTTATGTTCTGTACGGTGTCCTTGAGTGCCATGAAAGGCGGCTATAAAATAAAATGTATTATTATTATTATTATTATTATTATTACATTTACGATGATAATGGGGAGAAAACTGCAGGAATTTTGCTAAATTGCAAGCTTGACCTGATCAAGTACAAATCTTTTTTTATTTGCTTTACAGTGAGGAAAATGGTGTTGAAGCCCGAGGTAAGCTGACGACAAATGATGTAAAGCTACATGTTAGCTACATGTGTTGAACACGTTACGTTGAGTGCATCCCCTCAGCCTTTTAGGTGCTGCACAGCTGTAATGTCACATGTATTGTTTTACATCTATAACCACAGAGCATGTACCGGGAGGTTTCATGCTTAATTCTTTGTAGCTCTCATGAAGTAAAGTCGGGGATTTTCTTCTCGGCTCGTTTTTTACGATTGTGTTGAAACCGATGAAGTGTTTGATTGTGCACTGATCCCACTTAAACAATTTGACTATTTCAATAGTTTTGGTCTCTCTTTTGGTGTGTTAGAACCATTTTACCTGCAACAAAAAGCTGTGTAATAATTGTGCACATCTGAATGTAAGGAATGGCTCAGTGTACACCTCCCTCTTTCATGCAATTAGATCAACTGGAAATGATTCCACCCAATGAATGTTTCAGTTAATATGGTCGAGAGGTTTCAAAAATGTTCTTGAGAATATCTTTTGTCCAGAATATGTACCCAATAATAATAATGTACAGTAAGGGGATCTATGTATAATACTGAAGGAAACCCAGAGGTAGACTTATAAAGTTGTCTAGTATGTATTATAGATGGTGAAGTGTGACTTTTGCCAGAGGGTGAACATGTATAGTTAATTTGTTTAGTTGGAAGATATCTTCACACACTGTAGGTGAGCAAAGTGAAAACAGAGATCAAAGCATCAGACAGACACATTGCATAAGGTCTCACCTGCAATTCCCTCCAACACAATCATATACTGTACGTACATCTTGAACAACTGCAAGTACAAAGGTGTTCCATAGTTTCCTGATCGACACATGGCCAATTCAGAGACATTCATCTGATACATATCATTGAAAGGTTTTGTTTGTAGTTCTCTTATTCTGAAGTACAATAAGACTAATGAATCTCTCACTGAATGACTTAAAACAGGGGTGTCAAACATGCGGCCCGGGGGCCAAAACCGGCCCCCCAGAGGGTCCAATCTGGCCCGCGGGATGACTTTGCAAAGTGTAAAAATGAGTTTTGATCATAAAGTAAAGTACTGTTCCAGATACCTGTGACAAAATGTTTTGTGCCTTTGTAGATACACTGTGATCAGTAAGTTGTAACACACATATGTAAATGATAAACTAATACTATTGTTGAAATTGCAACTTTTTTTTCTTACGAAATTTCAGGTTGTTCATAATATTTTGTAAAAAGATAAAATTAGAACATTTTCAGAATGTACTTGTACTTTTTTGCACTAAAACGAAGGGAAACATTTGGAGTTGTCGTCATTTATAGGTTATTATGATATGATTTTACTGGTCCGGCCCACTTGAGATCAAATTGTGCTGCATGTGACCCCTGAACTAAAATGAGTTTGACACCCCTGACTTAAAAGAACAGACGAAGCTCAACAAACACCTGCTGTGGAGAGATTAGACTCACAGAGACAGGATAAGGTCAAGGCTGAGTTTTTGAACATGCTTGGTTCACGATTCACTGCAATTTGACCTGACAGTTGATGATTATCCAGATTTGTCACACTGGCTGGAGGAGTGCTTTCCATGTCGGCAGTGGAGATCACATCCATGGTGTGTGCCTGAGGAGAGGCTGAGTTTGTGTCTTTATGTTGATTCAATGACTTGATTTGCATTACTAATTGAAAGAGACCAGGCTGAATGCACAGACATTAGATATTTAGATGGACACCGGAAACATTCTCTCTTTATTATACGCTGCAAAATCATTTTAAATTGTAAGTATGTCTCTTTAACATTAACGACTAACCAGCAACAAAGTTTGGAGAAAACCAACATTAGCTCATCTCCTTTATCAAGTACTACTGTGTGGGTAGTTTGATCAGATTTGATTGACAGTGCATCAGACAGACAGACACAAGCACTGCCTAATGTTGCTGAGTTGCCTCTCAGGAGTAGCCCCACGCTTCAAATCTGTCACAGACAAAGAATGTCTAATGTCAAATTACGAAAACTGCTTCAAAAGGTCAGAAGTGCTTTTCTTTTAAGATTAAGCTACAATAAAACCCAATACTCTTGATTTAGCCAATTGACCCACCAATCTCCACTGTGAGGGTGACAGGACGACTGCTGGATTGTTTGTGAAGCCCGTGTTTATTCACCCTGAACTGTATGTCAACTTGCCCACTGTTCTCTTTTTTAGGTAGGCTCAATTTCTCCTCAGAAGAAATGCTAATTTTGTAATTTTGTACACACAAAGCACTTGCATCTTTCCATTAACTTTATACTGCTAAGTCTAACATCCCCCTTGCTCTCGGTCCGTACACACATTAAGGCTTGAACTGTGAGCTACATTGAAGTTAGCGACTGTGAATACTTTGGTACGTATTACTGTCACCATGACAAAAAAAAAGATTTCTTTCTTTCTTGTTTTTACGAGATCGTCTTCACGTTATGAAAATATATTTATCTTGTTACTATGACATTTTTTCCTTTTATTACAACACCACTCGTGTATCTCGTTATAGAAACATATCACTATCTCATAAACCTGACCCGATGAGGTGCACACAACAGGCACTAACCGCAGTTTGTGCAAATTAAGCCAATTAACAGGAAATACAGCTATCCCAACCAAGTAGATCCATTCAGAGGCGATACAAATATAAAAATAAACTAGAAACTATTCTGCCCCAAAAGCAAAAAGTGTATTCTGGAGTCTCTCACTCAGTTTCAATATTGTAACATTTAATTAAAAAAACAATGCTATTGCTAAGAGAGCATAGAGCAATTAACTATTTGTGAGTTTGCCACCACACTGTTATTTACATTGTGTGCGGCTGACCAGCGTTCATGTTTCTGCTTTAAGCACAAAAAGAGAGCGAGGAGTTTTTCTGCCTGAGCAAACAGCACAAGTCCCGAAAGTCTTTATTTTCAGTCAGGAAGCAACAAACAAGGTTCCACAGACGTGCCATGAGACACTAGCACCTCTAAATTGTGTGAGACAGCGGCTGCAAACTGTCCCAACTGTTTATAGAGTGTTAGTACCGAGGTATCACAGTTGTGCTTCCAAAGGGAGCGGGTGAAGTACACTTTTCAGACTTGAAAGAAGTGAATCAGAGTGAGATGTTACTTGGCTTGGCACAAAGTGGGACAAAAACATTGAGTTTTGCTGTTGGATCATGAGTTTCTTTTTGCTAAGAAAGAGCCATTCATATCGACTACTCCACTAAGTTTCTCCCTCAATGTTCACTGGAAATGAAGCGCTGCAGCATCATCGACCACGTCTTTCCTTCAGAGCTAAAACATTTCCACAGCTGGAGCACAGAGACACCTTCACAAGCTCCTGTGTCATCATCACCTAATCTTCTTGAAGACGTGGGGTTAGGCGTTCTGTAGCGTTTAATCAAATCTGAATCGTTTCAAAGAATTAATTTGCAGGTAACTAAAAGTTGTAAATGACTACACCTAGAAGATTTAGATCTGTAATGAGCTTTGTTGTCGGAGGCAGAAAACTGTAATTAATGTTCACTGCTCCTGTAAGTGAGAGGAGCTGCATTAAGAATCAAGCATTGATTAAATGTTTCTAACACTGTCTGAGTACAGCTTCCAATACTGACATCTTAATGGATACAAATAGATACGTTATACAATTTGATTTTCCTGCATCTGACATGACATGGTGTTGGTGCACTACAACACGAGACATCATCGTGTGAGGTTAAAGATAACAGCTAAACATTTCATTTGAGTTGCTAAAGAGTTAGTTCTGTGTCAAAGAGCTTTGTTAGTTTTTGATCATATTTAGTCCTCATCCGGTTTTGTTTCTTTGTCATGTTTTAGTTGATTAAATGTCTGGTTTCAGTCAATCTAGTCTAGTTGAAATGTCTTTCTCTAAAGCCCTGCTGTCATTGTTCATTTCATTTACGTAAATAAATGAATCCAAGTCGTCCTGACTGTGCGTGGCGTAACAGGAAAGGGAAAGAAAATAAAGTCGCAGTTAGAGTTCAATTGTTGCCGTCTCACCATAGTTTCGTCGTCATGGAAGAAAAGGTTGTTGACAAACATATTTAGTCATAGTTTGCTAAATGAACAGTTAGCTACAGCTGATATAAATACCAACTTTGCCATTTCAACCGGATAAGTGACAAATATGAAGCCTACTAACGTTACCCGAGTATTGCTCTTAGCTAATATAAAAAAGGGACTATTAAAAAAACTAATCCCAGATTATTTTTGGGTAATCTATTCTGTTCTAATAATCTAATGATTATATTATTATTAATATTATTACTATTAGAATAGATGATTAAATTAGATTTAAATCGTATAATCTATTGTAAATTAATTTAATGAATTACAACAAAGGCACATCCCGTTAAACAGGCAGGAGTCCTCAAAGGAAATAAAGAATAAAAACAAGCAGGTTCTTTAAAACTGGAAGGGTATTGTGCATGCTGACTCACTGACAGATTACTGGTGTCAGGCAGCCCGGGATAGAAGGTACAACAAGAGATTAGTATGCATCGGAACTTAAATACGAACTAAACTGCATCCCACATGGAACCAGCTGTCAGAGCTCAACCAGAAGTAGAAGAGCTGTGTGTAAAAGACAGTTTACATTCCTATATGCTCAAATTGTTTTCTGGTTTGGTTACTTGAGGGTGGCGGTATGCGTACAGTGGTGGTGGTGGTGGAGCAGGGTGTCCACCAGGGCCCTCAACATCTAGCCTCCCTGATAAATATTTTCTTAGGCAAGCCTTTTATTTATCGGACTTCATAGTCTGTACATGGCTGTATTTATTTATGCAAAACTACTAACACACAGCGATTTGACAAACCCTGGTGTTCCTGCGTATCTTTCCACCCTGATGTGAAGACAGTTGACATTTGACTTTCCAGACACTGATAACGTTGAAAAGCAACACACACACACACTTTCTTTGTCTAGATCAATCACGTAACGTCAGTCTTCAAACCTGTAACATACACTATAGCATATAAAACATCTCGCCTTACAGCCCTCTCTAGATAATCACACTTTATTCCATCAGTTCAGTTTCACATTAATAAACACATCATTATGGATTCTATACAGGTTTGGATGGTTGGCGCTGCCTCTGGGCGATAGCAAGACATCACTCCCAATGTTCTGTCTCTGGCTACAGACCGGTGGTTGTTAATGAGTATCAATGATCGTATTTGTACGATCATTTTGCCCTGTGTACGATAATTGCCGTTTTGGTTAGCTTACTATTAGTAGTTTGGTTTTAGTCTCATCTTAATTCATTTCCAGATGAATCTTAGGTCTGTGATTACGCATCTCTTCTCACGTGATTCCCTTCAACGCACGTGGTTAGATTTGTAGGTTTGTCAAAGAGTCGTTTAAATATGTGTCGTGTAAATTTACACATTTACGTATTTGTTCTGGTGGTAATGACTCGTGTACAATCCTTTTCCTCAAAATACGATCATTTCAAGCATTTAGTACGATAGTTTAGCATTTCCAGTCTGGCAACGCTGATGTCAGCCATCAAGGTACATTTAACAACAAATGTGCAAGTTGTAAACTCACAGTTTTATAGTTTTCTCATTGTGGACAACTAATGAGCAGCCTCTTCTTTTCTTTTCTTTTTTAAGGTATGAAATGTACGAGCTGTATGTATGACAAGTACTGGATGCTGACAGGTGTCCCAATTACAACTTTTGTCAAGCTGAACACTTCCATCTGGATCCTTCAAAGATTTTCACATTTTAAAAAGAACACAGAAAAGGAAGAAAAGCAAAACTCATCACTTCAAGTCATTTAAAACTACCCAGGGTTGTGTCACTAGTAAAATAGCTTTAACTGTACAGTTTCTGAAGTTACACAAGCGTCTCCATTTGTCATCTAAAGTTTAGGTTCTCTTTTTAACTCATTATCTTAGAAATCCAGAAGTTCCAAAGTAGTTGCTTTATTTACAACTATCAGAAATAGATGGATTTATTAATAAGTCGACAGGTCTGACTTCCACAGCAAAACTACGAGCACATATATTTTGCCCACTATGAGCTTGCATTTTTGCCAACTTGCACATTTTAGAAATTGTGCCAAAACTGTGACAAAGTTAACTCTTATGCAATGTGGCCTGGCAGCTTTGTTAAAAATATTAATGGACTTTTGGGAAATCCATTTGGAACAGCCCAATGATACAGCCGCACTGATGAGCATCATCCATCATTTTGAATGAGAAAACTTTGTTAATTGTCTGCTAATAAGACTACCACATATACATACACATTTTCATTTATTTCAGGATTAGATTCAGAATTCAGGAAGTTGCTTTGGTGTATAACGGTGCATGCGCAAACACAGCAAGAGAAATTAAAATATAACACAACAGCAGATATTGAAAAAAAACTATTACGTGTACACGAAACATAAATGTGCTTTAAAGGAAATACAAGCATGTGACACATCTTTATGAGAAAATACGTACAGTGTATCTGAATTAAAAGAGAAGCTATTGTGCAGAAATGTGCAAAGGTTGACAGTACGGAGGATGAGGAAGGTCACAAAGACGTCACCAATCTTACATAAGAGTGGTAGCAGCTAAGTAAAGTAAATGTCGTCACAGTTACTGCAGAACAGACCTGGAGTACCTCAAATAGCACCACAACAATAATCATAAAGTTTGGTTTTTATTTAATTGTAGAGGGAAAAGTCAACAGTCATCTAATTTACAGTGATGGATTATATTCATTAATGCAGCAGCATGTCTGCACAAGTTTTGCTTTTAATGAATTTTTGGAAAACAGCAGGAGATTATGATGCAGACGTGCTGGATGAACCTGCAGACAGTGCAAAGAGTTCCATGGGAACATTTCTGTGTCTGCTGAACAACAGGACTTTTTTAAAGTATTTCATAGATGAAATTATTACTTTATATTTTATAACATATTATAGCCGATTATTCTTTAGCATACACCCAGACTTACAAACTCTAAAGTAGTGGAAAAGGTGTACAAAACTAAAAACTAGCTACAAAAATAAATGCTTACCTCAAGTTTTGAGACATATTCGCAATTCGACATTCTCTCCTCCCTCATTCATCCCCCTGACAACATTGATCTACACGATTCGCGTGAGTGACCTGGTTGAAATTAAAAACAGCAATTGAGTTTGCAGCTATACTTTATTGTTATAAGAGATCAATAATCTTGTCTGTAGGGATTCTCCCTGTATCTGCCTATAATTCCAATATCTTTACTCCCCTGTCCACCACACATGCAGCCCATGTGACATCCCTTGATATATGTGTTAGTATGTGTACGTTTACATGTGTGTATGTATGCAGGTATGTGTATATATGTGCATGTATATCATTGTATCTTTCATTTGGTATGTAATTGACGTACTGTTGCCTTATTGCTCCGGGAGAGGGGTCGGTGGGATGGGTTGGGATGGGGCTGGGTTGAGGGAAAGTGGAAATATGATGTTACACTTTTTCATGTGAATAAAAATATTTTGGAAAAAAAAAAAAAAATCTTGTCATTCTTGTGTTTTCTTTATTTTATTTTTACATTTAACTCAAAGTTCTATTGAAAAAGGAGCTTAAAAGGAAAAGTGCAACAGTCCCTTTCTTTCCGAGAGTTAAATGAGAAGAATCCTAAGACTCAATCATAAACACTGTATGAAGGTGCAGCTAGCAGTTTAGCAACAGCCAAGTGTAAATATAAAACATGGCTTTATGGAGACTATGTGCTGAACCTTTTCTGACACATTTTTGTTTTTGAGTTTGGGTTTTTGTATGGATTAAACAAACGAGATATAAGGCGTTAACAACTAAACACTACAGGTGTCCTTTGTTACTCGTTTCCTCTTGTTTCCAGTCTTTTTGCTCGCTTCATATTTAGCGTACTGTGATTATAATCATTATATTATATTCTCATCTAGCTCTTTTCAAGAGAGCAAACTAGTGCTTTTCCCAAAATGTCAAAACTATTCCATCAAAGTATATAATTCATAAAAAAATTACAAATTGGTTTATATGTTTGCCAACAATTGAGCCATTGAACAGCGCTAACCATTTAGCAGCAGCGATTTCCATTCTTACTTCACGCAGCCAGAGTCGGTGTAGACGGACGATTATAAATCAGACTTTGCCACCAACAGTCTGTTAATGGTCATTTGAAAGCACAATTGGCGGCAGTTAAGCGAATCCTCAGCAAATAATTGGAGACGGCACGGAACATGGCACATACTGCTGGTAGAAAACATCAGCAGCAAATATCAGATCAAATTTGTGGTTAATTAATTAAGTAACATTAAGCCTATGACTGAAGCGTGTTATCTTTTCTGCCTTTATTTGATCAACAAACTAAACTTGTTTGTCATGAGGCAAGATCAAGTCAAATGATATATTGTTGAATGATCCGATTAGTTTGGTGAACTGGTTGGTAAGGAAAAGACAGGCTGACGATGGTCATGATGAAGCTGAGGGTAGTTGGGTGAGGGGAGGTGGGCATTTTGGAGAGAGGAGGAAGAAGCAAGATATATTGTTGCGGCAAAATAAAAAACTCCTGCACCACTGTTGGAAAAAATCCAAGAGGAAACACTGACTGAGCATTATATATGTGACTGAACAGAGAAATGTAAAGAAGGATAATGTAACTGTAAAATGTCAGGGTTCAGTTCTTCATGGCTAACATGGTTGTTTGATGTTTCTATATCACTAATCCTGTTTAGAAATGAAGGTACATGACTTTATAGTGTATGTATTAAGTAGAGCATTTCCCTTATGCGTCAGTCAATCCACTGTATGCTGTACGTCAATGTCCTGGAAGGTCCAGAAACTGAAGGCAGGTCGGAGCTGTCCTCACAGAAATGTGCTATTGTATGTTCTGCAATTATCCTGGTTCAATCTTCCACTCAGAGTGGCTCCAAAGGGAATCAAAGCCACTAGATGTATTGCCTGATGCATTATTATACCTTCCTTGTTTGAATAGGCTCGTCTCGCAGAGCTGTCCTGCTCAAATAGCAGCACGTGTCCCCAAATCCGTGCAGCATGTGAGATTATTGCATGTGGAGTGAGAGATGAATCATGAGATGAAGGGAACTCCCAACTAGTCTGCTCCGTACATTCTCTAATGTCAATATATTTTCTTTTTCTTATGAGGGTATAATGCACAGGCTTATGTTGTTTTCGCCCTCTCATACAAACACAATCAACTACGCAGTAACAGTGAGGAGTTATGTACGAGTGTGGATTGGGTGTTCTTATGTTGCCGCTAAGGGAGGAGTAATTTGGGGTGAATGGAGGTTTGGAGCAACTAATCTGGGACTATGAATATTTCCAACGTTCTTTAATTGTCATTTCAAGGACGAATCTCACTTAGACAACGGGGAAAAACAATTATTGCTTTTAGTGTATTTTTAAAGTGCAGTTGTATAAGTGGAAAGGAAAATGTCCACAACAATCCACGATCAGCTGGTGAAAGGGACATAGCAGATTGCTTTATATCTCACTGGGAAATGAATGGGGACATTAAAATGCATAAGTTTCCTGCCTCGAATCTAAATAAGAATGCTAATGAAACGCTGTGGGTATTAATAATGCAGAAGACGAGTTTCCTTTTATTTGCCAAGGAAACATTTGAAGAAAGGTTCTAAACAGTGACAGCGCATGTTTTGATGCATCATGATTTATAACACAACATATCCTCTTGACACTTTAAAAATTAAAAACACCATCTAATTAAGACATTAATTACAGCCTGGTTTTGTAGTTAGTTGAATTATGGAATGTGACTGTGCATAATACTGTATTATATATGTATCTTTGCACTTCCTACAGGGACTAATTATACGTTTTTAAAAAGACTAATTTATGATATAACACTGGAGTGTGCCCTTTGGCCCACTTCACATCTCTCATGGGTTCCTCCACTTCCTGTCATTAGTTCATCTGCCTTAAAATAATTAAAAGTGAAACTGTGGAGCCATTTGACAGGAAAAGATGTCATTATATTTATATATAATTATATATATATAATTGTATATATATATATATATATATATATATATATATATATATATACACACACACACACACATATATATATATATATATAAAAAATATATATATATATATATATGTATATAGTACAAAACAGTTAATAAGGAGGAAATGCTTGGAGGAATGTCCCTAAATGACACTATTCATTTTGAAGGGCTGACTCCAATGACAGGAGGAAGATTTTATATTGTTATGGCAATGAAAGAGACTAAATATTATCTGAGTAGCTCTAGGAAAAAATGACAAGTTGAAAGAGAATACATGTTTACGGTCCAACAGGAGTGATTTGGTTCAAATATGATTGACTCCCTGAATACAAAAGCATAGACTTTCACACTCCACTGGGGTATAATTACACTTCTGCTGCTGCTGCCAAGAGACATCCTCAGGCGTGTGACCACAAGGGGCTGGACATTTTATACAACTTTACATGTCACTTGTTTTCTATGCCTTAAGAAAGGGACAAGGGTTTGATTGTCTGATAATCACACTGCATCACAGTGTATTTAATCCCATTTGTAGGTTTGGGTTGTCCTTGCTGCTCGTTCCCCTCGGTAAAGGTTATGTTGACCAACAAGTCAATATCCCCAACAGTAGGTGCAATCCTGTAAAGCTGTGTGTGAATAATTATCCACCATTGTAAATATTTTAGTGTCAGGACTGTTTAGCATTTCTGCTCGGAGGACATTGTCATGTTTAGTTCTCAGGAGGAGTGCAGATGAGAAATTGTTACATCGGCAACACATGGTTAATTTAAGTTTGAGTTACATCCTGGAATCCAAACTTGCAATAAGCCGGTTGCACCAGCTGCTTGTTAGTGTAGCCGGGTTTTAAAGGGAGGCTCATCACTAAATTAAAAACGGGTTGCATCCAGTGTTGCCAGATTCTACTGACAAGTATCCCAATCACAGCGTAGAACCCTCCAAATTGTCATTAACCTCTTACCGTGTGGACGGCCTCCCGCGGTCCACACCAGGAGTTTTATTTTGCCATGTGTTGTGTACAGTCCACCATGCTAGATATGGTATCCATGCCACATCTTTTTAGAAAGCTTAGAATCTCATCTATTTAGATTTAGAGATCACAATCACAACAGCAGGTACAATCAGTGCCTCAAAATAGCAATTAAACTCAAAAATAAAAATCATGACTTTGAGCCAACTCACCTATGAAGCCTCATAATAATCCTGTAATCAGTAATAATCCAAAAAAACAATACTGTGTCATTGCCAAAGGTCCAAATGATCGTTTCCCGTAAAAAGATATTGATCGCCAACATCTTCACGTCCATAAAAGCCCATGAACAGCTGTTGCAATCTTTGAAATCAGCTGATCGATGTGTGAGATATTTTGTTTAGACCAAACTCTTAGCGTTCGATTGAAACTTCATTTGAGCCAATCGGAGCTTCCATGCGTTATCTACAGCCATCAATAGCCAATCAGTATTAACTTGATAAGGAAGTGCCAACCCCTCTTCTTTTGTTTACAGACCGAGCCAATAGCAACAGTCTCCCGATGACTGGCGTATCGTGTAGCTAATGAAACGCTGAGAAATGTGATGCGGTACTTTGATGGTTTATTTTTTACAAATGTTTTTTTTTTTTGTAAAATTGTATTTATTATATTCAAGTTCATAAATAAATACAAAAAAAAACACAAATAAATTGCAAAAAATGTGTTTATACTTCACTTACTGTCATTACTACTGACAGGGAAATATGGGTAAATAATAGTTATTTGTGAGCAAAACAAATAATATTTTATTAATAAATATTATAATATCTTCAAATTGCAGTTTGGTGTTACTCTTAGAAAAACCTGTTTAATATGTTGTGTTTTTTTGTTTTTGTTCTGAAATTTGAACCTGAACTTCATAACACTTGGTGCTATGTTTCTATTGTGTTTTCCAGCTCTCACCCACCAGCTATAGACATCTTCAGGCATCTTTTTCAACAAGAAAATTCAGACGGAGTTTATTTCCTTCAAATGTAGTATATTCAGACCACTATAACTCAGTGCCAGAAACACTTGGAGTAATTCTGACTGTTTTGCAAGAATGAAGAGAGTTATTTTTTGAATGAGATCAAAACCATGCATATGGTGCAAATGGTTGAAGAGCAGCTTTTAATTTACTTTGGGTATGTTGTTTGTAGGTATTTTTGGGTAAATTCCCCCACCCTGTAATATTCATTTTGGACACTCACACTCAGCTTTAAACCCCCAGTTACAATAATGGAAAAATGTTTAATAGAAGCCATAAATTAGTTGTCATTATGAAGTAAATGTTGCACAAGAAATGGCACCATCGGCGTTTAGATTGGTTCCCTAAAAACAGGGCTGTGTATTGGCAACAATCTGGCGATACAATACGCATCACGACATGAGGGTTATATTATTGCGACATATTGCGTTACTGTTATTTATTTATTTTTATCTAATTTTAGGAAACTGTCATAGTATAAAAAACACATCCATAAAACCTGAGTAAAAAAGGTTTACTTTTGTTCAGAGCCCCTGGTACTAAAATCTTTGCAACCAGCGCCATATCAATTCACACAACAGTATGTACAGGTAAATAAGTAAGTAAACTACATTTTTGCTAAGACATTTCTTAAGTTTGAATGGTGCAACAATTTAGTTAAATCACTCATTTGAAACCAGCTAGTTGATACTAAGAATTTAAGAAGGACCACACACACAAACACACACACACCACACACCACACACACACACACACACACACACACACACACACACACACACACACACACACACACAAACACACCAGGAGGGAATGTGTCTGCAGGAATTTACATAGTGCAGTTTAAAGTCCTCACGAGGAAAAATACAGCTTCAACTAAGACGGGGATGTAGTCTCTCCTAACACGGGGAGGCAGGTAAACACCCTGCAAACGCTGCCTGTCCGTCACAGCACTAATATACCCTGACATTCAATACAAACACAGACTCATGCACAAACTGTACACACCGACCTTGCTGCTTGTGTTTGGACCGGAACAACCAGTCTACTGTATCTTGACGACTACCTTCAACACAAACCTTTGATTACTTACTTCTGCTGTGACCTGGATTACACAGAATCCTCACACTAATCACTATTCAGTAACTTGATCAATAGAGACATCTAATATTTGTTGATATGCACACAGTGTACCGTGGTAAAAAAAAGGAGATGTGTGCCTCTACAGCCCTTTAATCTCATATATCAGTGATTGCTAATTAATAAGCTATATTAGTGTATCTGCATGTTTCAAAAAGCAACATTTTTAAAGCGCTGGTTTGATTAAAAGGCCACGTGTAAGGATTTCTGATTACAGCTGTTTTAAGGACCTGCAAAATATTGAGTTTACTTCCTGTGGAACCACGATGACGTTTGCGCTTAACACGCTGAAACTGCACACAAGGTGATCACCATTATGCATCATGCAGACATTCCTGTGTTTGTGTGAGAGAGAGCATTTTTCAACAGGAAAACTCTGCTTACTGTGTACATTTAGCTATCAGTCAGTGGTAGTGGAGAGTGGAAAATGTGTGAAAACTGTGCACACTCTAAGCAAAATTAAGCTGCAGACTTGTGCCCCTTGAGGCTCAGGTATCTGGTTTTAAAAGCAAATGCTTCGTGAACGGAAAGTGCCCACAAAGCAGGACTCCAGGGACTGATGATATTAAAAGGTGCTATGTGTCCAGTGGAGGCAATAACCGGCCGACTGCTGAATACCATGCAGCATATGATGGCTGGTGTTTAGCCAAGGAGGATGGATTTTAGACAACATATGATATGTGTTGGTTTTTACTTTAGGCAGCTGACGGAGAATATGAAAGGCTGTCAAAATCATTTGTTTTCTTGTTCAAGTAGCCTCACCACAATGGCAAATTAGACATGAAGCACTTAATAAAGCTCAGTACACGTCTGTGACTAACAAAAGACAATAATTGTAATAACAGTCATAATACAGCCTAATTATTGCAGCAGTAGGCCACTTTACAAGCAGCCTTCCATCTGCCACTTATTGAAACTGAGATATATTCTGATAACACATATAGCCTACAGATAAATAAGCTACTGGTAATCAAAAATACCTCAAAATTAAGAACCGTCGACAAAATGCAAAGTTATAATAGTTAAACTACTGTGTGTTTACTAGTGTTTGTGTGTCTGTATATAACGAATGCTGTAACCAAAACTGACATAAAACGCACCGTTTCATCATCAGGGAGGAACGTCACATCAGCCTGCACTGACATATTCAGTAGTTCAATGTGTACTTGCTTACCACTAAAATGGCATGCCTCGTACAGCAGGACAAATGGGCTTTGGGAAATGAGCATGGTCTTTTGGTTGATTCGGCATGTACATAATATTAAATAATAAACGAAGCACTGCCGCATTTCAATGAAATATGTTCCAAACTTGTAGTGATGCGCACATAATTCGCTCCTACATTTGACGACAGTGTGGTAGAGTACTGCGAAATGTTATTGGTAAAAGTTATATGTTTGTTAAAGTACGAGAATAATAGTTTGCTAAATGTATGCCGAAATGTGCATATTCTGCTATGTATTTGTATATAGTTTTATTTCAAAGCATTCTCACTATCTACAAGTATTTATAAGCAAGGAAACACTAAATAGTCTTTTTTTAAAGGTAGTCTGTACATCAAAGCTAAAACAGCGCGTGTGCTCTTTAGAACTGTGCCCCTACACTTAGCACATCTCACGTGAATAGGGAGAACTGCACTGTGATTTAAGTTGATTAAATGAATAGGTTTACTTGCCGAAGTTGGAACCAAAAGGCTGGCGGGTCGCTCGATCAGCTCAGGTTGCTGTTTCCCGGTCACATTCATTTCCCATAAAACCGCTTTCTCTGTCCGCTGACTTCGACGAGAGTGCCTCAAGTCATTTACCCAGCAATTGACTCCAAGTGTTATTCGCCGGCGTCCCGTTCAACGACGGAGGCAGACTGAGAAACCATGCCTGTAAGCTCTAGCTTTTTTTAAGGTGCCTATATCCTGCAATTAGAACAAATGTTCCTGCTGCAGGGGAAAATATGTGACGGCAATTGTTGCTTATTTGTCTACGGCTCAGCCCTAACTGTCGGCACACAGTGGCTCCTCTGCTGCTGCTCATCAGTCTGCATGTCTCTCCACCTGCTGCCTGTCCTATTAACCATTCCTGCGTCAAAGCACAGGACATTAACCCATTCACCTGTATTTAAATCTGGAACGAAATGGCGTTTAAAAATCAGCATAAATCAAATATTTATGATTTATGTATCTCTAATTAGTGCAGTAGTAGTGGGCAAGCCTATATCACAATCACTACCTCTGCCTCTGGTCTCACCGAGATACAAAACAACAATGTGAAAATCAATATAAAGCTAGAACTCTGTACTTCAACTCTGTGCCAGCTTCCCTGAGCGTGTTAAATCTTCATACTGGCACAAATTAATTTCTGTGGGCCTTGCTCATTTTCCTGGAGGAGGAGGAGAGATGGTTCGGAGATGATTTTGTGAGCCAGTCACCACTAACTCCTCACAGCCGGCCTGAGGGAGCTGGGGCTGTCAGAACCAGACTTACTCTGGGTTTTAGTGCTATAGGTTGGTTTATACCCCATCCAATAACCATCACTCTGTCAGGAGCAATAGAGGTTATAAATAGAGCCTCTCAAACACCCTAAGTGCAAGCAGTACCTGACAGATGGCTTTACTTTGTATGATTGCATGCCTTTAATCTGTGACACACTTCTACTTGCTCTTTTTTAATGATCAGGATTAGTGCTTTATGTGCATCTGGGCAGGTACAATGATGGACTGCTACAGAGCACAGCAAAGTATGCAAAGGTATCATCAGAGGGAGGGATTGTTTGGGAAGCTCCTGTAGCTTCAAACTTCAATGACCGCTCGATATGTTACTGTCAAATCTGATGGGATGATGTGCTAACGCTGTTTTGGACTTTCACAAAATGGATTCTCCAACGTATTGTTGAGCAGGCCCTGTGATCTTCAGTATACAGCCTGGAGTTTTAGTTAAATAAACATTTCTAGAGGCAGAGCAGAGCCGCAAAGTACAAACAGACTCAGTTTGAAAGAGCTCAAAAGTCAAAGCGAGAAGAAAATATATTTTGTGATAAACTATAGAAGTATGCCTTTTTAACTTATTGCCTGTAGCGTTGTTAATAGTACTTATGTAGTTCTCAAACTGTACTTATCCTCAAAAGAAACTGAGGCTGCTATGGTAACACACAGTAGTTGCCAGTAGTTATTAAATGCATTCAGTTCGGTTGCCTTTTTAAAGCCTACTCCAAGTAAGTTGGACAAAGCTAGCTGTTCCCGACCGGTCTGTATGCTAAGGTCAGCTGGCGTACCATGAGGGTGGTATCCATCTTCTTATCGAACTCTCGGCAAAATAAAGGACAGAGCCTATTTTCTTACCCATTTAAAGTATATGGGCTGTTTGCTTAAATAAATGTATGTAAACGTTTTCTAATAGTGTTAATATTTATCAAATTTGACAATAAAAGGACAGAATAATCTTACTTTCTTAAATGCTGAGTGTTGCTGTACAGACCCCCCAAAATGAACAGGAACTTTACTGATAGGTTACCAGAACTATTACATCTTGTTTTGCCTTTCTAAACTTCTGGATTATAAAGGAATAGTTTGGATTGTGTAAGATATTTAGAATATTCTCACCACTCTACCTTGCTGTCAGACAGCCCTTTCTGACAGGTGTCTCTGCTCTCTTCAACAGCACCAGACTCCATTGACAAAAACAGTCATGTTACCTTGCAGAACACAGGAGCTGCTGACCGCTGCCTCGATCGGTTAGTTAGTTTGTGTTATTGTGTGGCTTTGGTGTTTTAAAGGGTTTCTTTGGATCCACCACAGTTGGTTAGTTTGGACAGTAACTCCTGAGTTCAGCAAGCAAAGTAAAATGACTGTTTTTATTGAAGGAGTCTGGTGGCTTTGAAGAGAGAACGGCTTCCATGTCATTCATGCGGTAACTCCTGTTTGTTTCTTCACTGACTATAGATAAGTACCTTATACAACCCCACTTCCAAATACACAAACCTTCTCTTTAATAGTTGTGTTCTAGTTCTAGCATATATGTAACTGATATTTAGCATTAGGTACATATATGCTAAAGCTCAAACTTTCAAAAGGTAGAAAGATGTCTGTATTTCACCCCTAAGCTTTCAGAATCCCCTTATCATGAAGGGAAATGATATTCCAGTGTGATACAGTTCTAGCATCTGGTTTCAGCTCTACTGAGTGGAGAGAAATAGACTTTCACATGTCCGAGCATCAATCAGTTATTTTTTTAAAGCTCTATCGGCTGCGAACGTATCGCTCTGGATCTCTTGCTTGCATCTTTAACTTCTGTGAGGCTTTGAAAACCTTGTGTGAAAGCTTCAAAGTGACTTTTCTTCCTCTGATATAATATTTAAATAAATGCTCACTTTTTCTGTGGTTGTGTTTTAAATACCAGTCTCTCTTTCTAGGACTGTTTCTGGTGTTGAAAATAAGAGTTATTGTTAAGCCGTTTCTCAGGAGGATCCAGTGTCTGCTGCGGCGACGTGTTGTCAATCAATCAATCAATAAACTTTATTGTCATTTCGAGCTATACAATGTACAATTCAAATGAAAAGCTTACTGTAAAAGTGACTAGTGAGTAAGATGTCATAAATGATGCAGAAATATAAAATAAAATGTGTACTTAAAATATTAATGTACTATATATAAATAATATATATACACTGTATAACATATATACATTTAAGAGTTCTTAGAGTGGAGTTCACATCACATTGCTCAGGAGAAGAAGTTATTTCTGGTTCAACAGTCTGATGGTTTGGGGAAAGAAACTGCAGAATCTGGTAGTTCTGCTCTTTATGCTGCGGAACCTCTTGCCAGAGGGTAGCAGGAAGAACAGGCCGTGGTGGGGTGAGTGGGGTCTTGTTGTTCACACTAAATTCTGAAAGGGATGTTTGTGAGGGTGAACTGGGATCCTCTTGCAGTGGCCACGTTTAGACTTTTCCTCCAGCAGGTGAGGAGAGCTGTAATGCATTTCTATAACTTTTCAATCTGGTTTATGAACTGTACCCAGAATTGTAGGGGAATCCCTGATTCAACGTCCCAGTGTTATATTGTAAGTGAATTTAGGTGGAACTTCTGTTTTAATCCTTTCATATCTTAGCAGAGCCTTTGTGTGGCTGAATTCTTTGCTTGGTATTAAGTGCGCTGCTTTAAATTGGTTCAGCTTCTATCTTTGTCGTACTGTACAACCTTTTCTGTTCACATTGAAAACTCATCAGACAGTAATCCTCTGCAGACAATAACAGGGCCGGGCTTTCTCAAAAGTTCAGCCTCAAGTCTCTACTTATTTTGCATTCTGTCTGCCGCTCTGTTGCTATATTTTTTGTATTCATCAAGTTACCCCACAGTCAAATCTGATCATCTTTAACACAGCCATAAAGTTATTTCTACAGTGCTTAAAGATGCTCCTTTCTAAGTATACTTCTTTAAACTTTTTCATCCTTGGCAGTTTGACACGGTTTTAATCCCATAAATGTCTCTGATTCAATGATCTAAAATATTAAGGCCAAGCAAGTCATCCGTAAATTTTTTTAGAGTTATGTACTTACATTATCCCAGATATTTCCAATCATTTTGAAACCCGGAGAAATGTTAATCGAAGTAATGGTCCGTTTCCTTGTGACACCTTGTCTGTCAGAAGCTGCAATAAAAATACTTTTATCCAGTTTCAAGCCACATTGTTTCGATACACTGTTTAGATCTTGGTCGTTTTTCTTACTCTATTTTAAGCTAATAAAGGAATTCAGTCATTGGCCGTCTGGATCTTAAGTCATCATAGAAACAAGCTGAGCAAACCTTAGCGGCAGAGTTTACCGGTTTGTTCAGCGTATTACTTCAGTATGGTATTCTGCTAACTTTTGCTACTAAGCACTAAACACATACAGGTCTGAGCTGAGACCTTCTGATAGGTCCTGATTCTTCCAAACTCTCCCTTCTTTGATGATGAGCTTAGTGTTTCGTAAAGAGAGTAGTTGGACAGAACTGTATACTTCAGTTACAAAATGAAAAATGTAAACTTTTTATTTATTTTTCAGAGTCTGAAATGACTAAATGAGCCTAAATGACTTTAGGCAGCAGTAACTCTCTTTATTCCTGCTTCAGTAAAACAACTCTCCAACATCTGGCAGCTGTTTTTTAACTGATTTTTACAGATGCTGACAGAAGGAATCATCTCTCCATTTCCCATTAGTTTCATTATTGATGGTGTTTGTCAGCACAGACAGAGTGAGTGGCTTCCTGCTGAGTCTGTCGACTAAAACGCAACCATGAACTCATGATGCTCTAAAAACAGATCTTTATTATATGTCATCCTCCTATCTGTCTCTATTCAGCCTAAATTGTTGGATTACACAAAAAGAACCTTTAAAAGGTCACATCTCTCGTCACTAACCTCCCCAGCTATTAGAAGCTAAAGCCTCCCTCATGAATAAATTCCAAAAAGAGCTTTCTTTATCGATTTTAATAAATCAATGATCACTTAGGTGTGCCCATTATACCGTTATTATTCCAAATAAAGTTATAACCTACAAATAATTTCAAAACTTGGGGATCTAAAGCCCTATTAAAGATCCCTGCAATAAAATAATAATAAAGAAAAAAGTATATTGGAAATCAGCCATGAAAAGCTTAAAAAATAAAGCAAAAACAAAAACTATCCTCGTCAGCCGCTGCCCAACACAAAGTACTAACACACATATTAATGACCTTTAAATCTCCGCTTCTAAAGTCAAATAAAAAAGGTCAAAACTAAAGGTCAAAAATAAACATCTCTATCACTTAAAATGAGTTCATGATGAGGTAAGAGTAGCGTTTAGAAAAAGATCTTTACTTCTATCAAGACATCCAGTATAACTGCAGCTTTATGTTTGCTGTCTGTGTCACTGTGGTACGGAAGAGGATGAGGGCAACGTGTGATTTTAAAAAAAAGAAGACAATTCTGAGTTTAGAATCAGAAATCTGGGAATAAAGAGCTTGGCAGCAAAATTCCCGCCAAGTTCTTGTTAACTTCAGCATCCTGAGCATCCTGCCTTTACAAACATTACAGGCATGGGATGGGATGGGATGTGCACGGCCCGGACAGGAGGGCTCTGCAGCAGGTGAGTAAGACTGTGCAGAACATCATCGGTATCTAAGAGAGACAGAAGTGTCCTCCGTCGTACCTCCAGACTACAGAGCAGCTTCTTTCCTCGGGCTGTGAGACTCCTGAAGTCTTCCTCCACACTCCAACACAAACAATTGTTTATATTGTTCTTATGTAGCAGAATGGGACAACAACTGCATTTAGTTGCACAACCCTGTTGTACAATGACAATAAATGATCCTTGTATCCTTGTGTTTTCTAAACTCCAATGAAGAGACAGTTTTATTCAAGTGGCAGCTTGTACTGGGATGAGACCTGGTATTGAGCTCTGTGGGATGTTCTAGGAGCTGTGTGCCGACATGAGATGGAATTGTTTAACAGACAAAGGTCTTTCAGAAGAACGGGATGTGAGACAGCTCAGTGCTGAGACAGATACCCACCTAAGTGCTCAAGGGAGTCCATTCAAATTTCATGATCATATCTCAGATGCTGCATCAAGGTCTAAAAGAAGTAAGACAGGGGAATCTACTGGCTGCATGCTTTTAGTTTTTTTGGTTTAAGATGGAAAGTCATCGAAAATCTGAGGGGAAGTTGTTCAAAATCTTGTATTGTTGACCTGCATTGTGTGCTTATTGTCATTATAGGATTTCTCTGAAATTATTTCCTGACTTGATTGAAAAGACAAAATAGCTGATATAATATAGGTCAAAAAGTACACATATGTATATCTTCAGTCTTAATTAAGTGCATTCATGTCAGTTGTTTTTCATCACCCCTGTAAATGCGATGATTAGGCCATAAGGCTTTTAATGCAAATAGCTCTGGGACGAAACACCTCACATCCTCGTTTACATAAATGTGAATAACCGTGGGTCACTGAACAAGCTGTGACACAGCAGACATCTCTAAAGTTCACATTGTGCCTTTGGAAATGCTTAACTAAAGCAGCAGTCTGGATGAATTAATCCGAAAACAAAAGCAAAAAGGTATGGGGAGGTCAAAACTGCAGCTAATGTGCCACGATGTGAAGTTAATAATGCATTTCTGTCTTCATTTTATTGATGGTGCACATAAAAGAATAGAATCAACTTGTTTTGACAGTTGCCAATAAAGGTTCATGCACCAAGATGTTATATCACCCTGCAGGTACCTTGGCTCAAATTGGCTCTTGCAGACTATAATGCAAAATACTTGGTGTGTGTGTGCATGTTGTGTGTGTGTGTGTGTGTGTGTGTGTGTGTGTGTGTGTGTGTGTGTGTGTGTGTGTGTGTGTGTGTGTGTCAGTATCTCTTGCAACCAGAGATAAGCCTGACAAGGGCCACAGTTGAGAGCGGTCAGTGGTGTGATATGTCTTCTGGTCCTGAAGGCATATCATCTCCTGAAACAATTGACTGGTTAGAAACATAAATACTGTGTGCAGTATAATACTGTACACAGTATTATACTGTGTGCAGTATAATACTGTACACAGTATTATACTGTGTACAGTATTATACTGCACACAGTATTATACTGTGTGCAGTATAATACTGTACACAGTATAATAATGCGCACAGTATAATAATGCGCACAGTATAATAATGCGCACAGTATAATAATGCGTACAGTATAATAATGCGCACAGTATAATACTGCTCACATTGTCCACGGAGCATTCCTAATATTGTTATGGTCAAAGCATAGTGTTAAATACTTGACCTATATACATTTTTAGTCGTATTTTTGTACACTATTCTTTTTTAGCTCTGTTTTGGGTCTCCACCAACTCTTTCGGAAACATCTGTCTCTTGTGTTCTGCTTTGTTCACCAGCTGGTCGCTAACTTTGTTTGTCTGCTGTGCAGGTCATGTACAGTTCTTTTTATCAGAGCTTTTGCAATGAAAACAGCTCCCTGCTGCATCTGGAAACAACACTGATGTTTCAGGCTGTCAAACCAAAACAATTAGCTTAAAGACGCTAAAATGCTCTGAGCTGATGGGCGGCGGATGGTAATTCACTGTGGTTTAATCCCTAAACCCTTTCAAATTAAGCATTCATTAAACTGATTGTTGATATAAAAATATTGTTAAGTGCTCCTTTAAGCCTATTAGAATTAGTTCACCTTTTTGGCCAAGTGGTGGCAGCGGGACAACCACATGACATATTGTTACCTTATGCAGTTGATAGGGTGAATGTTGCAGACACATAGCAACATTAGCTTTCATTTGAAGTCATGTTTCCTCTCATCGTTGCCCTTTTCAGCTTTGTTAAACCCACTGTGCTATACCTGCCCGTCCCCACACAGCAGACACACACAGTAAGCTAGCTAAGAGTTGGAATAGTATATATGGTATACTCGCCCGGGGGTCCGAAACACGAATCCATATGAATGATTTTTGCAACATATTTATCAATGTTTCTTTTATAAAACCAGAAGCGACAAGATAATGTGAACTTGAACTGAATGAGCTGAAAGACGCTAAAATAAAGCTCCGTAGAGTTGAATGCAACTGCAGAGTTAAGTGATAATTCTCAGGCATAGTGTAAACAAGTTTCACTGCACTCTTTGAATAAAGACTTCCAACTGCAGGCTAGTGGACCCACATGAGATTGAACCCGCCACCTTGGCATCGGTACAGAAGCACCATGTTCAAGCTAAACATAAGAGAGCTGCAGCAGGTATGGCAGCTGTTCATGCTAGGAGGGTTCAGACAGGGAGGTCACCACCAAGTGAGTGAAGCCTAATCTGTTCTGTGTGGCAGCGTTTCACAGCTCAAGCAGAGAATCAGAGAACAGAACATTCTGACTGTTATACTAAAGAGCAGCTTCTCCTTTCTGCACTTCAGTCATATTGTTACACCAAACTATTAAATCAAGATGAAGCTGATGAAGTGGAACAAGCAATTAGAAAGTCAATCAAAGTGTGGCTCAAATCTCAATCTGCTCATTTGTATCGAGACAGTTTAATTGCTGTACATCATAACGGCACTCTGCAGTATTCAATGTAATAGTTCAGGCTTTATTGTGCCGCATGGGCACATTTGTTCTGTAGGGCAAGGCTTTGAAGACAGCTTTGAAGAGGTTTCAAACATTCTTAAGGGAAGCATGTCTTTGCTCTTTCTGTCCATCATTAGGCTAATTAGGACTTCAGTAGCAGGGTGATCATTTGTAAAAGATGTGAAAAATATACCCTTTACTAAATAGAAAAAAGAAGCTAAGAGCCAGTTAGCTTAGCATAAAAACTGTAAACAAGGGGAGCTAGCTGTCTCTGTTTGAAGGTAACACAACCTCCGACCAGCACCTCTAAAACTCACTAATTAAAACAGGGCATATTTTATCTTACTTGTTTCATTAAGCCTAAAAACAACTAAGGCCGACAAGTTGTGGTTTTAGTTCCTGATTTTACACTTTCGTTTTTGTATGAATTCAACAAATAAGATCAGCATGTTAATTAGTGAGCTTTGGACATAGGCAGGTAACTTTCCCTATTTTCCAGTTTTTATGCTAAGCTAAGCAATCTTCTCATGACCATAGTTTAATACTTAGTGTAAAGAGATTAGAGTGCTATTCATTTTCTCATCTATCTCTTGGCAAGAAATCCAAATCAGTTGGTTTTTGGCGGATTTCAAATCTTTGGGTAGAGCCCGACCAGCTGTTTCCTGTCTTTTAGGCTAAGCTAAGCTAAGCTAAGCTCAGCTCAGCTAACTGTCTTCCTGGCTGTAGCTTCAGATTTAACTGACAGATCGAGAGCGGTATCAATCTTCTCGTTTAACTGTTGGCCAGAAAGCAAATAAGCCAAATATGAAACTAATAAGTTGTTTTCTTTATACAAAAATACATCTGGATGAATTCAAACCAAAGAAAGTTAAAGCTAGTGAGATACTGGTGGAGGAGCAGCCAAAGGGATATTTCACAACTTGACAACACCAAAATTGTTCTCATCATTGGCTAATTACTGACCTATGAAGCATTTGTAAATTATGTATTAATTATTAATAAAGCCAGAAGTTCCTTTATTCAAAGCTAAACTCTTCCTCAAAGTTTTTTGGGGTTATTTCCGTTAGATTTCTTTGTCCCATCATGTTAGCATATATAAATGTTTAAAGTTTAAAGGCCTCTCCATGATACTCTGTAAGCTCTGTGCTAATGAACACTTTCACTCTGGAAGGACAATGTGCATTTTCCTAACACTGCATATATGAAACTGTCAAAGCTCAACTAGTATCTGGTTCACTTCAAAGCTTAAAACCCTTTATGTTGAAAAGTTCTCTCCTCTGCAGATAAAATATTAATTTTCCAGCGTGCCTTTTTAGACCGCTTTCACTCCACCCCTCTCACATTATAATTACTGAAGTCACATGCCGGTCACTTATTGGTTTATGCCAGTTTACCTCGACAGGGCAGTCCAAAGAAGGGCCTGACGTTTAAGCGTCTCTGGCAACTTCATCCCTTTTTAATGCTTTTCATTCCGTTTCTATTGTATAATTCAGTAGCAGGACAGTAACGCGCTGAGAGCCGGTGTGTCATTAAGGAGGAGTTCAGACTGGGACGACTGGCTTTTGACTCCATCTGCTGGTCACTCACTTGGCTTCCATGTTAATATGTATACACTGCAGCTCTGTGAAGTGAAATAAATAAAAGAAAAAACAGTGGAGGGAATATGTAAAATAGAAATGACTTCAAAAGGAAAGAGCAGCAGGCAGAATAAAAATCAAAAATAATGTCCAGCCCAGGCAAGCAGAAGCAAAGACTGGAGTGTGCTCTCACACTGAGCTGTCTGGCTTTCCCCAGGTGACACTGCTGTAAACTCACAGCAGACATTAAAGAGGAAGCCCGCTGTTCTTCCTCTCCACAGTGCCACCGCGCTCTCCTTCACCCGCCAACGCACCATCAAAAATGCAAAAGCATGGCATGAAACCAAAAGTGGAACATGGCTCGTGGTGAGGGGGGATATCACAGTGGAGGAGAGTAGCGCTGGTAGGGGGAGTCTCACAGTCAGACCGAGTAGTGTATTAACAAAAGCCCACGGTGAGCACAGCAGGCTTTTTATGGGGGGGGGGGGGGGGGGGGGGGAGAATGGCAGTGTATCTCTTAGACTTACACATCCTCATTAATTGACCTAAAAAGCCAGAACAGAAACAAATTACTGCCTGAAGAAAGAAAATGTATTTCTGCTGACGCCATTACAAGCTTTGATTCAAACAATGTGAGACACTTTAAAAAAAAACATAACCTATTCCCAGTTCATTAAAATTTCATTTGAAGTTCTGTCTGACAGCTGTTTCCTGGGAAACATCCTTTGGCATGAAGTGATTCATTTCACAGATTGCAGTAAAAGCCACAACTGCTTTAAGATAACAGACAGAGCGCCACCTACGGAGACTAAACTTCATCACAGGAGTATTCTAGTGCTTTAGTGTTGCTCCTGCGTAAAGATGTGGCACATTAAAAAAAGAATTAGCAGCAGAATGAACAGCATTGGTTTTCTCTTGGAGTCTCCCTGCCTGGTAAATGCGTTTTTAAAATGCTGTCAATCACTATGACCTCATCAGGGTCATCTTTTTCAGACTCCTCTAGAGCCACAGAAAATATTAAATAACCGTTTCCACATATTACTCCTCATGACGAGAAAACAGACCTTTACGCATAAAATGGGTGGAATGCACCTTTTAATGGAAACTTAAATTGAAGTTAGTTTTAAACAACTGAAGAAAATAAGAGACCTGAGCCTAATCAAAAATTGAATGGCAATATTTTTATTAAGTTAGGAAATCAACATATTTAAGAAATGTAATTATATACACTGGTTCTACTGTATGGATTTAAAAAAAGGACAAAAATAAGCTTGACACACCAAGCTAATACATGTTATAGACTTTGCATTTCACATACCCATAAATAGCGATCTTGGTTCAAATTATAATTACAAGTTCATGTTGTCCTGACTGAGTGGATGTTGTGCCGTAACCTCCCAGTATTTATTTGTTCACATCAGAAAATAAAATCAAGAACACGGTCACTGAACTGTTCTTAAATATCTTAAAACTACACTATAAAATACATAAAGCATATCTACCATGTGTTCCATGGGAAACAAAGAAAAAGGCAATGGTATAAGAAATCATTTCTCATGACATAGTGGTAAGCCTTAAAATAAACTTTCAAGCGATTTCAGTACGGTCATTTACAACAGGTAAAAGAGGCAGGGTTTTCACCATTAAAGCAGGCAAATAAGTCTAACATTTGCTACTTTGTTCAAAATATACAGAAAACGACATCGCTGCAAAACACTTCAGTCAGAGTCGCTTGTGGCGTGCACCACGGTTAACAACTATGCTGAAATTCACAGGCTGTAGCAGATAAAATGGGGACGTTTGACAATGTAGTGTACAGTAGTGGCCTTTGTAATCCAGTGTTCAGTGACACGTGCGACTGTTCCTCAGTGGTCCTCTTTGTCCCTGCCTTTCTTGTCCTTCTCGTCCTGCAGGGCGGTGCCCAGCTTCTTGATGAGCACCGACAGCACCTTGTCTAACGGGTCCATCACGCCCCTCTGCAGCCACTTGGGAATCGTAGTCCGTGCGTGATGGAAGCCCAGCTTCTGCAAGATGTAGTCCACACCCACTGGGTCGATCTTACGTCCCGTCCAGGAGATGAGCCTGAACAGAGAGGAAATGTTGAGTTTAGTTGATGCATGCTTATAATGTGAGAATTATTTCAGCTCAGATTGATAAAAAGGAGCGTTTTAAAACTACAGAGACGATAAATAAAAGTAAACATCTATTTTTTACAAAGTGTTGTTCTTGCTTAAATGTAATGATATCTTTTTCCCTTTACTTAAAGCAAACAATGACCACTTAAAATGCATTATAATGTGATTATCAGTTACTCCAACAGTGGTTATAATGCATAATAAAAAGATTATAATGTATTACAACTATGGGAATTATAATACACTATGATCTTTGCAAAAACAATGTGTTATAATTATTGTATTAAATCATTCTGAGTAATAATGAGTACTTATAAGTATAATTATGCAGTGTTATAAGCAGATCATAACGCATTATAAGTAGTTTATAATGAGTTATAGACATGGGTGTCAGCAGTTTTTAGTGTAAAACAGTCATTTTAATGTAATTTCTAATCGTCCTCTACAATGATGCATGACAGCCTTGTATGCCTGGAAATGCAAGCTGGGTCTGTGCATCATTGTATAAACAAGGTCATAGAGAATGTGCAGCGTGACAAACGCTCTTTTCTATTATTCCTCTGCCAGTTTGGAATGAGCGTATTCATGCATGAGCATTGTGACTCCGTCATAAGAAAGAGAGTGCGTCTGTTAACAAAACAAAACACTCCAAATGTCTGTGGTGCTCTGGAGCGGCGCTGACCTGAGAGTGGGCTCCAGGTGCCAGGTGTTGCACATGAACTCCCTCCAGTCCACCGTGGTGTAGTTGATGCCGTCGTCCTTGTCCGTGGAGCTCTCGTCGTGCAGGGCTGTGGGGCTCTTCTGGCCGGGCCGAGTCGTGAACATCCGCGGGGCGAAAAGGGCTGAGGACGCGCGGGGGAAGAAGAGAAGGCAATGAGGTTGTTTGCTTCAACAACAACAACAACAACAACAACAACAACAACAACAACAACAACATCCAGGAGGCAGAACACAATACACATTCATTAATATCCCTGAAGGCACCTTGATACTATAGATCGAGACTCTATTCACATTCAAATACCCATCTGCCCTACTTCAATTAATCAGGACGGATCAAGCTGATGGAATATCTTCTCTCTTTCTATTCAGCTGCAGAATCAACAGAACAAAAGTCACTGTTGTAATTGTCATGAAGAATGTGAGGTTGTCTGCATAAAGAGTGCTAATTTGTTCCTTTGTGACAATGTGGAAGCCATTAAAATGCTGCCTGCGCTGGGCACTGTGACCTCCCCGCTGTGTGTGAAAATAACTCTCGGCTGCCTGCGTTTCATGCTGCACTCCAAGTGGCTTCACAGGTACAGAGGCAGAGAGATGTGTTTAATATGGTTATTTCTCCTTGGACAGTTTGATGAGTCATTTTCTCTTCGCAGACTATTTTCACTCTCAAATTACACTTCATGGCTACACCTGTAGTAGATGACTCAGATATCCCAGAGAGTGTAAACAGTGACCAAACATTGTTTATCTATCGCTGAGTGAAAGGGTTAAAGGGAACGTTTGGATAGTTTAAAGTGGGGTTACACACAACAGATGCAGTCTGGAGAGGCAGACAGGAGGACCAGTACGGAGCTAAGCAATGTACTGCTGTGGACGGGGGCTACGTAAAAAAGGAAATCAAAGTCAGTGTACGCTATACTGAAGCAGTTATATATTCTCTCTTCAAAGCCACCACACTCCTTTGACAAAAACAGTCATTTTACTTGCAGTCTGCCGCTGCCTCCATCAGTTAGTGAGTTAGTGAGACTTTGGTTTGGATTCAACACAATTGATTAGTTTGAACAGCAACTCCTGAGTCTGGTGGCTTTGAAGAGAACGGCTGCAGTTTCCCGTCCTGATGTTAAGGTAAAGCAGTGGAAATATTCTAAATACAGCGAACACTTAAACTGATGTAGATTTGTTTTAGGTGGCTAAAATACGTCCACAGCAGAACACTGGTTAGCTTCTGTGCTGGCACTCCTCTGTGTTTTCCACACTTCAAAACATCATATGAACTATTCCTTTAAGGAATGAATGAATGAATGGATGATGGTGTAAAGCCAGAAACCTTTCTCCTTCTCCTTCAGGTAGGCAGAAACCAGGTCATGAAGAAACATGATGAGCTCAGCGTCCATGGTGACACAGATGTGGTCTGTGAACTCCGTCACCACGCTGCACTCCACTTTGGGTTTGCTGTTGGAGTCTGGGAAAAAAGTAAAAACAAAAAAACATAAAAGATCTGGAGCAGAGACAAACCATTGCTTCTTGTACTTTAACTTCCTCCACACCTGTAGGGTTAGCATGAGACTAGACTTCACTAGAGTTTGCACTGAGTGTATACGACAGACTATAACATGGAAGTGTGTTTTGTCAGCGGAGCTGTGTGTTACAAATGGTCCATCACTGACCTTGGCCTGAAAGCAAATGTCTTTAAACCAGATTGAAAAAGAAAACAATAGTTTACACAATATTTGCTGACGTGATGAAAGGAAAGAGTCTGACCGTAGAAACAGTCAGAGGAAATACTTCTGTAGTTTCATTACTTTGTGTACCTGTTAGAGAGGGTTCATCAGGATCTTGTACGTGGATAGACTTGAAGTCCAGTTGCATTCTGGGAAGAGCAAAGATTGTCTCAGTCTCATGGTTGTAGCTGGAGGAGCTGCGGAAGCTGCTCAGCAGACTGGAGCTCTTGGCAGCCACTCCGCTCTCTTGGTTATTGGCTTCCACGTTCCTGAGCAAGTTCAACTCTGAAACAAGAGATAAGACGCGTCAAAAAAAGCTAATGTTCACACTTCTGTGCTCCCCTGCTTTGTTCAATACAACAGTATCTGCACCTATTTTACATTTAAGATAACAGGCAGCAGCTGAAAGTAGATCGACAGACAGTGGCTCTTCTGGAGAAAGAAAGCGCTGCGTCTGTCTTCTTTTAGTCAGAGCTGTCTGAAGCTGGGAGGTTTAAAGTTAGGAAAGAAGATAGCACAATGAAGCAACCATTTGCATTCCTCTTCCACTTTATTAGGTTGTCGGAGATAAAACTAAAACAGCAAGCCTACAAAAATTCTAGCAGGCTAGCAGGCGTACGATAACGTCAGCATGCGTACGATAACGTCAGCATGCGTACGATAACGTCAGCACGTGCACTTCTTTTGATTGGATACGCACTATTGTGAGGCAGAGCTATGCAGAGCTAGCAAACTGAACTTGAACGAGCTAATTTGTGTAGATTTCTACAAGCTGTTTTTTTTCAACCCACAATGGCTGAAGGAGGAGAAGAGATCGATTTGGTCGCAGATATAATTACAACGCCATTTTCAAGACAAACCTTTCAAGAAAAGCTAGACATCGTGAGAAGAGAACGGCCAACCCCGATGCTAGCGAGCCTATAACAGCCGGGAAAAGGGTTTGTCCGCCACTTTCAAATCACTAACTACGAGCGGTACCCATGCCTAGGCCTAGGTGTGAAATGCACGACCCGCCACTGCTTCTAACACATGTATATCTATAAGGGTAGTGTACAGTGCACTGTACATGCAGTGTGTGATTAGACATGCACCCATCTCATACGCAGGTGTGACTAATAGTTTTAGTCCACACTCACAAGCCCAGATGTAACATCGCAGACCACTTTTTGGTTGCTAAAATTGTTCCTCTTGTTCATACGGGCTGTGAAGAGTTCCAGTTTTCATTGTACAAGTCTGCATATCAGTGTTGTTTCAAGACAGACTTGAATAAATGTGAATCTTTAATAAAGTTTGTTTATGTCAGTGTCACTTATAAAATTCTGCGTTTTCACTTCAGACATGGCGGGCTGACGGGGGTGAGGTACAGATTTAAAATTTGGGAATACAGGATACAAATAACTGAGTCGCATTTAAAAAATATATTTATCTATCTATCTATCTATATTATTATTTATTTTGTAAAAAACTAAAGAACTGGTTACCTTCATTCCTCATGGCAGTGACGTAGTTGAACCATTCTTTGACTGTAGCGACTCCATGTGGGGGGTTTTCATGCCTCCGCCGAGTTATTTTGGTTATGGTGGCCATTGGACTTTCGAGTGCACCACAGGGTTTGGTCACCATAGTGTTATGACCAAGATGGAAATCCAGTGTCTGAACAATGTAGGTAGAATCATCTTTGGAGCCTGGATGGGACACGGACAGAAGTCAGTTATTAAAAAAGCATCACAGTGTTAAATACTAGTTATGTTTTGTTATTAATCATTCTTTAATTTATACAATTAACATTTTGTCTCACCGTCCTCCCAGATCTTCTGTGCCTCCGTCCAGAAGGCGATGTTGGGCTCCTCCAGGTGGAACAGAGCCCACGACTTGGAGCGGAAGTTGGGCCCGTGGAAGCAGGCCAGGGTCATGTGATTGCCATGGAGGCTCATCGAACCGCCCAGCTGCACGGCGTCCTCGGGCAGAGGCATCTGGAAGAGGGAGATGTGGCAGCCAGCGATTACCTTCAGCACCCCGGGCCAGTGGCGATGATGGGCTGCATCCATGTCTGCGTGACAAAGACGGTTAGGAGACACAGAAGGAGAAGCGAGGCAGACAAATCAATCCTGACCTGAACATGAGGCATGGTGCTAACAGGATCCATTTCTGTGTATAATGTTGTGTTTATCCTTTTATAGCCTCCACCCCTTTTAAGTGTGTACTGCTTTTTGTTTGCTATTAATTATCTCACAAGCGTGTTTGATTACATTCAGTTGTTGAACCACCTTGTCAACTGTTTGAAAAAGTGGTAGACAAATTAAGCTTATTAGAATTACAAATCAGTTCACTTCCTATTACCAGCTCGACTGCCTGAGACACTTGCTGTGCATACATTATTCTGCTGAAATGTCTTCCAGCAGTATAGAAAGAGGCTCACAAAGCTCCGCAGATCCTTTCTCCGCGTTGATGACGGGGGTTTTGGGGGGCAGGTAGGGACCAGGGCCCCAGGTGGAGAGGGCCCGCTTGCTGGTGTCGAACTGCTGGGTGAAAAACTCCTGCAGCTTCATGCCGATCTTGATGAGGTCTGGTGTGGTGGAGCGTGAAATGATCACCTGGAAAATGTCCCAATGCAAATCTCCATGGACGAAGATTTCACTGGAAGAAAAAGATGGAGAGGGAAAAGGTGAGAAACAGGAAGATAGAAGATGAAGGCAGCTCAGAAGACAGATGGCAATAGTGCAGATTAAACACCACTGCATCTGGAGTGGCAGGTCTGCATCATCATTTTGTTACACTGGCTTGCAAAGTAATTAAGAAAACCCTCATGACGGTTAGAGGAAAAATAACCAAAATCTGTTCCCTCAAGCTCCAGCTGCTATAATCAATCTGAACTCAGGTGGCTTTAGTTTTACCAGGCGACATGAACCAAACTAAGAAACGGACCAAAGCGAAAAACTTGCATTAAATTTGCCCAAAAAGAAAAACAATTAATGACAAATTCACAAAAGGATTGTGCGGCTTTTGTGGCCACTAAAGCTGCACAAATGAGTCAACAACAAACTGTAACTCTCAAAGCATCAAAGGGTGAAACGCTCCCCTAACTGCGCTGCAGAGCAAATAGCTTCTCGGTGCCATTTGCACGTATTAAAAAAAAAAAAAAGGTGCTATGCAGACATTTGGCTCAAAATGCCCCTTTGCAAAAGAAAATACACAAAGATCATCGCTAATATCCACACACAAATTATTAGCTTCTGCAGAGAGTTGGTGGTAACTGAAGCTCATTCATACGAAATGATGCATCGCAAAAAAGGAATGAATAAAGCTCCCCTCCATGTCATGCTCTGAACAAACATGACGGACAGAGACGAGGATAAAAGGGAACGATAAATACTGTTATTATATAAACGATGTCACCAGTGTCAAAGCAAAACACATCCTTCTCTTTACAAGTGTCAGTCGCCTCTCGACTCACTCAGTAAGAGAAACAGATACGTGTGTTCCTCTCCTGGCAGGAGTTCAAAAGACCCCCACTGCCGTTTACGCCCGAGAGCATCCCGCCGCTATATGGATAAGTGCAATCACCTTTTCTCCGACAGGCTGGTGTCCACCGTGCACAGGTTGACCTTCCATTCGTCCTGCAGCTGCAGGTCAGCATTGCTGAAGACTCCCATCAGGATGCTGGAGCCCATGTAGTCCACGCGCGCCTCTGTGGACCCCATGGTGATCTGGATCTTATGGCTGGGCTGCTGGTTGGGGTGTTCGGAGATGTGGGCTAGAAAACAGACAGTGATGGGTTAACACTGTAGAGCTACGGGACCGTTCATACAGTGACGTGGCCATCCAGCTGGACAAGAGGGGAAACAATGATTTTATTTAACCTAAAGTAGTTTATATAGTCAGTAGATGTATTATATAATACATCATTTATTTTGCCAAAGATTGAGATGATGTGACATTAACATAAGATAAAGATGTAGCATCAGTATAAAGAGCTGTATACTCACATGCACACGTGTAAATACAGTCCACTCAGAAGTGTATGCAACATATAAATATCTTTATATTCGCTTATTGAAACAGCAAATGTGCAACATATAAAGTATACATTTACTCAGGAAGTTTAACAGCGTGTTTCAGTCTGTGTGTTATCCCTGCACAGCTCAGCTGGAACAAGAGCTGCTAGCGAGTTGCAGGAAAGCAGCAGAAGTCTGGAAGGATGCTGCTTTGTTTACTTACAGACCATCTCCAGGGTGTTCACGTCTATATTTCCGCCCACCACCCCGCCCTTGGAGTCCAGCTTGGAGCGGCCGAGGCCCACGGACATGCTGATCTCTCGGTCCCGGTTGCTTCCCACGGACAGTCGGCCCTGACTCTTCAGCCCGCTGGTCGTCCAGCTGGAGGGTCAAACACAACTGTGAGCGCTGCTGAATAATGTGCACATGTTCTCTATGAAACATGAAGGACTCTCATTGTGCGGCGATAAACAGGTAACTGGACAAGTCGACATGTCAACATGAACGAATGCACTTTGTTCATGTAGCACAGAGGGCTTTAACATGCAGCAGCAGCAGCAAAGGAGAAGTGTGAAGTGAGTATTATCTGAACACCAGAGAAAATCAAAGAAGCTAGTGATAGGCTGTAATAGAAAACCTTTCGAGTGGTCGTTTAAAAGTGTCCTGAGTCAGCAACTCCACTATCTAATGTCATATCTTTGTGTCATGGTGGCTAAAAGTTGCAGCTCCAAAGGTTGTTGTTGTGGAGCTGAGGAGCATGTTAGGGTTTGTGGAGGATCATTAAACAATAGGCAGTCTGTGATATGAAAGAGGGCGAGCAGGTTTACTGTCTTAAATAATAAGAGAAAGACTTGGCAGGAGATACAGGGAGCCAGAGTGGGAGTTAGTTCGTATTGGAATCAGCAGCATTCTGAATGCTCTGAATTTGAAATAGCTTCTCTTGGTATGTCAGTATATCGAGCGTTACTAAAGCTCAAAGCAGCTTTTCAGCATCTTGCTGGCTCAGGGGAGGTCTCACCTTCGCTACATTGCCTCAATGAGAAAAGGCAGTTTTGGTTAACAAATTGAAAATGAGAATTTAAAATGTCTCTCAGTTCTCTCTTTATTAGCACATTTTGTAATGTGTGACTACAGCTTTGTTTTCCTGGGATTTTATAGATACACTTCTTGCTTTAAACAAAGACTACACCTATTCATGTAAGAAGAATATTGTGAAGTCCTAAATCATTTAAACTAGAGCGAGCGAGTAGACCTGCTGAGCAAGAGGCCGGAGCCTCCTGTGCTGCTCAGAGTCCCACACATTTCCACAGAAGAAGATATTATTTTTGTAGTGCCTCGGCAATCGATGTGTTGCGTTTGTAAATGATTCAGCAGGATCTTCTGCAGTTCTGCCCTAACTGTAGAGACAACGGTTGTAAAGACTGCATACACCGAGTGTGAAACACAGCAGTGTTTTACAGATTGATTGAGCCCACAAGGGTTAGAGGAGCACCAGAGAGGACACGAGGAGCAGGAGACACGCGTGAGGATGTTTCTACATGTAGCAGCTCCAATAATTGATGCTGAACATTCTCAGCTCCAATTCAAATCTGTACCCTGAGGGGGAAATACTGGTGTCAGCTTATGTATTAATATTGATTAACTATTGTATCATGGGTTATTGTTATGGGAAAGGAAACAAAACATTAGGAGTAAAATGTTTTGCTTTTTTAAATGTGCATATAGTAGGAATATTTCTTATCTTGGATTTAGGGCTGGGTGATAATTCAATATGATTATTTATCCTCTTTCAATAGTTCATAATAAGCACATACAGACTCACATTTTCTAAATTTAAATCAAACTATTGTCTTAATCCTATTACTCTGTGTGTGTGCCTGCAGGTAAACAGACTACAGCTGGAAATATATTTGATTTATTCTCTATAATTTCACGTGAAACTCTTATTTTCATTTCGCAATGTTATTATTAATAAAATAAGAAAATCTGTAAAGTATTAATTTCACGCAGGAGTAAAGATAAATAGTCTTTACCTCATGGTTATTTCATATCCACTATTTAAACAGATATATAAACAGAAAACACGATATATGATGATATATATTTTTATCGAGTTATGAAATGACCTCAGATGGAGATAGAAGACTTTAGACACATCACCGAGCCCTACTTGAAACACCATATTATTTCTCTTAATAACTATTAGCGTGAGATTTATTATTGATTATGTGATGCTTAAAGGAACAGAACATATTCTTTAGATTGCAGTTAGATAAGAAGATCGATATCACGGTACAGCAGGTCTCTGAAGCTCAGTAGCTAACATCGTACATCTCATTGGTCCGTACACAAACCTACTGGAGCGTAGAGCCGATCCCCGTTTCCAGACTTCATGCTAAGCTAAGCTAACAGAGTAGTGCTATGGATCTGAAACCCAACTCACGTATTGTTTCCCATGACGTTGCTCATGTTCATTTGGACAGTGAGCTGTTTCAAGTTGATGGCAAACACAACCAGGGTCTCCCACGGCGCCCCCTGCTGACCCGCTGCCTTGCCGTTTTTACTGAAGGAAGGGGTGGATGTCTTAGTCACCGAGTCTAGACGGGAAGGAACAAAGTGAGGTGAAAGGCGGAGAGGACAAACTGTGAGCATCTCGTGCACGTCATCCTTGCATTTTGCACATTGTTGTTTAACAACCTGAATTGTGCTTCTGTGTGAAGAAGACAGAATATTTCAGTTTGAGTTGCATCTGAAAGCGTGTTTGTAATCACCTCTCCTGGGAGCAGAGGAGTCGGACACGCTCCTGGTGCGTCCAGGCGCGGGGGACTTGAGGTGGCCCATGCCGCCCGGGGACATGTTGCTTCCTGTCGAGTGCTCTGAAAAGACGTTGGGGGATTGGGGCATGTGCTGTGTCCCCGTGCTGCCGTCCCACGTCCTCCAGTAGGCTTTCCGGCTGGACTCGGGGGACAGATGTTGGGTGACGTTTTCGGCCGAGTCAGGGGTGGCGGGGCCAGAGGCTGAAGAGAGGTACAAAGGTTGAGAGATATTTGTTAAAGGACAGCCTTGGAAATGTCAACATGTGGCAGTGGGAGGAACTGTTGGCTGAAGGAAGGTCAGCGAGACGGGATATTAAAACTAAACACAAGCTAAACCCGTGGGGATGAGGAGGTAGACGAAGAGAAAGAACCATGAATTTTAATGCAGATTTCTGCATCCAGTAGAGATGAAGTATTTATTTTACTGGAAGGCTGTTAGAAAGTAAGCATTTGTAGCATTGTCTTATACAAAAGTCAACGATGAACACACACAAAGTTGTCATTTTGGAAAATGCAAAGGAGGCGGTGCTTAATGCAGCGAGAGCCGACACATCGTCCCCCTGGTGACCACTGCTCTGCTGTCGCGCCACTTTACAATCTAATCCATGTCAGTTACAACAAGCTCTCTTCCCAAACAGAAAACACTCGGTCAAACCTTCATTCTCAGAAACTCCCTGAAGATTTTGAAAGAAATAAAAAATGTGGGGCTGCTGGGTACACTATAGACTATAATCCCTTATTCAAAGTGGCGCTGATGGACAGAGTGTTGCTGGACTGCAGGGCGAGTGGACCGAGCTGTATTGAAGATCTCAACATAGATAATACATGTGCCTCATTCCTTGAGCTCCAAACTGAATATCAACAATATCCTCAACCACTCAACCATTTAGCCATTTCACTACCAAACGTTTTGAACGTTTTGAACGTTTTGGTCCCAGTAAATGCCACTAAACCTCAGGGAGGCCTGGGCCGGAGAATTGTAGTACTCCACATTATCCTGGATATCCCCATATGGTGGCAGTCCCCCCCACCCATGAGTTGTTTGTACCCGTTACCTGGAATGAGTCTCCTGAATCCTCTTTCTTTCTGTTGCTTTGTGTAAAGGTCCCGAGTGTTTAATGTCTTTTGTGTGTGTAAACATAACATGCCATTCTTATGCAAAGCCACTGGGAGTCAGAAAGTCACCTGGCAGGTTGATAGTCTGGTCTCCCAGGAAGAGGCGCCGGGCGATACTTCGACGGTACCAGGCTCTGGGGAAGGCCAGGATCTCACTCAGGCGTCTCATGTCGTACTTGAAGGAAGCCGAGCCAATGTCACACACAGCTGAGGGGAGAAGATTACGTTGGTTTAAAAAAGGTTCCACAGTGCACACACATCCTTACAACAAATCTACAGGGGAACATAAGCACATGTGCATCCTGACATTCAGATTGGAAAGCACATTTCTCATCCATCATGCTGCCCACTCTCATTTCTTCACTCGTCTCTTCCTGGACTCATTGTGATGGGAAAACTTCAAACCCTGCCTTTGTCTTGCGGTAGCTCACATCAAAGTTCCCACAGTGCAGCTGATACAGATCTATGACTGTGCACAAAGCTTTATTTCCATGAGCCTCGTGGCCCTAGGGGACCTGGTGAGGTTCAGAAACCTCTCCCCACATGACTTTGTTTCATACGGCACATTCACACAGGATAAGCAAAGTCTGTATTTGACACTATCCCCTCGTATATGACATTATAAATATATTATAGAGGCCTATTTATGTTTCTATAATATTGACAAAGGCCTGCTGCACCGCGTGTCTCCATGCTCTGCAGCGTGATGAGCCTCCTGAAGCCTGTCGACACATTTCATTATAACACGGCCTCCATAATACTCGACCAGGAAGTAGGCAGAAAGCAAACGACCCCGAAATCACAGAGAAGATGATTATTTTATCACATGACCTCGGTGCTTGATCGATCCTTTGCAGAGGAATTATTACTTGACAAACTACAGATGTGGTAGATTGGCACGACCTCCGCAGTTATTACATATTCCTGGAGTTTCCCTGGTAACACTAGTCCTGTGTGAAAGGGCTTCATAATGCATCTTATCCTCTTAAGATCCTACACCGTAAGCATTCTGTTGTACATCTCTTTAAATACAATTGATGAAATTCCCCATTATTGCTTCACGTTTGCTGGGAAGTCCCTGATCTCCCCTGCCGGATAGTATTTCAACTTTACAATCCTTCCAGAAGCGACTGCACAGGAAGAGTCGCTATAATCTACTGCACGTCTCAGAGAAATGTTGACGGTGTACCTGAGATGTTGATGAGGGTGGTGTCCATTTTGCCACCTTTGGCAGGAATGAAGCTCTCGATGAAAGTGGGGCCTCCGGTACGCCTGATCCTGGACAAGCTGACCTTCACAAACTCCAGGTTGATACTCAGAGAGTCTTTTCTTCCCGTTACTGAAGAAGGCTCCTCGTCTACTGTCCCTTCAGGAAAAAGAGCGACAATCATGACGATCACTAGTCTAATTTCAATCTTTATTCTAATTTCCTGTTTTGCGTTGATTGACAGCTGTGGATGGACAGGAACGTGTGAGAGGGGATTAAGGACTCAGCCTGGGTACATGGGACACCCGCTTCTTTACATCATATCCACAGCCTGCAGCATTGCATTATTAGCACATTGGAATATTACAACCACTTTTTCCTTTCCTACCTAATGGCCCTGGGCCCGGGGGCAGGCCTGTGACCGCAGATTTCTGCTTTCCGGCACCGTAGGGGTGGAACACGTAGAGGGAGAAGTCAGACATGCAGGCGGTGAAGCTGAGGCCCGAGGAGTTACTGGGGGGGGCGGTGAGGTCGGACTGGCTGCTGCTGTGGCGGCTCCTGCCCAGAGGGCTCCCCAGCAACGGAGAGGCTGGGAGGGGGCAAAAGAAGGGCGGAAAACACAGAGGTTAGACGAGCAGGCAGGTTCTGCAGGCTCTCATCGAAGGAATAATCCCAAAGATTTTACAGAAATGTCCGGGGTTGTCAGGCTTTTAGAATTTAAAGCCCTCTTCTGATGAACACCTCCCCAAACCAATGAGAAGAAAACTCAACAGCACAAAAATAGGGAAGAAATAAATATGTGTTAATTCCAGCTGTAGTGACCAAGATACATATTGTGCTTACAGCAACACTTGGGCTGGCTTCTGGGAAATAATGATATCAATGAAATATTAATGTATCCAGGGTCACGTTTCCCCGCCACACGCTTTGGAGCCTTTACTGGCGCAGGTTTTCTCACATCACTAGCGCCTTGAGATTGCTTTTAGCTTTGAAAGGCGCTTTACAAATACAATTTATTATTATTATTACTTCTTCATTTCAAAAACTGATCCATTGTGTGTCACTGCAGCGAACAGTGGCCAAACATTTGTTTTGTTTCTACCTGGTGATGTTCTGATTGGCTTGGTGATATTCAAACGTAACTGCTCATTCAAACTTTTATTTAAATCAGACGGTTTTATTTGTGAATTCTTGAGAACATTTAATAAATAACTAGATTTGTAAATCACAATGTGTTTATTCTAACCACTCGGCCACCAGTGGGAAGTGAGATCCTGCAATTACAATCACCACTTATTGTCATAGCCACCGCCAAAGAGAAGGAAACGGAGATCTTTCAGATTGTAACCATGAGTATTTGACACTAATGATAGAGCTTCATAATAGAGAGGAGGAGGCTAATTAGCATAGCGATCCAAACGAGTGAATGCATCACATGCATAATAATGCCATTTTTCTATTGGCTTTAGAACAAACTGTACATTTATACGATAAACACATGCCTGGACTATATCAAAAATATGACCGAGATGCTCTGTATATAAAAAAGTAAAAAGACAAAATGGGCATGGTGGTGTAAAAAAGACAGACTGGAGAGCAAAGTAATGAATGGATGAGGAGCAGCTGTGAGCAACATTAGACCCCTCAGGGAACAGACATGGCATGGAGTGTCGGCTAATAGACACGCTCAGCGTGTGATGGGCTCTCAAAGATTTGCTCCTCGCATATCTCTGAACACATTAGAGCGTCATTATTCCCCAGTTCATGCTCTACATACCTTTGCTGGGAGGTGGTTTGGGGATGTGTTGCCCTGGAGGAGTGGAGGAGGGGGGGGGGTGAGGTCCCTCAGTGGGATGTGCTCCGGTCGGGGTCTCCAGCTCTCCACGGTTAGAAGAGAAGACCAGGTCTAAAGAGGGCAGTTTGAGCATACACTCCACCCTGGACATCGGCAGGCAGCTGAAGCGGATCTGAGAGGGCTGCAAACACAGGAAGTTAAAGTCTGAATGTATGGCTTTACAGGTTATAGAGGACAGGGAGGGGCGATGATGTAAAGTAACAATTACAAACCTAACATCCGTAGCTAACACTCTTCGAATAGTTTCTGTTATTATTACAACAGTCTGAAAGGTAAATGTGCTCTGGAGTACAATCCAGGTGAAGAGCGAGCAGTAGACGTGATCAACATCCGGAAGATAACATTTGATTAGTAAGGGGTTTTAAGTGGTACAACACATGTCACATGTCCACAGGTCCCTGTGACAAATGCAATGTATAATGTCCCTCTTTCTGAGAGGCTTTATTTCTCCCTCTTACTATTCCTCGTCACATCGGTCCCCTTCTTCATGTTTTTCATGTAGTACTTTGGGGGGGAGGGGGGCTTTATTGAGCCAGACTGGCATGGAGGTGTCATGGGTGAGTGATGGGTCTAGAACTAAATGAAAAACTCCTAATGGATAAATAACTGGCTCCCGCAGAGCGTGTGAGGGCAGCGCAGTGTGACAACAGATCACCTACAGTTAGCCAGATGGACATGAACAACAAACAAAGGGTTAATCCTCCCCGACCACAGAACCCTTTAGTATGAATCCATTTATTATTATTATTAACTTATATATTTTTATTATTTCTTTATGCAGTTTATTAAACTTACTTATGAATAATATTATCATCATCATTTATTCCTCTCTCCTCGTCCTGCACGTTCCTCTGGTCAGTTATTCATTCATGAATATATGAAACACTTACACAACACACTGTCCTGCACACCAACACTTACACAACACACTGTCCTGCACACCAACACTTACACAACACACTGTCCTGCACACCAACACTACAACACACTGTCCTGCACACCAACACTTACACAACACACTGTCCTGCACACCAACACTTACACAACACACTGTCCTGCACACCAACACTACACAACACACTGTCCTGCACACCAACACTTACACAACACACTGTCCTGCACACCAACACTTACACAACACACTGTCCTGCACACCAACACTTACAATCCTGCGACTAACAGAAACAACTCAAACTCTGTGACGTATCTCAGATGATCACGTCTGTTCCGTACGTCTTGTGTTCATGTCTGCACACTTTGTTACTACTTTGTCTAATTTGTCATCCGCTTGTACTTAAGTCACAAAAGCACAATGGGAAGATATTTGGTTAATATACTATGAAGAGAAAGTAAAATAGCTATAGCTATTATAGCTAAGGGATTGGGAGATTTTGTTACTGTTATTATCTAATATTGCAACAGTCAGGTTGTCGGTACCTGAACCCTGACGTAGACAACCACATCCACAGGGAAGGAGGAGTAGGCCGACGTGGAAGAGGAAACCAGAGAGGTGGTAGATTCCTCCAGCTGCTCCACCGGGTCAAACTGACCCATGTCCTCCTCCTGGGTAGCCACAGCTGAAGGGAGGGAGGGACAAAGACATAAAAACAACAAGAGTTTACTATAAGAGCCAGAGCCAGAGCCGCACGAGCAGGATCTATACAGATCAGATGGTGTGGCTAACAGACCTGCGTAACTCCTTTCCACTGGAGTGATGGGAATAGTCTCCAGTGCTTTTTCCAGGAAGTCCAGCAGACAGGGGCTGATGACCATTTCCTCTGGCAGAGTCTGGAGGGCCACCCAGGCGTACAGCTTGGCTGCCTTCACCCCGCCACTGCCCTTTCCTTTGGCTGCAAAGACACATGGGACTTTAAATCTTCTCTATCCAGGACTATATGTTGACAACACTTTTGAAATTTATTTTTTACTTTTAATAAACTGGAAAAGACTTTATATATTTTTTTATAGTCGTCTTTGATGTCTTCCCCTTTGTGGTATGCATCAATATGCATGAGCACATTTTGATCAAAGGTGCCCTCTGCATACATGCCGTAACCGTCTGAACCCACAACCCGCCGCTGGCTTTGAAAAGCATGTTTTCTTTAAAGAAAATACATTTTTAAAAATCGTCAAAATTATACCAGATTTGCAGATTTTCATAGTTTTGATGGTTCATGAACAAATCATGCGTTTTATTTTTTAACAATTTCTGGTAGTATTACTTTGAATATTCTTGACTTCTCTTTACTTTTAGCCGTGATGAAGTGTAGGACTTGTGCATTGTTAATGTGACGAGAGCAACAGCATCCTGAAAGAGCTTGGGGGTTCAGAGGTTAAAATAAAGGCTGACATCACACACTTATGATTCGGTGGGTCCACGTCAAGATTGTAAAAATCATCAGATCGGAGCGCTGTGGCTCACTACTGTCGGTGATTACAGATGGTGCTAGGGCATGCAATGAAGAATGAGGGAATGCTCAGTACCTGATGGAATAGGTGGGGGCGGGGGAGGTAGGAGCGAGTTAGTCTTGCTCTGGACTGCATTGGGAGGGTTGGGAGGGCTGGGAGGGCTGATATCTTTCATACCATACAGCTTGGACTCTTTGGAGAGAGTGCGAGGGAGAGAGGATCCACGCGAGGCGTTGGGCGACTCCGTCTTCAGTGTCTTGGAGTTGTAGTGCAACTGAGGGACAGGACAAAGAAGAAGTCATCGTTAAAAAGCCCTAAAATAAATAAACAATTAGATTTCAAAATCATATATTTAGGCTACATGCCCCCAGAAGCAAAAGGTATTGAGACATACTTAATGGGTATGTGGGTGGCTTCTGGGGAGAGGCATGTTGGACCTACCGTATAATACTGGGGAGCTGTGATCCACATGATGGAAGAAGTTACTTTACATTTAGACTTACAGGTGGACGTCTTCATACAAGACAAACGGGTGCAACATGCCACATACCTCTGAGACCTGATGTTGTTAAGATAGCTTATGTTTCACCTCTGCGTCGCTCTCTGGATGTAAATAGTTACATAATGTCTCCTTTTTCATAGCTACTACTATAAATGAAATAAAAATAAGGCTGATAGAGTATATTTGTTACAAGATACATTCTTAATATATGATATATATTGTATATGCATTGTTATTGCCTGTGGATGTAATAACAATGCATTTTAAAAGTACAAAGTGAGAACTTGTGGATGCCGAGAGAGAAGCTGACCTTAACGTCGACTCCTGGAATGTAGAAGACTGTGGTCTCCATGTCGTTGGACTTGGTCTGCAGGGAGGAGGGACATTTCTTGCCAGCGAGGAGATGGGTGGTGGAGGTGTAGGTGGGCTGCAGCTTCTTCTTCTTGGGGGGAGACTCCTGGTCCAGACTCTTGAGGCTGCGCTCACAGCTCCTACAAACCCACAGGTACACGGAGAGCAACATGAACTTGTGTCGAGTTGTCTGAACATAGAAAGTGTTATTTCTTGTATCCACTGAGAACAAGCTACAGCATAACATTTCATCATTGGTGGATTTCATAACGTGGAGTTTGATTTGACTCGTTACTAGCCGTCACAAACAGCAGGGAAAGTGAGTCAGACTTTATACAGAATGCGGTTCTCTCCACAGTAGTTATCAGAGTTAGGAATGTGCCTTTCATCGCACCTCCTGAGGGAGATGTCCTCATGCTCTGGCTGCTGAGTAGTGGGATGAAGGACACACTTCCCACTGTCTATCTCCACACGGATATCCAGCTCAAAGTCGATGTTTCTCTCAGTTGTTGGGCCACTGAAGCTGCGGCTGGCAGCTGTGCTCGGCCAGCGCTCGCTGAACAGCTGACTCACAGCAGAGAACCCCGAGGACTTCCTGTGAGACGCTTGGCTGAGAAGAAAGAAGAAAGGGAATGTTTAGTGAACGCCCAAAACTGTGAAGCTTTATTTATACTTCAAAAAAGAAAAAAGCTTTCACGCAATTGTAATGTGAGATTAATGATGCTTCCTCTCATCTAACATTCACCACAAGAACGCTCCAGCAGGCAGAAACTAAGAGACAACTCACAAAGGCCTTCGATAGCTCGGCGGTCTCTCCCTTTCAAACTCGTCCTCCTTTTCAGAGTCTTCGGAGGAGGAGGAGGACAGGTCATCTCGCCGCATGTCGTCGTGCTGGAAGGGAAGTATGGGTGAGAAGACAGCAGGGGTGCCGGGGGCACTGAAAACTGAGTGCTGGCCATCGGTAACGAATGAAGAATGGACATGATGGTGATGATGAGGGTGAGATGGCTCGTCGATGGTGACGGACAACAGGTCCACCTCTGTCTCCTCAGGAAACTTAAGAGAAGGACAGAGAGTCAAACTCACACGAGGAGACAGTCTCCATGAAGCCCTTCCTCCTCAAAGACATGATGTCTCAAGCAGGAAGGGAGCCAAGAACTTTGAAGGAGATAATGTTCTGTTAATTGGACCATGAGGTGTTTCCTTTTCTTTACTTATGTTGTAAATTATAACTTAAATACTGTCTACGTCCAATGACAGAACACTACCAGCCTGCAACAGGAGCCGAGAGGTCATGCACTGAATGAAAGAGACAGTGTGAGACGAGGAGGAAGATGATGATGATGATGAGACACCCCGACAGGAGAAAAAGGTATAATGCGCTCTCAAGAGGGAGACGGTGGAAAGATGCCCAAGAAAGTAATCAAGTGTACTATCCTTAACCACAGATGGGACATTTATTGTCAATCAACAGTAACAGCAGATCCCAGAGACGCAGCCTGCTGCTGGAGGTCAAGAACAGTGTTGAAATGTTTGCTCACTGCTTCTGAAACTAAACCGGTCTTCAAACTGTGTTCGAGCGTCACAATATGGGTCTTTATTTGTCACTGACTGAGCGTCTGCGGGTGGTTGGGGCCACAGGGCCACAGAAGGACTGACAAGTGAAGCAAACTCACTTGAGTCATGTGGCCTGAAGCGGAGTGAGACGTCATTAAAGAGTTGTGTAATAAAAACGATTTGATCATTCTAGCAGGAACATACCACTGCAGACAGATGCATCACAATTACATCAGTGCACAGCGCACATTAACTTAAATGAATTGTCTTTATATGCGGAATTGAATTATTTAATACAAATAAATAAAAGAACATGCATTTTTATAAAACATTGCTTATGTTAAGTTTGTTATTCAGTCTCTCAAACAGAGGTGGGGGTTCAACAGTGGGAAGATTTGTGTTTCTGTGTTTCCCGACAGTCAGCGAGATTCTGTTAATGGAGTCTGGTGGCTTTGAGGAGAGCAAAATAATTGTTTTGTACGTTAATAAATTATAATACGTTTTCAAATCCCTATTTTTTTAACAAAAGAGATTTTAGAGCGCTTTAGGTGCCGTTAAGTGGAAATGTCTCTTGTTCGAAGGCCAGTTTAGCATATTAGCATCAATAAATTATGAAAAGATAAATCTTCATTGTAACCTAATTCCCTTGAACAAACATGACCATTGCAGTGCAATTAGATGGAATACCTGTGAACTGTTTAACTTTTAATTGCTTTAGTGATGCTGTCTAAGTCTTCAGACTTGTAGGGAGGCAAAGAGCGGAACGTTTTTCTTCATGGAAATTAATTAGAACTAAAAAAATTGCAATTTTATATTCCACAGCAACACGCTTTAAAGCTGGATTGATGTCCATCATGTATTTGATGTGTTGTTATTGGCTGAGAGAGATGACAGAGTTTAACCATGCATAGCTGTTAGAAATCCCTCAATATATTAAAGGCTGAGGGCTCATTTGGTTATTTATGCAATTTCAAGACAGGATGTGAATGAGTGACTCCATAATCTGCTTTCCAACTATAAACGTGTATTTACAGTTGAGTCTTACTATACAAGAAAATTATTTTCTGAAAGCATACTTGCGTTTACTTGCAAATTGCCATCTCGAACATCTCTGTGCTGCTATTTATCTACAGAGTAGTAATAAAGGCTGCAGAACATACATTTTAATTTGGTTCCACATATACCAGCACATGAATCATAGTGTAACTAGGGACACACAGAGGAGGGTTACAGGACGTTACCATGCCAATGAACACGCTGTAGTTCAATAGAGTATTAATAGAATACAGAGTATCTCTATAGGAGCATTTAGTTATCCTGTCTTGATGTTGCATATTCAAAGTAGGTAATCCCAGAAGAGAAGAGGAAACACAAGTATTCGTTGGTGTTGGTTAGGGATTTTAATTAGTTCAATTGAATCTTTCGAGCCAGATACCTTGAATATCTCTCCTGGACTGCCAGGTGCATTTGCAGCGTCCAAGGCCTGATTATTTATCTTCAATTGAACAAAAAAGTTATCAAAAAGAAATCCATCCAAAATGAAAAATAAAATCCTCAGGTCTCCCTTAAAGCCTTTAAAGTGAACTGACCAGGTGACATGGGGAACAATTACAGTGATCGACTGTGAAGGATGAGATGATGATCTTCAAACTGTCCATATATAAAATATCACACAACTACATCATTGTGGTTAGAACAAAGGTGTCTGAAGCATACTCAATACAGTGCCTTTAAATCTGTACAAAGAGAAGTTAATGTCTGTAAGCTTTCTGCTCGCTCAGCATGGTGAGATAAGTTGGAGGTTTTTAGAAATCACTTTACCGTGTCCTGGATGTTGAAGGTGACCCGGGGTCCAGGTGAAGACGCATCCACACGCATATCTGGTAGATCATCCACATCCCCTATTCTGGAACTAAGGACACAGTAAACTGCATGTGTTAGATCAATGCAAATACCTCAAATTACTACAAAGAGTTGTTTATGAAACCGTCTCAGTTTGATACTGATGAGACAGTAAGATCAGAAAATGAGGTTATTTGTATAAAGTTCTTCTTAATCCCTTTCACTTGCTCAGATTCACTGCAAAACACAGTTTACAGCAGCAGACAGGAAGAGCATGTGTATACATTTTATGTGTGAGCCAGTTAGAAGAGAGCAGGAAGAGATTGTTTCTGACGTTATATTATGTGGCTATGGCTGACACTGGGGCAGGATCAACAAAGAGAAAGAGAAAAGGATTGACTGAAGAACAATAGAAGCTAAAAGGAACAGTGAACCTTACTCGCTCATTCAACAGATGGAGAGAATTGCAGGATTTGAAAGGATTCTAAACCAATCCTCAATTCTTCCTCCTAGACTGGTATGTAATATCTATGTTATTTATGGGGAGACGTGGTTTTACATAAAGCATCGCACGGCCTTCTGTGATTCTGAGCACGATAACCAGCATGCAAGGAGACTTTGTTTAAAGAGGAAACCTACTTATGACCACGTTTTTCTTTCACTCGCTTCTAAAACAAATGCCCACGCTCTAGCCAGATCAAAAATCAATACGACACGAGGCGGTGGTGCTCATGGAAAACAATACCGCTTTTGTCCACAGGGGCCGCCAAAGCCAACACAAAATGAAAGTTCCTTGTTGTCCCTTTAAAGCTGTAAGTGACATTGTTACAATATATGCTACATTATTGTTGGTTTCAGAAAATACTGTAACTGAACACTACCGTAATTTTCGGACTATAAACCGCACCTGACTATAAGCCGCAGACGCTAAATTGACTAATTTGTACATATATAAGCCGCACTGGGCTATAAGCCGCAGACGCTAAATTGACTGATGTGTATGTAGCCGGTCTGTAGCTGACACCACGATCGACTCTGCGTTGTGTTGTGTAGAACCAGGAAATAACGATGGAGAACTTCTGCCTGTTCAATCAGCATTTATTGTCTCTGACCGTTGGTGTTTTCCTTAATTTGTCCATAAATTACCGTTGAAACAGAAGAAACACATGGAAGTCATCATCATACGGTAACTCCACAGTCGGGGTTTTTGGACATGCACCCCTCTCTTCAGCGTATCCTTCTTTCCGTCTCCCGAAAAAGTGGCGCGAACCCCCAGAAAGTGCCGGTTTCAGGAGTATCCGGTTTCAGGAGTATCAACATAAAAGCATATTTAACAAAATAAGACTCCTCGAAATAAATATATATATTTCCATAATGAGGGTGTCTCACACACTGCCTCGCTCTCGTAATGTCCGTCTGTCTCTCGTACCACTCGCTACTTTTGCGCGCTCTTTCCCTGCATCCGGTGGACTGTAACCTGTAAAATCCATAGATTTAGGAATTCCCCTAGTGGCCGTTAGCTGTAAAAATCCATAGATAAGCCGCACTGTTATATAAGCCGCAGGGTCGCAAAATGGGGAAAAAGTCGCGGCTTATAGTCCGGAAATTACGGTACTCAATCAAAGTACAAATTGTTACTCAGATTAGTTTCCAGTTATTCTTACTCATTCATTCTTCCCCATCGCTTAAGGTCTTACAGTGTCGACTGTTAAACAACTATTACTACATTAATTCTGATATCTGCATAATTACTGTAAACAAACGAAATAAGCACTTCCTCTCCTCTCCACTACACTAATGTGTGAGTCACTGCATCCTCGTTGTAAGAAGCTTAATGTATTTTAAAACCATGTGGCGCCATCAGCAGCAGTGAGAGACAGAGGTTACTTGGTCTTGTTTGTTTACAGTAAATGCTGGATGAAGCACCCTTGACAATGTCATTTCCATAATATGATACCAGGGAAAGTGGCTACAGTTTTTATTACCTCTGTCTGTCCATCCTTTTCAGAGGGGGGCGACCTGGTGCCGCTGAGATGCTTTTGGAGCGGTTGTAGCTGGGTTTGTAGCCAAGACCCCACTTATCCTTCAGAGAGGCCGCCTGGTGAGCAACAAACACAAAGTCACAAACAAGTTTCTTAACCCTTAAAAAGTTGCTCTGATGACACAATTATTTTTTGAAAAGTAAATGAGAGAGGAATTAAAAATAAAAAAAACACAGTCCGGGATATAAAAATGTGCAACAACATTGGTGTTGATGCATTGAATCAAACCCATAATACAGCAGCAACGCCCCGAGAGGAAACCAGGAAACCAGCATGCGTTTGCATCATAGATGAGAAAAAGGCTCAAATAGTAAAAACTATCATTTTGAAGTCGAGGCTCTAGATTGAAGCTGATATAATTGAATACATGGTTTCTTGCTGTAACGGCCGTGGGATGGAAACTGTGGTTTCAAGGGGGACATTTTTGTCCTTACGGGTCTGACTGTCTGTATTTTGGCTAAACACTTTATTATAGACTTATTAAAAAAGAGCTGAGGTTGAACTTCCAAAATTTGAAAAGAAAAACTCACACTCTTGCCAAACCTAATGCCATATGCATTAACACGACCAAAGTGATCGAGAAATTAATAAGGAAAAGGGAAAAGGGTCCAAGTCTGAATGAGACATTTAGGTATTGTAAAATATGACGGGAAACATTTTAATGGACAGTATCCAGACTGAATACATTGCTATTTGAGCAAGGAAAAAAGAGGAGCAGTCACCCTCATGCTGGAGCGGCGCAGTTTCTTTCGGACATCTCTCCTGATGTCGTTGACGGCCACAGACTCCAGCTGCTGATAGCGCTGGATCTCCTGGTTGATGGTGCCTTCACTGGCCCCCAATTTCCTGATAAGAAAAGAGGATTCTGTTTTACCAGGACATCAATGACATGTAAGACGAGTCATGTCGCACAGAACGGGAATCAACAAGTGAATAAGCAGGACTCTTACTTGAGGTCGTCAATGACCTTGGCCTGTTCGTTCAGCTCTCTGATGTCCACCACCCTCTTGGTGAACTTCCTCCCGCGGGCGTCAATCACTTGGTTGCCCATCGTCATCTGCCTTCTGGGGTCAATGGACTCCTGTTGGGTCACAGCAATGATATACAACCAGACATATTTATCTGAGAAAAACTGCTGACAAAATGTAAGAAACCTGCTGAACAAACCCAAAGAAAGATTTCCACCAGGCAGCTGCTGTAAATAAGAATGCATCCTTCCCAAATGATTTTGATTGTTAGGATTTAATCACAGTAGGTTACAAGTAGTCCAATCCACACACCAGGTAGCATAAAACACAGACTGCCACAAAACAGGAGACACCACCACCATCACCATCACCACTCCACGTGCAAGAGGGGAAAATTAAGCTGTACTGCCACAGGGAATTGTGACACTAATCATTTCTTTTCACCCACCAATGAAGCTTATTGAGGAGGGAAGTGAAAGCAAATGCTAAGAGAAGCTATTTTCAATTATCATGCGATTTAGTTCAAGCTTAAAATAGCATTGCTCAGCATTTTGAAGTCCACAGCCTTGATCTGACAACTGCAGCTGACAGATGTGATTGGTCAGCCCAGAGAAGAGTTTAACCCTGAGGGTGGCTACATGTACATACACAGGCCCAGGAGACAGGTCTTTGGGCCCTGGCACTGCCCGCTCGCAGGCGAGGCGATGCACAGTTTAAGTAGTCAGCTGGGACAGATACACTCTGAGGCCTGGGGCTGAGGCCCAGGATGTGGTTTACCAGACGCTTCCTTAAGGTCAGCCGAGGGCTCCCTGGACTCTGAAAACAACGGCAGGAACAGATAGATGGAGAGGTGGAAGAATGGATGACTCGCATCACACTTTACCTTCTGAAGCTTTAAGGTGAGCCAGGTAGGACTAGTTCAAATGTATGGAAGAGATATTAAAAAGGAATAGTTTGATATTGTGGGAAATACGCTTATATGCTTTCTTGCGAAGTATTAGATGAGAAGATAGATACGGCTCACATGTCTATCTGTTAAATATGAAGATACAATGGGCCGTGGGTGGAACGGGAGAGACAGAGAGCAACTTTGTGTGAGTATGAAGTTAGCATCAACGTGTTAGCTGTGAACACAGCGGTGTGTGTACAGTTTATTTGTCTGTGAATAAATGCTACAGCTCCTCAAGACCCGAGCCAAGCTCCTGTTGCTTACCACCTGCTGATTACAGTGAAGGGGGTTAACAACATCTTCAGCTCAGCCTCACTTAAGGTGGACTGACCTTTAAGGTGGACCAGCTCTTCTGCAACGTGGGTCGACACACACAAGACTCCTCTTTATTTATGACAATTGATGGGCTCATTGCAAATTCCTCAAATGCAAAAGAGACTCAGGGTTAAGTGTTGCTCGGGGGCACACTGGTGGCAGCCCTGGTACTGAACTCACAACCATCTGGTGCTGTATTTGGAAGCCGCATCAGCCCTATCAGGCCGTTTGTCCTGCCTTGTATCTAAAAGAACAGATACGGGAGTGATATCGATCTTCCCTTCTAACTTTCAGCAGGAAAGTGAATAAGCATATTTCTATTGTGTGATTTTCTGTTCTAATTTACAAATCTAAAAGAATTGGATTGTATAGATATCTTCTGAGAACCTCCTAATCGGAGTCACAAACCAAATCTGATCTGTTTCTCAACAGAGCTATGTGTCATCACAACTCATTTCAAAGAGACATTTAAATGACAAAAGAATTGGCTACGGCTCGCAGTGGTGGAAATAAACAACAGTTATTGACTGACCATGTGGATGGTGGGGGACATGGAGTCGGCTTCGTCCTCGTCCGAAAGGTCCGCCATGTTGACGGAGTTTAGGTCAGCGATGTCATCGACGTCCTCCTCGCCGGTGAGTGACGTCAGCGTGTTACCGAGCGCATTGAGGCGCTTGCCGATGTTGGGATCCATGTGAACGTCGATACCGCACATTTTCCAAAGCACATTCAGAGTCCAGGTGCCTGCACTGCTGCTCTCTGTTTTTGAGGAGGAGGAAGGCAGGAGGGAGAGGAAATAAAGAGCGGCAGAGGATGTGGATACAATTACTGCTAAATAACATTCTCAGTCTCATGCTTATTGTGCAGCTCAGTTAAAAGAACTTACCTGCAGAAGGTTGCCCCGTGGTCCTGGAACATACTTCATATGTACCGTCAGGGACTACACCTGTACACACACACACACACACACACACACACACACACACACACACACACACACACACACAGTTCCCACCTGAAGTCAGATCATTAATCATATGACATCAGGCCCATATAGTACGCAGTTAAAAATATATGCATGTATAAAATCTATATTTTGTTTTTTTTATAGCATCTTTAAAAAGAGTTCATCTTGCATGAAGTATGCGTTTAAAAATCCTCGTTGCAATACTTCAATATAAACAAATGGTTCTAGATTTTATTTTGGTTTTTATTATTTAATACTTTCCTTTCTGTAAAACAATCACCACAATTACACCTTTATTATAGATAAGAACTATATTGTAGTGTGATGATTCTCAAAGCCGGTCCTTGAACGAGTCATGTATGACGAACGCTTCAGTCAGAAAGAGAAACCAAATCTACTCTGTGATATTTCATCAAAATCACTTTATACTGCGCGTCTCATTTATAATGTCTCCAAAGATGAACCACTTGCACTAACTTGCCCTCTTCCTGTCAGAAAACATTACATGCTGCGCTCCTCAGGGCAACTAGGAAGCACACATTGACTCAGCTGAGACCGGCAGTCATGTGACAAACATGTTGACTGAATATTGACTGCAGGCTGTTTCTGTAGAGGAGAGGACAACTATGGAATAGTTTAAAATGTTAAGCAGGTCTCATTTTCTTCCATAATTGATGGAATTATTACTGCGTTATACTGCACAACATTAATGTTTGAAGTTCTCCCTTCAGGACATATTGCAGTTTAAAAACAAAGCCACAGTGAGTCAAATGTGACGCTCGGGGTTGTGAGGGTTAAAGCTTTTGAAACTGTATGAAGATGAACTGCATGCGAGAACCAAATCCACTCTTATAATATATATAATATAATGCATCACTCACAAGCATTCATGACCATATCCCCTCGGATTTCAGGCTTCCAGTCGTCCCAGGAGGTCTCGAAGCCCTCAGCGAAGCGGATGCAGAAATTCTTGAAGTGGCCTTTGCTTACCAGGGACTCAGAGGAGCAGGCGGTGATCAGTGTGCTCTCAATGGTCAGCACCATAGCGGAGCCGGTGTCAAAATCTATGCTGTGGTTGGCCTGGCAGAGGAGCGGGGAGAGGGGGGTTAACCAGGCCGAGAGTGAGGGTGGTGTACACAGGGAAGAATCCACTTCCATGTGTTGGGTAAAGGCAGAGTAAGCCGGTAACACTTCATTCTACTGTACTGTATTCACTGTTCAATGAAGTCAGGATCGATATCTTCACGTCATTCCAAATAAACAATACTTTGGCTTCTGTAGAACTCCTAAATACATTCTGCAAAGTGTGCAAATCACAGAATATAAATGATCAGTGCTCCTGTAAATACACCAGTGAGTGAAATGTTACCCAACTTTTCAGTTTCTTAGATTGTGTTTAATTACAGGATGATGATGGGGGGAGGGGAGGGGAGGGGAGGGGGGGGATGCCCTGAAATTCTGGATTAATTCTGCATTGGTTCTAAAATAGGGGTCTGATCAACATCCCAGTCACAACTGGAAGCAGGTAAAAAGCATGTTTGCCTCCTAACTACACGAGGATCTACTAATATTATTTTTATTTTTATTATTATTATTATTATTACTATTATGACTTGGATCAAAATCAGACCACAGTTTTGGAACTATTACTGCAGAAATCCAGGGAATTTCCAAATGCTTTCTCTTACAAGAATAGAGCACCACTGCACGGTGCCAGTAGGTGTGGTACGGTGTGAGCCATTCTAAACTATTCAGTGTCTCTCAGAGATTAGCCTGAAGAATTTTAGCAACAGATATTGACTACTGTGGAAGCCAACTGGCATAACCTCTTTTTAGTATGAAGTAAACCACACACCTCAGACACGCTCAAGCTTCATTAGTTGTTATGCCAGCTTTTTTTTTTCAGGGGGGGGGTGTTGTTACAAAGTGGTGTGGCCTGCCATTTTTTAAACAGAGAGCACTTGTGATGCAGTGAACTTGTGGCATGGAAGAGTATTGATGACAGTAAATCATTGTCCCACAACAAGCCATCACAAGAGATGTAGTAAATTGTAGGTTACTTTTCGTGCATTTTTATGCCGGCCTACTGATGTGCTGGCCCCCGCTTCAGAGTGGAGGCCCTCCGTAGCTGGTACTTGTCCTCTCTATGGAAATAAGTGTGACACAACAGCTGGTGTATCTTGTCTCTATGGACATACTGTAGTATAACAAGACAACTGACATGGACACTTCATTAATATCCAGTGTTTCCCCTAAACGTTTCTATTAGTGTGTAAGGATTGTATCGGAATTAGTTTACATATTATTAATTAACCAATTGAAAATAAATAAAAATGACTTGAAAATAAACTCCACAGTAGCTCTAATGAGTACCATTTTTGTGGAACCAAAAAGAAAAGAAAAGAAAAGGAGATTTTAATATCATTGTTCTCTTAAAAACATTTAAGTAGCTCTATGATACAGCGTGTTGCCAGCCAACATGCACCTGTGTAATAGTTGTGTGTCATATGGGTGCTTGTTTGTGTTGCATTAGAGGTTAGATTACAGAGGTTGTTGAGAAATGAAGGTGTGTGTGTGTGTGTTGGGGGAAATACTGGACATTCTGCCCACTAAAAGCTCAGGTAGGGGAAACACTGATATCAAAACTAATAACAGAATGCAATTGTTTGTAATGCTATTAATAAAAGCAGAATCAGAATCAAAGACATGAACACTGGTACGTTTGTTGCCGAGTGCTGATGGAGATGATGATAATGATCACATTTTCTCTTTAAAGAGGGGATGATGTTAATTAACAATTTGACAAAAGAAGCTCCAAAATGATTCTTTGGTTAGAATTAGATTCTAATAGAGGCGGTTTTACAACAATAGATCTTATGTGCATTTCATATGCTCATCACAACACATCTGCAAACTGTGGCTTCTATTTAAAATGACATTAAACATTAAATTATATATGCAAATATTAACTTTTAACTGAATGCCCTTGAAGCCAACTGATTGCAAACCTGCTATTGTTTATTTAATTAGTAACTACGATATATGGACTTGGAAATGTACATCTAGTAACATTTTTTGTACAGTTCTACAATATTGATTTTGGAAGTTCCAAAGCAAGCGGGGCAGATTACCTGGGATGTGTTGGTGATGGGGAGGCAGATGCCGAGGTCGTTGACGGTCAGCTGCAGGAAGAGTGTGCTGAAGGCCTGGGCGGAGGTCTGTTGGATGCCTGGCAGCTTGTCCACCTACCTCTTTAGTGGCCATGTGGATGTCCTTGTTGAGGGCCAAGCGCTGCTCATTCCAGTTGTCATACGCTGCCTTGTAATTCAGCCAGAAGAGCACAGCTGCAGGAGGGCACACAGGTGGGTAGAAATAATTTATAATTACATCCCGAATGTCATGTAAACAAGTCACATTAGATGTGGAAACGCCAGGGGTTGTTATTTGTTGTGTGAGGAAAAAACTATTCAATTCCATCAGTGAGCCATCCTTCTTCTTGTATCAGCGTGGAGTAGGAGGAATACTTAATGGAAACTGTGGGCAGTCTCATAATGTTGATGATTGTCTTCAGTGTCGAGAAACAAAGTTAATAGATTATTCCCACACAATAAACAGAACTAACCAGAAACAGTTCTGATAAAAAGGTACACGGGATAAGCTTTGACATTTAAAGAGTTACTTTGGTGTTTTCAGCCATGTTTTTGTGTCCGAGTCCAGTTTTGGAAATCGGTCCAGTATTGAGCGTGAACGTTGCTGCTAAACGGGTTGCAATGTAATCATATTGGGCAATTCTGCACCGTCAACCAAAGTGCACTAAAGGTTCGTGTTTTTGCCACCGATTGTTATTCCAAGTATCTGACAACATTATGGAAATGATCCTTTCGCTGGATCAGGTGCGTTTGTAGTTGTGTCCAAACAATCCCCCTTGTAGAAAGCAGCAGAATATTCAGCCATGGCATTAAAAATATTTTATATAACACCGACTTCCACAAGGTGGATGATGCCTAGCGCTCTTGCGAGATTTTAGAACAAGATTTCTCCTCGATCGCGACTTTGTTAGACACAATAACAAACAGACCCGACCAAGCGGAAGATAAAGAAAATCGTTCTATTAACGCTGCAGAATTGCCCGATATGAAACCATTGCAACCTGTTGCTGCAGCGCTCTTAGGACCCATTTCAAAAATTGTTGTCACCATGTCACATAGACAAAAAGTTGTGAAAAACCCAAACGTTCCCCTTTAATGTGTTAAAAAATGGTAAACTGAACCTCTATCAAATGCCACCGGCTGGGCGAAAACGATGGGCCTGTTGAGCGTGATGAGGACGGCCTCCTTGTCCGAGGAGCCACTGATCTCCTCCTGCAGAGCGTTCCGCAGACCGATCCGTGTTCGAAAGTACGCCACCTGGTGGAAGTCTGAGCCAGCCTCTTCATACACCTGTCACGTGAAGGGAGAAAGAGCGTCTCATAGCGATCTACTATCATCAAGCACGAGAGGAACAAACCTTATTAAAACGTGTGGATTCTCTACAAATGGGAACTCCCTACACAATCCTTAATCCAATTCTAAAAATAACACAAAGAGAAAACTTAGTATGAGGCCGATCTGTACCTGATGCTTGACTATCTGCCCAAGAGCCAGATGGAGATCTACTTGACATTTGCCGAACAGTTTAAGGTAGCTGCTGCTGCCGCCGGGTTGAGCCTTGCACTGGATCCTGTTGGAGAGCTCCAGCTCGATGAGGCCGGTCTCAAAGCGCACAGCTCGCATAGAAGGAGTGGTGGCTGTCATCTGGATTCCCTGTGGACAAGAATATGGCATTTAGAACATTCATCAGAGCTGACTGACCCTCAAAATGAAACAAAACATCTCTAGAGAGAAACCCTTACTGTCTTTTATTATATAAGTTCTGAAAGGTTTACATGTAAAAGACTCTCTACCAGGTTTGCTGTCAAAACCTTCACTACGCTAATGCCAACCCTCGCCCTCTGTAGTGCAACTCCGCTCTGGAGGGTTCAGGTTTCATTCGCGATTTACACAGCGCTTGGTGTTCGTATTTGTGATGCATCTCCCCTTCAGTAGAGGAATGTGATAAACTCTATAGTGACAAACTTTGCCAGATATTTGAGGCAACATTAACACAATAAAAACATTTTTTGAGTCGAGGGGATCTTTCAAACAACACACGGCTGATATGTGATTGAGGTACCTTGAACATGAGGCTGAGAGAATAAAGCAGGATCTTGGGCTTGTCTGCATCTGTTGAGGTGTCGTGCTCATTCCACAGCGGGATGGGTTGTTCTCCTCCTGCATAGAGAGAACACAAGTCAGCCTCACAAGTCCAACCAGTCTGAGTGCGAGATAACGTGTGATCATCTGTGTACCTGCATGTATGTGCGACTTCTAATATCTGCCCGAGGTGTCATTTAAAAGACTCCTCCCTGATGTGAAGGGTTACACCATTTTCATTATTCTTTACCATAAAACAGGAGATTATAAGTTTTCTCTCCTGGGCCATTAAATCGATCAAGCTTAGCGAGATAAACAAATGACTATCAATACTGCAGTGGGAATGAACTCCACTGGATCTGTGTCAGTGCCTTGGGCATTGTTTTGTGAGGAAAGCAATATTTCCCATCGACTTAAGTAGCAGCTGCAGGCTACAGAAGACTGTTGGGAACAGTCAGATGTTTAAGATTAGATTAACTTTATTGACCTTAGAGGAAAGCTGGGCCATTACAGCAGCAAAGAAATGGATATAGTGTTGTACGGGTTTCACAGTAAGGTTTATCTTTACAATATGTTAATGAGGGAATTTTGCAGTATCACAAAATATATATATATATACACACACACACACACACACACACGTAAATGTGCTGTTAGTCTTTGTTACAGTACCTGAGACCTTCTGAATGACCTCATTGACCTCCTTCATGAAAACCTTCTGCAGGAAGACCAGGTGGTTGAGCAGGTCCGTGGTCAGGTTGTGCTCAAATGAACCAATCTGCAAACCAGTAACCAGTTAGTAAACAACTTCTTCAAAAGAAATGTTATATCTGTTACTTATTTATTCTCCATTTCAAACTCTGAAAACAGAGGAGGTGATTGTTGGAACAGTGGAAACACTGACAGTTTTATAATGTTTCCGTCAAGTGTTGTGGAAGTTTTCCTGCTTTACTCTGGAGAGATGTATATAAAGTCAAATAAATGGTGATAGAGACAGAGTCGTCTTTGTGCATTTATTTGAGATCTCAAAAGCACCAGTCCTACAGAGCACTGGCGTAGTCTGTAGGAGGGCACAGTTTGAAAGAGGACACACAGACATTTTATACACACTTGTTCCTTTGACTTTAGTGACTGAGTGATAAACACAGCAGGGGACAAACTGCTGATGAGCTATAGAACAATAAAACATCAGTCAATAGGTGATTGGTCAGCACATCTGTTATTTACTGTAAAAAAGCAATAAACCAAAGATGTTCTCTCTGTTAGATTAGTTCATTTTGATGTTTGTAAGGTCATTCCCTCCAATCTGATGAACCCAGTCCTGGGAAACTCCATCCTTTTATCTTTGAGTACATATACATAGACATTTGTTTCTTGGAGCAACATAGTATCCTGACCGTCTCCTTGACACCAGTTATGTAAACACTAAAACAAATGGCACACCCAAGATTCTTTCTCAGAAAGTTAATCAGTATGTGAATCTAATGAGAGAGGACCATCTGTGTCCTGTCTGACAATGCCTCCCCCATTATAACAAGAAAAGGCCGTTGACCCTAGCTTGATAAGGGAACTTGTAAAGTTGTGCAAATGCATGAAAGAGAAATAGGCAGATCATCACTTGTAACATTATTAGAACATTATTTAAACAGTAGACATTTAAATTGCTATTACACAAGTGTGTCTGACGACGATCAGCGAAGTAAAATGAGTCTGGTGTATTTCAGGTTTTGTACGTTAATTAATACATTTGAATAATTGTCCAAATCCCTGTTGATTTTATTTATTATATATTGCCTTTAAAGCCCGCCGTAGCATCGCGCCGGGGGAAAGGCGTTGCAATGAGCGAGTCATGTTTCCAACACGGCCTCTTACCTCGGCTACACAGCGCAGGTAGTTGCCTTGGAGGTAGTTTCCTTGCTTTGCTGGGAAGTCGTCGGGGGCCCAGCCCTGGTCCGAGTGGCTCTCGTGGTCCTCCATGATGTACTCCCCTGACATGGTGACTGGGGGCAGGGTGAGGCTGGCTGATGGTGGCATGGTGGACATGTCCACTGGGGACACTTTTGACTGGAAGCAAAGCTTGTGGTTCGGCAACTCAAAGGTGAAACTGGTTTGTGCCCCTAAACAAAAAAACAGAATGATTATTATCACTCATTCTGGGCATACCTCAGCATTGATATTAACACAAGGTGATTCTTTTTTAAATATGCCTTTTGTAAGAACAATAAGGGAAAGATGAGATGTAAAATCTGTCTTTTCACACAATAGTTGAAACCCTTTCTGTAATTAGTTACCATCAATGTGACACACACACACACACACACACACACACACACACACACACACACACACACACACACACACACACACACACACACACACACACACACACACACACACACACACACACACACACACACACACACACACACACACACCTGTCATGCCATGGCTCTTCATGCGACCCATTTTGTACTCTGCTTTCAGTGAGGGCAGCAGGGCGGCCCCGATGGTGATGCCGTCCATCATGGCGCTGAACTTGAGGACGATGGGCTTCTTCTCCAGGCCTTCGGGGAGCTGAGGGAATTCGTTGGCTTCTACGGGGGTCTGATTGATGCTGGATGCTTTTTCCGAGGGTTGGGGGGTGGGGGTGTCCTCCCTATTAGGAGGTTGACTGTAAGAGGAGAAAGAAAAAAACCCATATGGACAAAAGGTGATGACTGAATATCTGAGCTTGAGATTTGCCTTAACATCCGTCCCACAGGTGACAGGGTGAACTGAAGGATTGCTTGGATTTAGTTATGTGTGTGTCATTATGAAGAGCTGTGCCGATACTGGCTCATGTTCCTGTGAACATCAAATTATAGAAAGGTTGTTTAATATCCTGGGCACACCTACAACGCTATAAATATATTAACATAATTCAGAATATTACCATGGAAATAGACCACACACAAGCTTTGAAAGCAGTTAACTGGCAACAGTGTGAAGATGCTGCAGTAACCTGTCACTTATGGAGATGAAAGACTTCTTATGAGGATTGTATTAAGTGTAGATTACAAACTAATGACATTAGTGTGTTGCATGACTGATTCATGCAGGAATTTAAATATAGTTACGAGTGTGCAACATTTGAGAGTCCGTTTTTAATTACCATTAACCCGTGACAACAAAAAGGTCAGAAACAGAAACTGCTGCAAAAAAGCTTTTTTTATTATTAATATTATTTTCGCATTTCACTGAGTAACACAACATTTAATTATATCATGTATACTAAATGCTAGGGGCATTATTATTTGTTCAGAGTCTGGGATACGCCAATGATGAGCAACAACATTGATTTTGATGCATTGCATCAAACACGTAACAGAGCAGCTATGCCCTCAGTGGAAACCAGCAACATAGCATGGAAACGTCTCAATCTGCTGGAAAATAGTCAAAACTACAATTTTGAGGCCAGGGCTCTTGATTAAAAGCCTGATAGAACAGAATGCATGATTTTATGCAGTAATGGCCGATGGATAAAAACAGAAATGTGGTTTTAATGCGGACTTGTTTTGTCCTTAAGGCTCTGATATCTGTATATGGACTCCACAGTTCATTTTAGGAGCTGAGGTTGAACTTCTAAAATGTGAAAAAAAACTAAAAACCTCTCACCCTTGCCAAACTGCATGCCATATGAATTAACACAGCCAAATTGATTGAAAAATCAAATGCATAAAGTTCCCTAGTGAGGCCCAAGGGTTAATTGCTATAAATATATGAGACTTAAAAGATAGATAAAAGAAGAGCACGTACACGTTGGAGGGCTGGCGGATGAGGTCAGAGATTTGTTTGGAGAGCTGGTGAGAGCTACGGACCATCATGCTGTGCAGAGTAGCCGGGTGCTGAGGGATGTTGATCATGATGGCGCCGACTTTGAAGACCGCTGCATTGTTGGTCCTCAGCCCTCGCTGGGCGCTGTACAGGGCCTGGGACTTGGCGATGTTGCATTTGACCACCGTTCTGAAAAACAGAGTAAACTGGAATGAACAACAAGACTAAAATTCAGAGATGTTTTTTCTCCCCCCCCACCCCCCTCCACGAGGTAATGCGGACATATGAATGGATGTGGAATTACATCAAACAATGAAACAACATGCAGATTCAGGACGGCATTCACTTTTCTGGGAACAGGTAGAATGAGCAATCAGAACAGTGACACATGTTCCGCTATGAATGAAGAAGGTAATGGATGGTACACTACGGCGCCAGAATCCAAGGTCCTACATTTGGATTGTGATCCTGCCTCTTGTAGCAAATACTACTTTGGTGTATGAATGTGTTATTCTACTGAAACTGGAACAACGTGCTGAAATATCAAACTGATTGGAAGATATTTCAGTGTGTTGGCAGATTGTAAACATTGAAGGGAAAAGACAAGAATGAACAGATTCACAAAAGTTTTTTAAAAATGAATAAACCAATACAAGTGGATTTATATACACAAACCGAGGAGTCGTGAGAAACCTCTCACTGAAAATACACACTGATGACAGGCGACTCAGACAAATGAAGGATGTGCAATCAGGGCGGTTGGGTTTCCCACTGACTAATGGATGTGAGCCCTGAACGGTAGCAATAACATACAGAAACTCTTGTTTAGCTGTGCTGGTGGGAGATGTTGGGAAATCCTCCAGTCTATGCAAGTAGTTGGAAGAGAAGGCAGAGGAATGTAAAACAAAAGGAGAAGAAGAAGAAGAAGCTTGAAACAGTTCAGAGACACCATAAGGGGAAAACACACTTTAAGTGATAATGTGGTCCAGCTCTTTGTTTTGGTTTCCGATGCACAAGTTTATGATGGAAAAGGTTCTGGGTTTATAAAGTAGCTCACAACTAGAATGAACTAAACCATCAAGTTAAGTTTAACGTTACCAGGGAAACTGCAGCCGTCAGCTCACATGGCCGACACGATTCTTTAATTGGGACCCAACGCGTTTGCATTGGAGCCTGATGTTGAATATTGCTTAACTATGTCTTTGTCTGCACACTGCGTTCAGTAGAAACCAAACAAGCGAGTAGGACAATATGCCAGCGGCACTGCAATCATTCTCACTTACATCTGAATGGGGGGCAATTTTACACATCAGTAGCAACTATAAAGGGCCAAGTTGTGTGGCATATACAAATTTAAGCACACAAGAGCAGTTGAGAGCAGACAGTATGAAAACAGGATTAAGTCTAATTTTTTCTCTTCTTTTTTACACAGTTCCATCTGTTAAATAGAAGATGAGAGAAAGCTTCTTATTCAAGCAGCAGTCGAAGTTCTAAACTGAATCAAAGCAGCGTGGCGATGCATCAGTCTGTCTCAGAGCATGACTACAAGGCTTGTAACCTGATTACGCCGGTTATGTTTTGAGGAAATTGCTCGCAGTGAAAACAAAAACGGCTATTAAAATTTCCCAGCTGGAAAGCAGTCGGTAATTGGCTCCTGCTGAGCGGCAATGCTTGTGGAAAACACTGCTTCCACTTTTTAGTTTAAACTCAGGCATTTTACTAAAGGTACTCAACATTAAAGCGTGCACGTTTCTGTGTACTTGTGCAAGTGGAAGGTATTCTTCTTGGACTTCACTCACTATTTTGATCTCACAGAGTATCTTAAAAAAGTCCATAAACATTTCGATAATACTTATTTATAATATTGATCTTTGAGATTACAGTTCAAATAAAATAGTTGTTCAAAAAGTAAAAGAACTTTGAATCAGAAATGAAATGTATTTATTTATTTATTTAAAATGAGTAATAATTTAAAGTTTCTACTTTCTACATTTCTTTTTAAGACATAAAAACCTTGATATTAAGAAAGTACCAGTTAAATGATAAGCAGCCGTTAAAGAGAATCTGTACGTACTGGATGTCAGGAGTTATGCCCTCCAGGAGAACAATGTTTACCCCTCCTATGTGAGCCGATGCACACGTCTCCGTCATCTTCTGGTGCAGGATATCTGTGGACGTAACAAGAACAATGACATCAAAACAGAACAGACTTTTATTAAGAATTGCCATCCACCTGTTTTGCAGAAAGTCAGTGCCAAGGTAAGAGAATGACCTACTAGAAAAACTCATTCCCAGTAATACCCGCACAGATCCCGGCCTCACCTTTCATCTTCTCCTTCAGGGTGAAACTTCCATGGATCTTCTTCAGCTCGGCCTCCATGGTCAGCCCGCCGATGTCGGCCTCCAGGTGGGTGCGGTTCACCATGCCGATGCCGAACACTATGAGTGTGATGTGATGGGGCTCGGAGCTCACCAGGCTACGCCGCCGCCCGCCTGAGCCCGGAGGCCTGTTGGGCGTGGTGTTGTCCTGCTGTTCGTTCTCAAAGATCACTTTACAGAGTGGCTCCGAGGGCCGACGCCCACCTTCTGCAGAAAACAGGGGGGACAAAATATACATGTAGATGAGAAAAACTAAAATAATACATATCACAAATGAGGAACTGTGTGTGTGTGCTGTTGTAATACTCATTCGGCCACAAGAGCCAGAAATGTAGCACTAATACAGAACGGTGCTTCTCACTTTAAGTCCTTCAGCTGAAGCTTTACCCTTCCCTTTGTTTGCCACGATGTAATAAGATTACTGCTGATTCTCTTGATACATACATATCTTAATTAAATAATGCAAACACACATTGCACCTTGTGTTTACAGTGCACTGAGAAATATAAACTCACCTGAAAGAAAACATGAACGCTTTTATTCCTCTTTAGCCCATGGAGTAGTGGTGCACTTCAGCCTCTTGTGGACGAACTGAGTATTACAACAACACAAACTCCGCCCTCCCCCCCAACTCGTTTTATAGATGGATAAATAAAAACTCAGAAAGATTATCGTGGCAAATCCTTTTTTTCCCCACCCATTCTTAAGTCATTAACACAGGAGAGAAAACTATTTAGATCAGACAGAAGAATGAGTCATCAGAATCACTTTCGTCTCACTGCTTCCTCTATTGTGTGATATCATCAAAACTCAGGTTACATGAGGAGAGGGAGGTTGGCGTCAACATTCGTACTTCATTCTATAATACTGCAAGTACCTTTCACTACCTATGTACATAAAGTCATGGCAGGCTAGACATGTGCACGTAGGGTATGATTATAGTACCCCGCGTCTTTGTTTACCTGCAGGTTTAGCACGATGACATGTGGCTACATTTGACTTGTGATGACCACTGCACTAGGATTTAAAAAAAAAAAAGACTGAGCAAAGCTTTAGACCTTCAGGAATTCATTCTGTCATTGCATCACGGTGGTTTCTGTTAAAACCCTCCAATACAAGCTACAGTCATACATACTCGGGGAAATGTTGCATAAACAGCAGCCACATGTAATATCAGGATCAAATGACTAGAAATTAATCAAAATAAGGAAGAAGAGATAAGTGTAGCATTTATTTATGATATATTAAAGTGGCAATAGACAACCTTTTAACTTCCCTTTGTGTTGTAAATCGAGTATTCATGTTTGAATTCATTTTCAGATGGAGGATACCCAGGGGCAGACAGAATTGCACAGTGAACGCGAGGCTGAGAGGGAAACAAGCTAAACGCAGATTGTGTCATTATTCTATAGACATTGTGCATTCAACATTTACTTCATAATGACAAGTTAAAGCAAAGAAACATCTATTGCTACTTAAACTAGGAGCACATTATTAATAATTGGAAATGATAGAAAGTATTAATTGCATGCAAAATAACAGCAAGCGGTGTTGACTTTTCATTCGGTGGCATACATACAAAGTCAGAGAATGTGAAATGTTTGCAGTATAAATATGAATGAAAACCACACATCAATAAAAGCAATGTATAATAAAGTCATTTCTGGGTCTGATCAATAAAGCGGTCAAAATAAATAAGTTGAAGACACAAAGATGTGAACATCAAGCCGCCGGGAAAAAAGAAAGAAGAATTAAGATGCAACAGCGATGTTTGTAAGGTAGAGCAGAGCAATATGTTCAAAACATAATGTGTGAATGTGAACTGGTCAAAGTGCACAGTAAAGCGGAATGAGTGGCGCACCTGAGATGCAGTTCTCTGGGGAGGTTTTCTCCAGGATGCCAGTGGGATCGGAGATGAGGGAGTAGAAGTTGAGCAGCTTGTACATGTTCTGCCAACATTCTGCTGAAGGCTCGCTCTGCTCCGACACTGTGATGGAGTCCGAGTCGTCCATCTGGATGGCCATGTGGTCCGCCACGTCACGGGAGCCCTTCCTGGACACCTGAGGACGTTACACAATACCAGACGTTATGAAACAAATACAAATGTCACATCATGGGGCTGAAGGGGAACTACACAGTCTGGCTGATTTCTTCTGGTGTTGCCTCTGTTTACTGAGTCAGGTGATGAGATCTGGAAGATGACATCATTTACACAGGACATTACTTTCAGTAAACAGGAAGGTAACTCAGTTATTTCTGTAGAGAGATTAAGAAGAGCTCTGGTTTAGATTCCATCGGTGGAAGGTTGTGTGTCTGTCAGGAGGCCCTCTGAGACATCTCCAACTTTCATTTGAAAAATATGTGGTTTCTTGAAGTTTAAAGCGCATGTTCCTACTGCTGAGAAATATCAAGGCAGAAGATTCTACTGGAGACTGAAGAAAATATGTTTCTGTGAATGGTGCCTGTTCTGGGAAAGTCTTACGATCTACTGGCTCCCTCTAGGGTTTGTGTGTAGAAGGGGACAGAGTCAGAATTCATTTTGAGACTTTACTGATCATGTTTTAAAGGTCTGGACCGGTTGAATATCTGACATTGTTTAACACCGAGTCCGCAGGCAGCTCCTGGCTGTTCCACGCTGTATATCAGAAAAGGAAAAGATCTCTATAAACTGAAATCCCTTCTCTAGATGTGCGGGGGTGTTGAAAAACTTTAAAAAGGTGACTCCTCAGAAGTGTAAAAACCTCTTTATCGTCTTTACCTTCGATGTGCGTCGCTCCGAGCGTCCGAGGGAGCTGCGTCCTCGAGGCTCCCTTCTCCCCAGCGTGTCCATGCCTGACGGAGGGCCATTAAGTGGTAAACCCCCAGTAACGCCTGCTCCTCCTCCACCTGCTCCCCCTCCGCCCACCCCTCTCTTGCTCTTCAGAGTTTGGGTTCCGCTGCGTCCCGCCCCGTTGACGCTTCCCCGGGAGCTGCGGCTGAAGTCCGAGGACCTGAAGTGGCGGTACGGCCGGGCCTTGAATGTGGGTGTCGGGGAGGCGGAGCCGGCGGTGTAGCGGCTCAGCTTGATATCCGTCTGCGTGGCCTTGATGTCGTCGATCATGGTGCTGAACTGGTGGATGAGGCGCACCAGGGCCATGTCCACACGCTGGCTGATGGACTGACAGGCCGTCGTGAAGTCGCAGTGGAACGTGTTGTAGTGGCGGCGGTTGAGGTCGTGGAAGGACAGCGGCGCTGCGGTCGGGCCCTGCGGAGCGCTCGTCGACTTCTCCATCACCACTGCGTTCAGGCTGAACGTCTCAATCAGCAGCGCGGGCTTGAACTCCAACGGAGGCAGGTTCACCATGCCCTGTCTGAAGAGAGGAGGGACAGCGGGGGGGGGGGGGGGGGATTAGGTACACATTCTATATTTACGGATGGAAAATCATTTATTGTTGTTTTATAGGTTTTGATTTTACCTCCTGGATCTTTTATTTTTCCGCTCTTTGGAGGTGTCAGAGTCCACGATGTCCGCTCTGAGACACTCGAGGTTGCCAGAGAAAGACAGATGCTCTCCAAAATACATCTTGTAACTAAGAGGAGTGGCGTCTTGGGCCTGAATGCCTGTGTAGCTCAGCAAAGGCTTGAAAACAACCTGAAGGTGGGAAACAGATATCAAGACACAAAATCAAGACAGCTTTGTTGACGCGAGCGTATGCAGAGTGTGCGCCACTTACAAAGATAAAACATGAATCAAGGCAAGACAAAGGGAGTACACTCAACCAGGCTAAACGCTCATTTACTGTTTTATCACAGCTTACACACAGAAAGGTTAAACTATTGGTATTACATCATTTGCAAATTGATTCATTCATATCCTAAATACTCTGCTCGTTCATCAACAATGCTTTTGTAATAACCGACTTAAAGAGCTGCAGGCATCAGGCTCATTGCCTGCCAGGTGAACGTTTAGACCACATGCACAACAACTGAACAAATGAAGACATGCACACAGGTGTGTTCACAGCACCTGAGCGTCGGCCAGTTGAACAGCAGCTGGGCACTGGTTGCCCTCCTCAATGTCGGCCATGTCGTCCTGACTGGTGCTGTGCTGGGAGTGCTGGGAGTGGGTCCCGTCCAGGGTGTTCTGGTCGCTGGACAGCACCGTGTTGAAGTCTGACGCTGAGGGGATTGTGGGCAGGTTACACGCCCCACCTGCAAGGTGTGGAAGAGAGGTTTAGGATGTGGTGTGAGAGCAGGCAGCTCCTGGGAGCTCATGCTGTGTTTGCCTGCAGGATATGTTCACAGCAGAGCATGTGAGCAGAGGAGCAGCTCAGTGGCAGTATGTTACTTGATAATGGTTAATATAAGCAGCTGTGAGTGAGCAGAGTCCCGTAGGGAGGAACACTTTACCATTCCACCTCCTCATAAACAGATGTTAGAGTGAGTTAAATTGAAAGGCAACTGTCACATTAACGAGTGTTAAGACGGACTTTATGGCCATTTTATGCACAATTTAAACCTCTAAAAACAGCCACTTCTCATTCTCTTAATGTGTTTGTGAGGAACTGCTCACACTCATTTGCTGTGCTGTCATTGACTGACACCTGGGTGAGGAGATAACGACAACGCTTATCGTCTTTGGGCACAAATCCAGCTTTTCACACACGCACAAATGGCACCCACACAATACGCTCAATTGTTAAGAGGTAACATGTATATATCAAAGATCAAGAGGGTGACTCAGACGATCAGTGGGAGTACAGAGGAACAGAAGGCAGGAAAGTCTTGCAGAGGCGTGACGGATGAACAAAAATTTGAGAAGGCTAAACTCCACCAAACATTGTCTGGTTCTCACACAGCGTTCGGCGAGAGCAGTGAGGAAACAACATGACTTCATCTATCCATCACGGTAGCACAGCTGCAGGCCTGCAGCATAGTTACACGGGATTCCAGAGTTTAATAAGCTACCACTTTACTCTTTTGATATCAAAACACTTTAGATCTTTAATTTCATTTTTAATGAAATGTCAGAGGGCTGCTGTACGAGATGACCCCTATTAACCTATGGAGGTATAAAGATTTAAAAACTGATCAGAGACAAAAGAGCCCTGCTGTTTTTTGGTACTTAATATTAGCCAATAACCCAACGCATGAATTACTCTGAATGGTAAAACTCATGCATATGGCGTTCAATGAATACAACCTTTTGCAAATAAAATGTTCAAATAGGCATTATGTGTAGGGTTTGGAAATGTCCTGCCCTTGGCGCCCCCCAGGTCACACACAGTGCACGCTGCCACCGAGTTTCTAATTTTTTCCACAAATAAAAACTTCAGGATAAAAATGTAAATAATTTCATGCGCTATAATCGCAGAAAGAAACCATAGTGGCTTTAACCCACAGTATATACAACACTCATTGTTAAATTGATATCTAGTTCTATTTACGAAACAAAAACATTCCTGTTTCAGACTGTAACAGAGGAGACTATTAAACTAACACAAGGGGACAAACTAACTGCTGGAAAACTAGTTCACCGACACCATGAGCACAACACTGAGCAACAGTCCCTGACCTCCATCTGGACTGTAAGCTGTTGGGAGTGGTTGGTACTGGTAGTGGTTGACAGGAGAATCCAGCGGGTCTGGTAGAACAGCAACAGGGTAAGATTCTGATCCGTTACAGATACTGCACTAAGTGAAGAATCAAGATGTTGACGGGATAGTTTGGGATGTTTAAAGTGGGTTTGTATGAGGTGTTTATCTGTAGTGAGTGTATACAGTAGATGGCAGTTTAGCTATGTTTACAATATTCTCACTGCTTTACCTTTCTGGTTTACCCTGTCAGAAAGGGCTGTCTGACAGCAAGGTGAGAATATTCTAAATATAGCGTACACTTAAACTGATATTGATTTTGTTCGGTGGCTAGAAGACATTCTGCTGCTGCCCCGTCCACAGCAGTCCTCTCCTGCCTGCTAGGAATACACTCACTATGGTAAGTACCTCACACAACCCCAGTTTTAAAAAATCTGAACTATCCCTTTAAAAATGATCAATCATTCTAAAAGCATTACAACAAAACATTTAATAAAAAAAAAAATGTGTTTGCCCTCAAAGTTCCAGAGAAATGAGCTCACCTGGGCTGGAATGAGGATTTGAAAGAAAACACCCCACAAAGACAATGTCTGACCTGTGTGCAGGCTGTTGTGCTGGGAGCGGTTAATCGGGGAGTCCTGCACCGCAACCCCCGTCCTGTTGCCCACAGCGTTGGACATCCAGTTGTAAAAGCTGACTGAGGAGGGCTCTGACAGCAGCGGGTGCTCGGTCAGCATGTCTGTCCCTAAACTGTTTCCTGAGCACCAGAAGAAAGAGATTAGGAGCACATTGCATCATGGAAAATACTTTTAAAAAACTAGCATCATCGAGGCACAAGGGTTAATGTAGATTGGTCATTGTTGATTCTAAAGGTTATGACAAAAAGACTTTCATAAACAGGGAGGGTCTTATACTGCCGTGAGCACTGAACACATGTGGAATGTGCTCTCCTGCGTTTTGTTAGACTGTTGCAAACACTTGAATGCAGTGTTGCTGCCTTCATGAAGGTGATGTCAGCAGGGGCTGCTGACTGTTGAGAGCGTTAAACAGAGTAAACACCTCATGGTAGGCACATTCACTCTGCACACTGCTTCACTGTGGGCATGTGCTTGAGGAGGGACCAAGCTGTGAATCTATTTTGGTTGTGTTTTTATTCACGTAATTGAACGGTAGAGGTCAGCCTTGCAGCACAAATCAAGCGCGGGCATTAGTACCTGTGCGAGTGAGGGAGTTGCTCTTGGCTGCAGTGGCGGCAGACGGTTCATTCCTCTGAGGCATGCCCTCCAGCAGGTTGTGCAGACTCCGAAAGCTGCCTGTCAGGTTGCTCAGGAGGCTCTCCTTCCTGGGGCTGTCCTTAGCTGGCAGGCCTGCACGGCTCACATGAGCGGGTGAGTCAGCTGCAGTGTCCCCGCTGGTGTAGCTCAGCGACTGGTATGGATGGGAGCCCTGGATGTGACAAATGTGCAGATGATGTTTACAATATATCACTGCCTGTGGCTTTTGGCATGTCAAAAGGAGAGGGAAACACAGTGAAGGCCACGATCCATTATAGAAAGAGTCCAAAATTGAGTCACCTTCACTTTGTGTAAAGAACCAACTTGTGTTTACTGCGACTAATGATGACTTTAATTAGTGAAGAATCTGCTGTTTATTTCATTGATTAACCGTTTGGTCTATAAAGTGTCAATGCATGCTGCTTGTATTGTCGTATCAACACTCCAAATGCCAAAAGGTATGACATTGACCAGGTTTCCATCCAAAAACATCTCAAGCTTTAGCAGAATCTTAGAGAACATCTGCTAAATATGTTGCGTATGATCGCTTGTTTCCATCTACTACAGTTCTGCAGTTCTTAGGAGCTGGCTCATGCAGATAAGCAGTAGGTGGCGCCACTTCTATTGCAGAAGAACAAGATGGCGTCGTTAAAAGAGCGCCAGTCCGTGCTAAAACGGTGAAAAACAATCTAAGAACTGGAAATTGATATTTCAGTTGGTTTGATGTGTTAATGTGAGGAAGGTGACATCACATCTGTGTGGCGCGATGAGGAGACTTTTTAATCTGCCGTTAATCTTCTTCTCTTCAGAGGACGCTGGAGTCACATGCTTCACGTACGTCACTGTATTTTGTCCCCTCATCTGTTTCCATTGTCGCTTGTTGCTTTTCCAACAAGCCAACAATAACAACTCTTTATTTGTACTGTTTCCACTCAGGGTTTTTCATGTGCATCAACGCAGGTGGGTAGAAACACACCTACGCACAACACATTTAAAGAGTTGACACAGAATATTTAGCTTTAAAAAAATCTAAATAGTTGCCAATTATTTACCTTTGATCGATTACTCAACTAATCGTTTCAACTATACTGCTTTTTGTTTGGTGAACTAGACTTTGCCTTCCAGGAACGGTACATTTAACAAGAACATATATTATCTTTGTTACTCCGATAGCTCGCTGTGTAATCCTCCTCCTTTGGGAAAAGTGAAGTAACTTAAACACATCCCAGCTGCTACAAAGCACATCCTCTCCAACACTTGAGGCTGCTCTGGAAGACTCTTCATGACTGAACCTCACATCTTCTGTGAAACTGGATCTACATACAGTGTGGTCCAGTGCAGGGATGGAAATGTGTAGAGCTGAAGCAAGTAGTTGATCAGCAGAACACTAACCGGCACCTTTCTGTACAATCGATTAACCGTCATTCTTTAAGCAAAAAATGTCAACAAAACATCTAAATCATCTGACGGAGCATCATGGAGTGAAGATCTGTTGTCTATATGTAGATTTAATCTATATTTGTATATCATCATTAAGAATGTATTCTTTTCTCTGCACTCAGCTCTCACTTGTAAAGGAGTTCTCGATCTTAATGTAACTTCCTGATTAAATAAAGTTTATTTTTGATGATTCAGATATGCCTTTCAATAAATACTAAACTTCATTCAATACAACTGGATAATAAGAACTTAAATGACCTTTATAAGGATACATACATTAGTCCCAGACTTTGCTGTTAGATGCTAAACTCATAAAGAAACTAGTAGCAATAACCTGCATACCTCAGGGTCTATACTCACACAAAACCCTTTAAGAAATTGTCCATATTGTATGTTAACCTTTTAAATTCCCAATAAACAATTGCTTTATAAAAAAACTATTTCTTGTCTGTAGCTTCTCAAAGAGGAATCTATTCTGTTTTATTTGATTTCTTCTTTCATCTTTGGGTTGTGTATGACATCACAAAGGCATTACTCACTGTTTGCTGACATTTTATAGAAAAACTATTGAGAGAAGGAATTGCAGATTAATCAAAAATGTCTTGGAAATAATGTTTATGACTATGTGCACGTTGCATTTATTAGGTATACCTGCACAATCTCATCAATTCACTCTGGATTTACAACAGATAAGCGGGACATAAAGATGCACTCTCTCTCAGGACGGAGGGTGTGCTGTGCAGCCTGTAAGCCTGAGACAAATGTTTCATGTGTGCTGCGGGTCTATATGAATAAAATGTGATTGATTGATTGACTGACCTTTATCCTGAGTGCAGACTCGTTGTGTGCATGGGACTTGGACAGCTTTCTCATGATCTCCACTCCGCTGACGGGACCAGAGTTGGCTTCTTTTGGCGGGGGACGACTGCATGCTCCCTCCAGCAACATGGTGTGTTCACTCACTGCGGCTTCACAATAAGTAAATCAAATAAAACTCCTAAAAGAACCATAAGACTGCTGCAAAAGTGAAGTCTGAAGACCCCATTAATTATGTCTAAATCTCCTTTCTGCTAACAAGTGATGACAAGTCTATTTATATTAGTGCAAACAGTGAGTGAGAAGTAGAGGTTGGGAGTGTCACAGTCCATCTGTGGCAACAGATGCCTGGGGAAAACATGGTATTAGCACTCTGAGAGCTGGAAGTTCCCACCTGCGTCAAATTCAAATTCAGCTCCATCGGCGCTGGTGTCACTCTGCAGTGCAGCACCGTTGTCCAGGCCCAAGATGGTGTCACCCAGGCTCTGCTGAGGCTCCTTGGTTTTGGCGAGCTGATTGGGCCTCATTAGACAAATAGCTTTGAAGCCCTGAGTTACTACTATAAATTTCATCCATTGTCTGGCCAAAGCAACCAGACCCTTCTTCAGAGTAACAAGCGCAGGGACCCCATCATTCTGGGATGGAAAGGACAAGAACTGGATTAGTGCCAGCGGTCAGGGATTTATTAAACTAGTGAAGCAGAGCCAAGACCACTTAAGACCACTTCAAATAATTGGCAGTTATTTTTCTGTAAACCTGAGTCCAAATGAGAGCATATAAATATTAGTTGCCATTGAACTACACATGGTCAAGTTGGAGAGTTTCCCAAAAATATAGTTCATGGAAAAGAAGAGACGTACCATGGTAGCCTCCTCAATGACGGAGTAGTCCGCCTGCTGCAGATAGCGGTGAAGGATGTTACAGAGCATACAGGAGGGATTCTCGTGCAGGTAGCGAGCTCGTTTAGTCACGCGGTTGTACTTGCTCCGGATCGGGATGTGGATGCTCTTTTTCTGTTGGGGTGTGACACAAAGAGTTTGAAACTGGTGCACGTGAAATCAAGCAACTCTAGCAGTTGGGTTTTGGACTCGTCTACATTTGCAAGTTGGTCAAAAATGCTGGTTATCATATAAATCAGAGGACACTGGACATTCTTCATATGGGATTGTGAGTTTGGGTCTGAAGATGCATTGCTGACCTCGAGAGCTTCGGTCATGATGCAGCCCATAACAGCACACACGCGCAGTGTTCCCTCCATGTCCAGTTTACGTAGAGAAGATTTGAGCTGGTCGATGGGAACCAACCAGGCTCCAATGGCAGGTGTGGCTGTGCTGAGCAGATTCAACTGCCTGTAAACACAACTTTGATGATCAATATCTCCTGAAATGCACGAGTTTCATGAGTTTGTTCTTCATCCTACTGTGTATGTGAACATGTGTAAAGAAGTCCAAATAAGTCATTGGAGTCGTACCTGGAGATGGCCTGCGAAGGGGAGCGCACGTTAGTGGGGGCTGCAAAACTGAACCAGATCTCCCTGATGGTCAGCTTCATGCTGCTGGAGTCCGGTGGTGGGGGCATGAGGGGGAGGTCTTTCTTCAGGTCGTCTGACTCCACTCCTTCATCCTACAGAGTACAGGAGGACAAGCTTTAACAGGGGGGGGGACGAGATGAGCCTGGCTGCTAGGAATGAGTTCCAGTGTTGTAGCTTTGGAATAGATTTACTGCTATCCTCTGCGACTGGAGCCACAACACATCACTGTCAGCCTGATTGTAGCTTTGATTTGCCAGCATGGCTTATTTTCAAGATCACAGTGGATCTTTCCTGGTTTATTGACTTTAGTCTCTTTCTTCTCGCTCTGATCAGGCTGAACCTGATTATTCCGAATTAATGTCAGTTTTTGATCATCTGAGCACTGAGTGAACTCATTTTGTGTGAGCAAAACAATTACTCAAATCTTAAATCAAAGACTGGCGACAGGCACTTATCTTTGCATCTTTGCAAAATAAAATGTTGAAACACAGAAAACCCACAATTTTAAAATAATTTGTCTCGCATGAATTCAGTGCAATGGAGCTTTGATTCTCTGTTAAAAGGTTCACACCCACCTGCACTCGTTTCTTAACACAGAAAGCAAACAGCTGCAGATAAAACTAGAATGGCCTCCGGAGAGCGCAGACCTCCAACGGTGCATTCACATGCTCCTCTGATGGTCCCGTTTACCAATGTGGGAAGTCGTTCTTCGAACTTCAGTGAGTTCATGAGCTTTAAGTGGTAACGTGGAAACAACATGAACACTACAAAGAAGATGTGTTGTATTTCATTGCTCTGAGGGTTTAAACAACACGCTGAGATCAGGTTTGTGAGTTGCTGTTCAGAGGGAGGCATTCACTGGACCTTTCAGTCAGAATCTCATCTTTCCGATTATTACAACAGCAAATGAACGCAACACAAATTCCCTATCTTGCAATGCTAAGTGAAACAGAATTTTTGTATCTGTGCCTGGTTTGGATGCACTCCAAACTGTAATGGGTTCCTTGGCCCATGCTACAGCCTTTCACCAAGTTTCTTGGAAATCGAGCCAGTACTTTTTTCCGTAACCCTGCTGACAGACAGCAAACACACACACAAACAAACAAACTGAGCCAAAAACATAACCTCCTTGGAGGGGGCAAAGAAGAAGAAATGGGCTCCAAGAGAATTACATTTTGTCCTCACACAAGTAAAAGTGTAGAGTCACTGTCAGCAGAGCTAAAAAGGCTTTCATGCGTTTGTCAGCCTCACGATAAATGAGCTAAAAGAACATTTTGACCTCAACTCTGCAACGAACTGGGACAAACATTCACATATTACCTGGGTTTGACCTCATTAAATAAATACTGCAGAGTTTAAGGTTTGGGTAGAGTTAAAGCAGGAGGGAGGGATGGGTTTTTTTTAGCCACTTCACATTAGCATACTCAGCATTTCTCACCTGGTCGTCTGAGTGTTCGTTGGCATCAGACGCAGGACTCATGGCATCATTAGGCAGGTTGTCATCAGAGACGTCGGTGCTGTAACCACTGCCCGTCTGAGAGCCTGTGGAACCATTGGACTTCATACCAGTCTTCCCCACAGTGTCCGAGCGTCCCATCACACCGAATGAGTTGTAAAGAATGGCTCCCGACTGACGGCCCCCTGCAACACATTCAAAAGTCTTTGTAATCCCTTTTGATTCAACTCATCTTTGATATTTCATATCGAGGTATTAACGTCAGTAATGACTCAATGTTTTTTTACCTTTGACTGTGAGGTTCTCGATGCCGCATTCAAACATGATCCAGCCCCATTTCTCAAGAGACGTCGCAGAACGGCCGAGATCGCCTGCCGCCTGGGCATCAGTTTCATCCACCATTGAAAACTCCTCCATTTCCTCTAGACCAAACAGCACTTTGGACTTCTCAAAAGGGATTGCTGTGATGGCACATGTGCCAATATCTACCAAAGCAGAAGTAACAATGCAACGGTTAAAAGAAATACCACATTCCTGTTAAATATCCTGAACAGAAAGTGATCGGGGAGAACAAAAAGGGATTTTAAAATCCCTTTATGACAAACAAAAAACTCAAAAAGGTCTAAATACTTTTGCTTGGCACTAGTGGTCAGGTGATGGGACTTTGCACACAGTCGAGAGACAGTTAGTACAGTGTTAGGTCACGTTAAAGTTTGAAAGGTTGCACTAGGGATCAAACATGGCCGCCGTCTTCCTGCACCAACCTGTGGAGTCGAGGCCTCGCAGCTGGCTGTGGATACGGTGGACGTTGAGCCTGGCGGCGATTTCTTTGCCTTTCTCGATGCCGGCATTGGAGCGCAGTGAGCCAGAAGACTGAGGTTGCATCTTTGTGGCCGAGGCGTACTTCTCCAACATGACCGATGGACGGCCATGTTCTGTGGTGTTGGGCGTCTCCTCGACAATACCCCTGAAAAGTGTTTGTATTTGAGTTTAGCTGCCGTCACATTTCAGCACGTGTCAGATGTTGTGGAGTCAAAAGAAATACCCTTTGTTGATTTTGTGCTTTAAACACTTTTGTTCAGAGCATAAAACACACCTTTTGGAAATGACAATTAGTTATGAATAGCAGAATAAAAATCTAAGCGCTTTATTCCCAAAGATTACTTTGTGCCAGCAGGCAGTTTAAAACATGTATAGCAGACTTATCTGCCCTGAGCACATATACTCCAAAACGCTTAGTCATTGTACACACACACACACACACACACACACACACACACACACACACACACACACAGAGTAGTTACCTGTTCATTCTGAACTGGGTGGCAATCCTGTCGAAGCACAGCGCCACCAGAGACACATGTGTGACACACTTACTGGAGCTCGACGGTGACCCCTCCTCTACAGAAGCCTGCAGCAGGCAAAGGTTCACCTGAAGGAAGAGAGAAACAAACAAAAAGAAAACTGAACTAACACTGTGCTGTAAAATATTGTTCTCTAATAAATTACTTTCAAAAAACTGATGCTGTGGACATAAATAATAGCGATGCCCACAAGAATCTCTTTAAAAAGACTAATTATTGTTCTACAGGGATGAATACATGGGTGTTATGGTGTATAAATAATATAAACTATCTTTTAGGCTATGCGGCGATATACGATATGCATCTCCATATTTTCTCTAAAGTAACATAACTGTTGGATTTAACACTTTGATGGCTATGATCGTTACCAGTGTGATCATTGTAGTAAACTCATCTGCACACAGATTGGTCTTTGGAAATGTATTCTTTATTATTACTATTATTATTATTATTATTATTATTATTATGTTTGACTAATTTAATCCTCCAGTTTAAATTAAATATATCTCTAAAATATAGTTTACAGGCAGTAGTTTTTGTTTTTTAAATTATCATGAATTTTATTTATCAGTTTTATTAAATTAATTTATTATTATTATTGACGGACTGAATTTACTTGACTGATGATGTCAAATTGCTTATCATCGTCACTGGAAGGTCGCTTTATAATTTTGAAGTCAGTTTTTAATGTAGTGCAGCTTTTTCAGTACAAATTATTACGTCATCTATTAAGCCGTGTGTGTGTGTGTGTGTGTGTGTGTGTGTGTGTGTGTGTGTGTGTGTGTGTAAAGCCTGGAGATGGGGAGAGAAGTGAAGCATCAAAGTGAGTTTATACGTGTTGACTCTGGAAAGGGTAATGGAAGACGTCAGCCTCCGCTTTGAAAAAGACGGTCAAACAAGCCCCCGTGTTGTTTAGCCGTTCAAATATATATTAAGAGCCTTTAAGTATTTCCGATATATCGCCCACCCCTAAGTGGAATGAATAAAGAGGAATCTAAACGCTTTTGATGGTATATGCTACATTTGATGGAGGTATTATTCTACACGAATGCTGCCTGCATTGTATCTTCAGTGTGTAAATATAAAGCGCTCTGCAGCGATGCTCATGATTCTGTGCTTGCTCTTGAACCTCTCCTGGTGAGGAACACCGCTGGCCTCTCATTATTCCAGGTCACGGGTCTTACCTTGGGGATGGAGACGTTGGCTTGGAGGCCTTTGATTTTCACATTATCTGGTTTGACGGACAGGTCTGTCTGGCCATGGGTGATGTTGAGGGAGCCAGGGGTCGTGCCCTCCGTCTTGGACAGCTTGTGCTCCTGCTTGCCCGTTTGGCTCTGTGTGGATCCAGATCCAAAAACAGTCACCATCAGTCACCGGGCAACAACGCCACTTTCAAAATTGGGAAGCCATTCTTTGTCAAATCTCAAATCATTTAGAATATTCATCAATCCTTATATGTAACTGCTTTAAAAAAAAACGTTTTAAATATGAAGACTTTCATACTGTTGATAAATAATTGACACCTTCACAGGAATCACAGCTTCCCCCTTGTGAGTTGAATACACTAATATTAAAAGTGGTTTGCTTCTCAAACACTGATTATTAAGCCGTGTGTCAACATTCAAAATCCTCCATCACGATGAATAAATATTCACACCTCTCTGTTCTGTGCATCGTTGTACTTACAGACTCGGTGACGGTGGACTTGCTGATCTGATAGGCTTCATTCAGGACTTTTCCATGCAGGTCATCCAGAATGGCTGCAGGATGACGGATACTGGCAAAGTGGACCATGGATTCTATGTACCTGAAACAGACCAACACAGACAAGACAGCTGTAATAAGACAATACACTTGTAGGGTTATAAATATTTGGTTTTATGTAGTTTTAGATAGTATTTAGATAGAATTTGTAAAACACATTAGATTCAGATATGGAAATGTGATCAAATGTACTATGTGGGTATTTGGAGGTTTGCCCCTCTTCAACCTTCGAGCTACAGTTTACCCATCTCCACACTGCACCAGCCAAGAGCCAAGTGCTTGCAAGAACATCATAAACCCAGCATTGTTAGCCTTTGGCAAACTAAATATTCACACTGGTAAACAACCAAGAGGGAGACCAGACTCTGAAGCACAGTCAGCAGAACTTTAGATCCAAGATGGAGTGTTCATAGGGATTCAATTTGCTTAACCTCCTGAGACCCGCAGGATCGACGGGGCCCCAGCAGACTCAACCGTCTTTAGGAGGCTATAGCAGGCTCAGTTTTAATGCTAGAGTGGAGTTATACTGGTATTATATGAAACTACAAAACCTAAGGAATCCACTTGCAGGAGGCGAAATAAAGTTCCAAAGTTTGGCGAGGGAAAACTGTTGCGATAGATATCTGAATGAAAATGGGTTCTATGGATACCTACAAGTGTCCCCTTTACAGACTTTATGCTAATTACATGCAGTTTAGGGCAAAAATCTGTGTAACAAATGGAATCGACCCAAAAATTGTTGCAACTAAGTCCTCGCTTTCACTATACAATTCTACCTGCCTTCAGGTCGCGTTCGACCATTCACAATAAAAAGCCCTGGACATATTCACAGAGTCACCAGAGAGCAATTCACTAAGAAGCAACAACCACATTTACACACAAGGGAGGTGAGGAGCAAGTGTGTGGCATTAGCTCCGCCTCCCCTGTCGGGCGGACCAACCCCTGCAGGGTGATGGAAACGGTCACCGACTGTGGGCTGCTTGTGATTTTTCCAGGGAATGTCACTACAGAGACCCAGTTTATATTGCTTCAAATGCAAAGGCTGTTATCAGCGGGCCATAGTCTCAACAACCATTCTGCTACCTCACTCGGTAATAGATAGTGACTTTGAATGCAAGTCTTTCCTTTCATATCCCACTGGTTAGCTAACAGTCGCTGCTCTGCACTGTGCTCGTACAGCGGTTAACGCTGAAAACACCCTCCAGGTTAACGCTGTAGCTCTCTCAGCACTGTTGCCGTTGGCCCAGACTCTATACGATAGTATAAAGCACCAAAGTGAACAATAATGCGTGTATCCGCACAGAGATTCTGATCCATTTAAAAATGTAATGGGTTTTTCCTTGGCCCATGTTACACCCTTCCACCAAGTTTAATGAAAATCGGGCCAGTTGTTATAAAGCATAGTCCCTACCTGTCCAGGGATTCAGCCACAAGGGGCGTGAGCACCACATTGATGGCTCCCTTCACCTCCACGATGGCAGTGGTCCTGGTCTGAGCTAAGGGCTGCTCTAGAGTCCAGTCATCGGTCGTTGTGTCCTCGTCTGTGTTCTCCATGGCCCTCTTATCAAGTGGGGTGTACGGTGTACTGTGGAGGAACAAGGACACAATCTCTGATCATACATTACTGTATATTTAGCACACCATATGCTGCTACTTGAAAGGACAGTGTGAAGCAATACATACTGTGGATGCTGTTGAGTATATTGAGATATACCAAACACACTTTCTTGAGGAGATGGGTTTTTACTGTAAATATATAGTGTAAGATGGGTGATACCACTGTGGACTTAAATACCTGTTGTTCTCTCCCATCAGCTGAAGTCCTCTGTCCAGTAGAGAGCTGGCTGAGAGGCCCTGCTTGATCACCTGTAGTGTAAAAGAAAATCTTGTTACACCCTGAAATTGATGTCCTGGGTGTATTGAGGATGGACACATAACAATAGCTATGACGTTTAACTGTAATATTACATGCTGATGGAGCACCCCCCCACACGCACACACCTTGAAGCTGGGAACAGAGAGCTGGTCAAAGGAGGCAGCGCTCTCCTCACTGGTGGGTGTGTCCAAATCTAAGGGGCGATGCAGAGAAGACTTTGAGGTCCTCTTATTGGTGGGTTGCTTGACAGACCAATTTGAGACCTGGCAGAGAGGAAGTAAAAAGTGTTCAAATTGGACAATCAATCAATCAAAAAGCAATCGCAGTGAAAATAAACAGGCTAGGCATTACCACAGTTTACACTTTCATAAAAGCACTATAAAAGGAGCAACGCTCTACATGCAGATGGAAGTATTCGTTTCCATTATTAAAAGGACCCTAGGTTTTTGCACATATATGAAAGACTTTACCTGGTAGTGTGCTAGGTAGCTCTGGTAGCACGCCATGACGTGGGGCTGGCGGGTTACAGGGCCGGGTTCAGCAGTCTTCTCCGTCTCCACTGAGCTCTCCTCCTCCATGGCCAGGGCTGAGACGAAGGAGGCCTGGGATGTGTGGCTGGGCAGCGGCTGGGGCGGCAGTGGCGGCAGAATTGGCGGCATGGGCAGGGAACGTGGCTCTGTGATAAGGTCCCCATTGAGAACGTAGTTGAGAGGGCCTTCAACACTGTGGTAGATGGAGCTCCGGCTGGGGGGGAAGGTCAAAATATTTACACATGGGCAATAAATATGTATTACTTATCACTTTGGTGGCATATAGCCTTATGTTGCACTTTAATGACACACAATCCCTTAAAATTGTATGAATGCTATGTTCATAACTTTGCTATTAGGGGTGGGCGATATATCGAATACACTCCATGTATAGCGGTTTGTTCTACGTGGGATGTAGTAAATCACTATATCACGAACATCAAGTACAAAGTGTCATGTGCCGGTGCGACAAGCATGAGACATTCAGCTATTCTCTCTCTCCCTCGCAGACACAAAAAGAAGTGCGCGAGCGTGTGGGATGTATGATGAGTGGGTTTTTGTATCTGGAGGGAAGCAGGGAGAGAGCTAAAGAAGTGAAGCGTCAAAGCGACTTTATACATGTTGAGGTGGAAAAGGGTAATGGAAGACATCAGCCTCCACTTCAAAAAAGAAGGTCAAACTAGCCCCATGTTGTTTAGCGGTGCATGGATATACTAGGCAATTACAGTAAGAGCACGTAAGAGCTGACCTTCCAGTGAACGTGAATAATAAATAAAAATAAATGTATAAATAAGATTTAAAGATTTAAAATAAGATTAATGGGGTTTTTACCTGCAAACTGTATTGTAGAGAAAATTAGAGTTTCAATTGTGTGAATAACAAATAAAACTTAATAATAAAGAATACATTTCCACAGACCAATTTCACTTCAAAATGACATCCCCTCTGAGGACATCCTGATGTCCTGTCTTTCACCTGCATTTCCTCTCAAGTCAGACTAGTTTACAGGTATGATCAAATGCATCAAAGCGTTAAATCAAATAGTCGTGTTATTTTAAAGAAATATAACAATTGTGAGTTATATATCGTATATTCCAGCACAGTCTAAAAATAAAGATATTTTATAAGCTATACCGCCATATGGCATATATAGTTTTATGTTCTTGAATTCAGCCCCACGTTTCCACAGACCTGTGTCAGTTGAAAACTTTCATGAGACTGGATTGATTATTTGTGTTTGTGCGGAGGCTGTATCAATCAAAAAATGTGTTGAAATCAATGTTAGAACATTTTGGGTAATAGAAAAAAATGACAAGGTGGTTGCAGAGCGGGACTGAAATCCAATTTGCAAAACACACCAGCAGTAAGTGGCTGCCCGTGGATCAAACATCTCATTTGCTACAACTCTTCCAGATCACATCCATCCTTGAATGATCGAGTCAAAGTAATAAATGAAAGCTTGTTTGGCTTCGGGGCAAGTTGCTCAACACAATGAAATGCAAAACTCGTTGGATATTAAACATAAAAATGTCATAAGACAAATGTGTTCCTGCATATTGTGCCATAAAAACATTTCACCATCATTGCAAATCTGTCATCAAAAGTTATTTGACGCAATTGTTTACAGCCCTGTTTTTTTTAATTCTAATCTGCTTCCCAGGTACATGCTGTTAAAGACCTTGTAACTTTTTTATAAAAACTAATAATACCTTTGAAAAATTCACAGTAGCAACCCTGTAAGGGAAGGGGCCAATTAAAGACACTAAAAAAAAACTTGAGTTCCTGCATTCTTAAAATGTAAATCACAAATCCTTCAGAATGATGCCTTTAAAATTATTTAAATTGAGTAAAACTTCAAGCAATCTAGCAAAGTCAGAACTAGCTGGGTCATTATTTCATCTGCTCCTCCAGAGGAGAGACGAGGGACTCTTTGATGTTACTGTGAGCTGTCGAGACTCAACCATCACCTTAATCCCGTGCTTAGCTTTGTACTTGATGGGACCATCCACCCAGTCTCCTCTCAAATGTTCCAACCCTTTAACTTTGAGAACTTTTCTGAGTTCCGCTGAAGCTGAACTCTATTTGCTGAATATTGCACGCCCCATTTTCTAAAAGTACATTATCATTCAAGCTGACCTGTAATTCTCCATGTGGTACGGGGGCTGCTGTGGCTGCTGCATCTGCTGCCTCCTCTTTTTCTTGCGACCTGGGTACGTCCCTGGGCCCTCATCAGCGCTGCTTATTGGCTCAAAGTCCTCAGCAGCGGAGAAGTAGGCCTCGCTGTCGGCCACAGACATGCTGGAGTCTGCAGAGCGGTACTGATGGAAGGTGTTGGAGTCTGCCGAAGGCGTGAACGGAAAGGAGCCGTAGCTCCTGCGCTGGCGTGGTGAATCCAGGACATTCTCGTCGCTGCGGGAAACCTCGCTGCTGAACTGGACGCCTCCGGACAGAACTGGTGGAGGCTTGTCGGTGAAGACGGCAGCTGACAGGCTCTTGGTGCTGCCCAGTCGCCCTGAGTGTACAGATGACTGGCGCTTGATAGGGGAGCAGAGGGGGGAGCGCACTGACGAGCGGTCCTGGGAGCCGTTGGGGGAGACTGGCGAGACCTCTGGGACGTCCCCTAGGGTGCTGCGCAAACAAAGGAGAAAATAACATTTAGAAAGTATTATTGACCTGTGAGGACATTAGAATTATATGATTGTTTTACAAGTGGCAGTTTTTATTTAAACAAATGTCTGTTAAGTCACCATCTATCGCCAAATGAGGTAAAACAATGGTGATTGAGACTATAACCCACTGATGAAAGTATTGCAATATTTATACATTTATACGAGCTGGGTGTATGAAGCAACATTCCTGGAAAGAATGCTGTTTTAAGTGACTGCTAAAGCAAACTGAAGATGTCCTGAAGATGTCCTGAAGATGTCCTGAAGATGTCCTCCTGCTGCAGCTTCACATTAAAAAACATAAAGCATCCAAAAACAAGTTTGACAGGAAATGCAAAGGAAATGCAAAGTGTTTGTCAGGGATCTTGACACTGACCGCTACCTTTCATCAAAAATGTGTCTACAAAACAAGACACCCGTCATTTTTGGCATTTTGTGATCAGCTTGAAGTGTAGCAGGCAGTAGTGGAAGAGTCAGCAGTGAGCTGCTAGATGTTCATGTTCACAGACTCATGCCTTGTGCAGAATAAAAAGTGAGTGTGAGGGGAAAAGGCCATTTACTGCCTGAATTCTTTATTTTTTTAGAAACTAGTGTTTTTTTGCTGCCCCCAGTATTCTGTAATATTAAATCACAGTTCCTGTTACCACCAGTTAATAGATTGTCAAATCTACTAGGAGTGAAATGTTCAAAGAGTAACTACACCGGACTTAAAATCCTGCTTGTGATGCATTCTAGTGGCTCCTAATGTACATGCTCTGACCGCCTATATTTAGTGTGTTGATGTTACTCACTCAGCGGGGCTTTTGCCATTCACAGGAAACATGCGTTCCTCTGTGCTTGGTGAGGGAGTGTCCCTCTCTCCGGCCAGCAGGGGCAACGCGGCACTAGAAGAACTATTTTCTTCAGAGGAAGAGGCGGAGCTGTGGGAGCGATGGGGCACCTGGAGACTGAGATGTTGCTGACCACGCCTCTCAGGTAGCTCAGGAGGCAGGCAGGGCGAGTGTGTGTCCCTCTTCAGTCCGACAACTCTCCCTAAGAAAACACACATTTGGTTTAGTAACGGTTGACACTTCCAGATATGTTCTTTTTTTTTTTTCCTGTATCAGATGTTACGTTCAGTATGTTTGCACCTGCATACGTTTTATATTTCAAAGGGAGCTGGTCACACTTAGTTCTAAGATGGGTAGCTTTTTTTGTAACATTTTTCTTCGGGGAGCCACAAAACAATCCTAAAGCATCTCTGGGGAATATCAGGAAATCTGTGTACAGGTCTATAATGCAAATGCATACCATCCACTTTGGGCGTTTCCTTGGTAATAATCCACTCCCCTGGCTGCAGCAAAGACTGGCCATAAGACATGTCCGGCTCAGTGTTGGAAGAAGAGAACGCAGACGAGGAGCACGGTGTCAGCTCTTCAAGCTTGAAGAAGTCCAGGCCCATGTTGGTACCTCCAAAAAACCTGCAGCCTCCGAGGCAGCCACAGCGGTTCCTGCTGCGCTTGTTGCGAATGCCAGCCTCTTCTGGCCATAAGAACCAGAGTCTGAGCAGAGGAGGATAAAGGGAGGCATAGTAATGTTGCATGTCTGTAATATCTTTACCAATACCTGTTGTATTTGACTGATTTTCTTCTATCTGTGTCTGTAGATTTCTCCTAAATTCTCCTAAAGTCAGCCTTCGATAACATGCTCCTCTAATATGTGAACAAAATGAACCAAGAACTTTATCCAATGTTCAGATTTCTGTTCTGGAAATGTATGCAAATTAGAACATATTTAATAGGAGAATGTCTAATTTGAATACTTAAACATAACATTTCAGAAAACTTGTAATATGAAAAATAATTGTCTTAATGTAAGTAACCAACTGGGGAAGTTTCATGTTGACTTCTATTAGTTAAAATATTAAACTAATTCCCCTGTAATGTCTTTGCCAAATTAATCATGAATAAATTATCATTCATACATACATAAAGTATACATGTACATACATTCATGATTTATACATTTTACGCCCACATATAATACATCTAGCTACAATAATAAGAAACATCATGTCTAACTACAAGCTACACATCTGTCCTGATTCTGGTTCCTGAAAACATTTCATGAGCTGACTCCCTGCACCTGACAGGAAAATAATCTTGTTTAGTTTGTTTAACACCTACTTCACATAACGAGCTGAACATCTTATCAGTGATTCATTATAAAAAGAGGTGAGACACAGCCAGGGAGTCATTTCTACCTTTGTATTTAACATCACAGTGTCCTCTGAATGAACTTATTCACAAATGAAATAAAGGTGAACAACTGTGGCTAATGATATAAACAAGACAAACCACAACGCTAAAGGAGCGTCTCTAGAGTAGCACACACACACACACACTACCTTTTGGTCTGTGCATCGTGGAGCTCCAGAAAATGTCTCTGGACTTCACATTTGGCTGAGTGGTCAGCGGCCAGGGCAATGTCTGCTGTGATGAGGTTCAGGTTGACTGAACCCGCCTCCAGCCAGACAGAGCGTCGCAGCAGAGGGGGCTGACCGAGACCCAACGGCTGACCCACACCTTGCCCCTGTCCAGCCGGCTGCAGCCTGGACGCCTCACTGTGCTGCTGCTGCTCAATGTACTGCCGGATGTTTATGTCCTGCACCACAGCGCTGATGCCTTCTCCCACTGCCTGGTTGTGCAGGTTGCAGTTGGCTACACGAATGATCGCCGTCTGGGGCAGGGGGGGAAAACATAGGAAAATCTTTACACATACTAAAAATCTAACAACATGTACATGGATTTCAATGAGTTTAAGTGTTACAACCAAGCGGCAACCTCCGGGGTCTGAAGGGTGAAGCCAATGCGGAAGTGTCTAAAACCTGCATTCTTTCTAATGGCCAGGAGGGGGCGACTCCTCTGGTTGAATGAAGCCCGGTTATATAGAAGTCTATGAGAAAATTAACCGACTTCTCACTTGATACATTACATTTTCATAACAAGCTTATGCTCTCCATTGATAGATTCAAGTCTTTTTTAATAAAGCATTATGTTCATATGGTAAATGATGGTCCTGTTTAGAGTAAAATAGACAATAAAGCAAGGTATGCTTTAGGGCGTGGCTGACTTGTAATTGACAGGTTGCTACCACAGTGTTGTCCGGTTAGGGTGCTCTCCATGTTTTGGTCTTACAACCTTTACCCTTTCACAGTGTGTATTTAGTTATTAAAAGTTAATTGTAACAATTTGGTCGCCTAGAAATGTCTTGTTCAGTGTTCGGTTGTGAGCTCCACCCTGTTCTGCTTCCAAAAGAACAAGATGCAACAGCCAAAATAACAAAATCGAGGCTTCAAAACTGTAGTAAACAAACTAATGGGTGACTACATCCACTTCTTATATACTGCCTATGGTTATAAATAAATATCTTTACTTAAAAAAACAATACATAAATGGTTGGTGTCAATTACCTTGACGTTGGCAGCACAGCCATGCTCCACAACGAAGAGGTCAACTCCATCCATGGCCAGTCGGGTCATGGTGTACTTCAGATCCTCTGATGTGCGACAGTGACCTGGCAGACAGCTCAGCTGAAAGACAAACCATCATTTAGGAGCAGAAACCTTTCAATGGTTGGAAGGAAGCTATCTTTAAATTTGATCTGGCTGTGCTTTACATGCGGCTACATAGCCTGTAGCCACAGCTGCTTGCTTGTCGGACACTAATGAGGGCTCTCGGACAGAGTTTTAAAAAATATCCTTCTTAGTATTCGCATACAAACAAGACATTTTTGTTTTGACAATTGTTTTCTCTCAACCTTATTTATGGTGTATATATGCCAGGTATGGTTGCTGTGAGTACATCAATAGTTTCAGTGCTGCTGTTACAGGCAGTTTCTCCAGCTGTGTTAAAGTGTGCAAGTCATGCATCATTAGACAAAAGTTCACAGAGGTCTCCTTTTATATCTCATGTCATTTGCATATGTCCCTTCACGCTGGACAGTTCTGACCAACAGCCTTCAGCCATAATGAGCGTAGTGTCCAGACAGAGATTCAGACACACATGGCTGCTAACTAGTTCAATGTTAAGACAGCTGCAGCAGATAACCTGAAAATGTGAGTGTGGCTCAGACTGCAGCATTTCATCCTTTACTGCCTGTTCGTACCTTGGCATCACAGGTGCGACGGTCAGCGCCGTGCTGGCAGATGACGGAGGGCTTGGGTTGTTCTAGCTGGAACTCTCGGGACACCCCGTGGAAAAGGAAAGTCTCACCCCACTCTATCATACTGGCCACCTAATAATCACAAGCGCACGCAGACACATTAGTACTTCAAAATAATCAATAAATACATTTACTGCTAGAATAAAAAAGTAAATACAAATAAATACAGTCATTGTGGGGGTGGACACAAGGACAAGCTTTAAACTGGATCCAATCAAATGAAACAGCAGCACAAGGTATAACATTCAAACACTATGACAGTTCTGACAGTTTACACTAAAACTAAATTCACAAAAGTTGGATGGTATTATATTGTACAGATCGTTCATACACTCAGCTGACCTAAAATCCCTGATGTAATAATAATCTAAAGCTGCACACATTTATCTTTTCCACATTCCAAATCACTCTTTCGTAAGCTAATCAAACACACACCTGTGGAAGAGTGACCCTGCCGGTGAGCCCCCCAGCCTGCATGTCGATGAGCCAGGCGTACTCCAGTGTATCACTGCTCAGGGGGAGGCCCTGAGCGGAGAACATGGCATGGGCCCTCATCTGCAGACCAGACAGACTCAGGTGGCCGTCCCTCAACACACCGTCCGCTGTAGGACGCTGTGGGCAACACACACACACACACACACACACACACACACACACACACACACACACACACACACACACACATTTTTGATCTTGCATCACTACCTTGAAAAGGTAAGGTGTGGGTAAACCCACAGAAACTGAACTAAGCAATCTTCAGCTCATTTAAAATTAATTCCATAATATCCGTGCACATGCCATAAAAAACGAGCTTGTGTTATCTCACTGGAGGAGAGAAAGATGAGAGCTACACATTCTCATTGTCAGGGATTAGGAAAAGATATTCACTCTGAGCAGCAAATAGGATCCAACTCGTGGCTAAAGCCTCTGTGTGGTTATACAATATGCAGGTGCTTATGCAAAGATTTAGCTGGTAAAAAGCAAGTTTTACATTATGCAACTCTAGGCTTTATTCAGTGTTCTCTAAGGACTGAGTCACCCCTTCAGTAACCAGATTAGGGGGCAGTTGTTTGTGTAATCATTGTTTTCACACATGAGATGTGCAACATAGTTTAAATGTAATATGTGGAATTTCCAGAAAACCATCGTTATAAATGTACCCGTGGCGGTTAAATGAACTGCAGTCAGATTCCATGGTGCGAGCTAGCATCATGGAAAACAGCCGAAATAGAGATTTGAGATTACATTACAATCATATATTATATTTAGAATAATAATCTATAATGTTCTTATATTTTATTTGGACTATTGGCTTCATGATACTAACTAGCTTTCCATTAGCAACTTTATCAGCTAATGTTACGAAGCAACTAACACCAGATCCATGCCGCATGGCTAAGTTACAGCTAGCTGGCTAACCTTAGCTTAGGTTACAGTTAAACAGTTGGCTGCCCCTGTCTTACATTGCTCTTGGCTAGTACAAACAATTGTTGGTTTTACAACTTTGTTTTATACGTTACATCATTTACTGTTGACTAAAATCAACAATGCTTGTCATAGGTTAGTATCATTAGCTAGCTAGAAATAATGTTAGCAAGAAAGTAAGCTAAGGTTAGCCAGCATGCTGTAACTTAGCTACGCTGGATCAGGAGTTGGTTGCTTTGTGACGTTAGTTAATAAAGTAATTTGCAACCTGCTTGCTAGCCAATTTACCAACCAGATCAGCGCCGGGAGTCTGGATGAATTAGCGGACATTATCCACTCAACAGTATTTGGCTACAGTAATTACAGAGTGTTGGCGCTGTAGGGGAGCTGAAGAGAGGAAGGGCACTCGGGAGAGCGCAGAGACATCACATACATGTTAAGGAAACCGAGAAATTCAGTCTATTGCTTACCCCTTTAAATTAATATATGAATATAGGGGCCAACATGTGACTTTTACATTTTTTTTCTTAAACAATTTCCTAAAGATAAAATATCAAATCTAGACAATGACTGCACTATAAGGAGCCCAAATAAGCAGCATATCACATCAGGCACACGTGTATTTGCATTTCTGACCTGGTAGTTGTCACTGATGAAGATGTGAATGGGAGACAGGATCAGCTGAAGCATCGTCTCCTTGTAACCCTTTTTCATCTCAAAACACAGCCGCTCCAAGAAGCCGGATGGACCTTCGGGACCCTCGCTGCTGCAGTGCTAAAGGCACCGAGGAGGTAAGAAAATATGTGGACTCATGCATCAAACACGAATCAAGGATTACATTTTTAAAACATCCTTGCAAGCCAAGAAACAAATTAGGGTAAATAAAGTGGACACTTTATTTCAATTGCTCAGAATGTAGAATTATTATTTCAAATTGCCTACAGTATACTTATACTTTTCACCTAGTTCTACTGTATACATTTGGTTGTTTCCATGTCTTGCATGCATAGTGCACAGTTCCATTGTTTTTATCTTGCACTCTAGTGATGGAACAGCTTCATAATATTTCACCGTAGCTCATTTGCTATAGTTCTACACTGATCTCTCTTCCTCACTCTCACCAAACCATTAAACTCAACTATTGGCAGTCATCAGTTTTACCATTGGCAGTCGTCCGTGGACTTTGTAGAGGTTAATGAGCACAGTAATGTCCCAGGGGCGCAGGTCTAGGGGATGGATGTTTGAGTTTTCCGTCTGCTCGTTGTCCTCCATTCCCAGAGGAGACCAACCAAGGCCCGAGGAGGTGGAGGTGGAGGTGGACAGCACAGGGCTGGACACTGCCTCTTCAAAGTCTGTATACATGTCATCCTCACCAAAATAGTTTTCCTGTAGACACACATGAAAGGAAGGTTGCACAGCTGTTTAACACATTTTAGACTTCTAATTCTTCATTACACCAATTGTAATTCAAAACATAACACTAATACGTTGAACTGCTGTTGCGGTGTGAGCTTTGTTATCAGAGACTGACTCGAGGATTTCCGCACCTTGATTGAGATCAGTGCTCGGAGCAAAGGTCCGTAGAGGATGATTTGAGAATCTGGGGACATTTCCATCTCCACGTGAAGTCTGTCGGGTGGGAGCTCTGAGGGTTCCGTGGGCATCCGGCTGTGGGCAGCAGAGGTAGACGTGGAGGTGTAGCGCGGCGGGGCGTTGTGGTGTACCGAGGTGTGCTCTGGGGGACGCAACGCTGACAGCATGGATTCCTCCATCTCAGACACTTCAGACACAATCCACAGGCAAGTTAGACAGCTTTATGTAAAACAGCTCGGTAAGACATAAAGGTACGGTGCCTGAGGAAAGGTTTTTAAAAAAGGTAGTTTGAATTTCTAACAGTCCACAGTCATGTTGTCATGGTTGCCTTTAGAACCAAACAACAAAGAGTTGATACTAAAGCGGTGAGCTTACGCGACTGTTGGAGCTGCTCGTCAGCCTTCTGGGGATAAATGGGGTGCCAGGTGTAGTCAATGATGAGCAAGAAGTTGGGTACGCTCCAGCAATCCAGCCAGCCAGCTCTGATGTGAGGAAGAAAACAACACAGACAGAGTACACAGTCATAATGCTGAGTTTATCATCGTTTCAGGTGGATTTTCCAGCACATCAGCCGCTTTATGAACCGTTCAAATCAAGGACATACGGTCGAGGCAAGAGACAGCAAATGGGTTGGGCCTGAGTTCCCTGCAGGACAGAGTGCAGCGGTCCAGACAGAGTTCGATCGTAACCACCCGGGGGGGGGGGGGGGGGTAAGCGGGTCTCTCGCAGTGCTACATCAGGAGTGTCTTACTCTGGGCTATACATAATAAATTATCTGAATCAATGTTGAGTCATCATGTACAAACTGCACGATGTAGGCGCTACCCGGCCAGCAAAGATTCTCCTGCATCTCCTTGAACTTTCCCTGACCTTCAGGGTGCTGCTTACTATGTGGAAACAGACCCTGCTTTTCCACATTCTAATGCAGGCTAAGTGATGAATAAATGATCATATATCCAGATATCATCGTGATGTGAAGTTACGTCGTCTAAATTGATAATAAACACATACTTACTCAAATTTCTCTGAAAATCTGACCAAACTCAGTTCAAATCAAAATATTGTCTTAATCTGAACATTAAAAATAGAAGATTTTGTCCAGGCCCCCACCGCCCACCCCCTGGTGTTTTTTTTACGCTTCTATTTTTTGTGATTTAGTGAACTATAATCTACATAGACAGCTGTTCAGAAATCACACAAATATCCAGATGTAAATGTGTGTTTTGATTCTATTAACGGTCTACATTTATTGATCAAGGCTCCCGGTCTCCTGTTTCACTGGCGGCACATTCCCCTCACTCGCTACGGTGGGCGGGAAAATAAAATGAAATGGAGATTCCAAGATAAATGGATATAGAACAGTTCTACACAGGATAAAGTGTTTGAATGGAAAAATACTGCTGTGACATGAGCGCTCTAGAAGAAGACCAGGTGTATAACTCTCTTCTTCATCTCAAGTAAAGGACACAAAGGCAGCCCTATGATACAGGCTACTGCACATAAAAACCAAGCGAGGCAGCACATATTGAGCCAAAGCAGAAATAGTGAAGGTTAGTTGTACATTTAATTCATATTGCCACCTACTACCATTTTTTTCTTTCTATCCAAGTTTTGATATGAGTCAGTGTAACAATGATGACTCATCATGCTCTTTGCTAACACACTCGCTTTTTAACCCACAACAGGAGCTAAATGATTCTCAGGTTTAACTCACTCTGCGTGGGTGATGTTCCTCCAGCGGTACTTGGTGGGTTTGGGAGGGGGAGCGCCTTGGTTTTCCCCCGGCATGAACATGTCTGGGGGCAGCTTGACGTTCTGGTAGTCTTTGGCCAGGGTGAGGAGGGGACAGCGGCTCGGGTGGCACTCTGGCAGGGATAGTCGCATGTCTGTATCCTCCGCCTGAGGAGGACAAAAGCACATAAACTTGCATGCACCCACACATATTCAAAGCTGCTGTCAAAGTATCCATGGAAATACATCTGAATCATATCTAACCAATATGAAAATACACAGTATGTGCAGTCATCACCTGTAGGAACATTTTCAAGACAGAACAAATCATATTCACTTAAAGCATGCCTCACCTGTAAGCTGAAGCGGGTATTGCAGGTGGTTGGAACAAACTCGTTGAAAGGCAAAGTGAAGTCTATATTGAGCGTCTCGCCACATGCTGCAAGGTACACTATAGGAGATCAATAATGCAATTGATTAGTCTGCCCTGCTCTGGGATTACGTGGAGTATATACTATATGTAATATATCATGAGCTAATAAAGTCAAAGTATCCTGTCAGCTCCCAGTGTTAAAGAGACATTAAGTTATCGATTGCTTTCATGGCAGGATTCAGATTTCTTTTCTTGTTTTTTTGTGCTAATGCTAATGCTAATGCTAATGCTAAACACATATATATATTGTAGGTCTAGAAAAACTGTTAAAGTAATGTATCGCTCAATTATATATTATGAAGGATTCTATTCCGGTAAATTGGATGAGATAATGTATTAATGTAACTTCAGTTGGGGGGAGAAAAATTGTGAATCATTCATTTCTGGTGGAGGAAATAAAAAACTACAAAAACAATGTGTTCTTTTATTTAATTTTTTATCCACTTCACTTTATTGGCACAGAATTATCTGCACAAAATACGAGTCTTAAATGAGCCAGTTATTTGTGGCTCAACATCTTTGCACATAGTTACAGAAATCTGTTGTAGTTAAGAGCTTTTAATGCAACTTATATTTTGTATTTAAACTTGGATTTCAGCCGAACAGATGCTGCTTCTACATCTTTCTTACCATTCTCCTGCTGTTTGGTGGAACAGTCGATCCAGTTGTGCTGGTTTGCCGCCCAGATCATCTCAAACTGGTGGAAAAGGACCTTGAACTTCCAGGAATAGGGCACAAAGGAGTAGATGTCTGGGGCGCTGTCACTCGCCCAGTCCTGAATCAAATCTAAGAAGAAAGAAGGAGCAGTGATGAAGTGGAAAAGTTGCACCGATCGATAGATCAGCGACCGGAATCAGTCTCAGTCTCCCACTTTGTGACTTTCTTTGTGATTTAGAGACTTTATTACTAAAAAGCGAATGGCAACAGCTACTTATTCACACCATCAGGGAATAAACCAGAAATATATTCAAATATATTATATTGTGATTGCTCGGAGTAATCGCAGTGTCTCTCAGTCAGTAGGTGTGGGGCAGGCAGGCGCACGCTGAAGGAGTGGGACTTATAATACTCATTCTCCTGATTCATTGATAGTTTGGAATATCATTTTTTTAAAAATACACAGTGTTAGATAGACAATAAATAGTTGACTATATAAAAGTCCTACATACACAGCAGAGACTAATACTTTATTTGATTATTCTAGGATATGCATGGACATACAATTAAAAATTACAAATATGCATATGTTTGCTGTCAATTATAATTCACAGAAATAAAGAAAAATCAGAAACGGCAGGTCAGACTTTTAATTAATGAGAAATCAGGTTTAGCCAAGAAATTGCAATCGGTGCATCTTCTTCTGTTTCATACATTTGCCTTACAATGCTGAGCGCTTAATGCAGCACGAGCTGTACTGGTTTTGGTTGAGGCTGTTTGCTGGAGAACTCACCGGTGAAGAAGTTTTTCTGGGCGTAGATGAAGTGGTAGGTGGCCTTGTACACCTCGATCTCACACTGCCACGACTGCGGCATGTTCCACACCCGGGGGTAGCTGGCTATGACATGAAACTGAAATAAAGAAAGTAAGAGGCGGAAAATGATTTCACCTGTAGCCGAGCACTTACTTTGTATGTGCACATTTGACATTGCAATTGGTGAACTTTGCATTGCATCTTTAGTTGATGGAGAACTAACAACTAAAAAAAGTCAAGTAAAAAGCTTCTTGTATAATTGCCCACTACTTACAGCCAGCATCTCAGCCTCCAGAAGAGTCCTGTACTGCATGCTGCTGGTGGTGTCCACGTGAAGCAGCTGGCCTTTGATGGTAGGAGAGTAGCCTGGGGGGGGGGGGGGCGGCAGAGGAGAGGGACAGAAAAGTAGGGCCATCAATTCTCAGAACCCAGTGCTGGAGCTTTGCTCCTGCAAATAATGTAATTTACCAGCAAAACTTGAACAGCTACTCATGTTAACTACATTTCTGCAGACAGAGGGGAGCGTTGACTGATGACTGACAGAACATTTTCAGCTCCGTGCGATAAATTATTTCACATTCCTCACATCTATCAACGTTGAGAACGTCAATGTTCCCTGAGGTCAGTTGTTTTATTCTGGATGTGGCTTTAAATCACATTTCTGATGGTTTTACTCCATCTTTAGTCCACATTACTGTACAAGGGTGGGGACTCACCCTGAGGGGTGTGAGGAGTGTCACAACTAAACATACTCTATGGAGTCTTATGGAGTCTCCCTCGAAGAGCAATGGAGAACTGGAGAAAGTGGTAGTATGTCCAGGGCTCAGAGTGCGACATGCGACCAAGAATTAATTACACATTTTCATTGGCTGCACCGATGTGCCCGACATTTAGCAGCTCTGTCGTGTACGTGTGTAGCAGAACTATAATAAATAATGTGTGCACGTGTGAAACCGCTGCTGAACTTTACTCCTCCTCCAGGGACAACACAACCTCAAGACTGGTTATTCAAATCAAATGTATTTATATAGCCCAATATCACAAATGACACATTTGTCTCAGTGTGCTTCACAGACTGTACATACGACACCCTCTGTCCTTAGACCCTCGCATCACACAAGGAAAATAAATAATGTTTAATTAAAAAAAACTATTGATTGTTTCTTTGTCAAGAAAACTGCTGTAACACGTTACACCTGCCCCAGGCCCTGAAAGGCCCAGGCCAGCCCCCACATCATCGACAGAGGTAACGGCACCACCTGTCTCCCCTGACCCCAACATCTTCAGCAGAGATCAGCAGAGTCAAAGCCTACCAATTACACAAAGGCCTCAATATATGCCTTTTGCTTGGCTTCAAATTTCCATGGTTCAGATACGATAAAACGTATATTATGCATTTCATTTATTGCAAAGAGTGAGGCCAAAGCATAGCTGGGAGCACTGCCCCCTTCCCCGCAGCGTTTCAGCTGCAGGTAGCAGCCGACCGAAGCCGTAAGGAAAGGGGTCAGAAATGCAATAACAACTTTCCAGAGAGCAAAGCAGTATAATTGAACTGAACTTTGAGCTGAAACTATAAAGCTCCGTTAAGCCGAGGTGAGCTGCACATTCAGCTGATAATTCTCTGTAGCTTCATCCCTTTCACATCGTCACTAAATATCACTTAAAGCCGCTTCAAATCAACAATCCTGCACAATTTGCAGTGGCATTGTGCAACACTTGTGTTCGCTTTCATCTCAAGTGTGAAGTGAATAAAACATTTAATAAAAGAGAAAATCTGATTGGAAACTGCAAGAAGTGCTTAAATTCTACTTATTTAAAAATATAAACAAGGCATATCGACAAAGAAATATTATGATAGGTTTCAAATGGAAAAAAGTGTCAAATAAATAAAGATTTTATAACATTGTTGACATCATAGAGCATGAGTCCATCACGACATTTGATAAAGCGGCTTATCATGGCTGTGCTTCAGACATTAGTCAGTGCTACACATTGTCACCAAATGATGGGGAAACTGTTGACGTCTGCTTCTATAGCAAAAACATTTTGTCCTTAAGCCAGCAGGACATCTGCTGATACAAGTGTGGACATTTTGGTGTACTCGTCTTATTTTCTTTCCACAAACTTACCATTCTCTCCGACCGTCATGGGGATGTTTACTTCCAGGTACGAGCCTGCACCTACATTCACATGGATGGCATTGGTTTCCTAGTAACAGAGATGAAGACAAAGCAGGGGGGAGCAGACAGAAGTGAGAATGCATCACTGCCTCAAGAATAAAAGAAATCTGAACAAAATGTTCAGAAGAGGTGAGAACATGACCATCCTCCCCGACTCAAGACATTGTTTATATTCGACATGCATGTATGTTGATTTTTAGTATGCACTTCACAAACTCAGCCTTGTGAAAATCCTATCATTTTTTTTTTTTAAGAAATAAAATATGAAGAAATATCGACAGCTAAAACATGATGAGGCATGAAGACAAAGTCAAGTGGAGCCGCAGGGAGAGGAAGAAAGAAAGAACCAAAAGAGAGAGAAGCAAACACACAGGAGAAAGAGTCACCCTGTTTTTGGTAAAAAGCAGATCAATGGTGGCGTCAGCAATGATGTTCATGCGGAGCTCGAAGGCCTGGATCTGCCTGGGTTTTCCTGGCTGGGCAACCTCGGTCTCCTTCATGGACTGGTAGTCAGCTGGCAGGAAGAACTTCCACAGACAGTCCCTGAGGAAAGTGAGAGTTCATTTCAATGCAAGATCATATCTGTAAAGCCCAACCCTAAATCCTTAAAAGTTTGAGTCTCACTTGACTAGTACATACATGTACATCAGTATTGATATGCAGTTTAAGTACATGCAAAAGAGTTGGTGTCAGACTTAATGTCATTTACAAATGTTACCATTGCAAGTAAACTGGCCTGAGTTTAACTCACAGAAGAGGTTCTGTAATGGTGCAGTTTTGTGCCTTTTAATGGTATGTCCACCAGCTTGTGGTAAGAATAAAAGCTTAAACAGACTGTGTGTGTGATCATTACTCACCTCTGACGATCTGCCCAAGGGCCGTAGTTGAAGTCAGTTCCTTTTCCACAGACAATATCCAGTCCCCAACATGGAGGCAGGTCCTGAAGCTTATCGCCCTCACTGCACGTCTCTGCCTCCTCCACACCCTCCTGCTCCACAGGCACAAGACCTACACACACACACACACACACACACACACACACACACACACACACACACACACACACACACACACACACACACACACTTAGATGACTGAGAACAAATGCTAGACAAAAAACACTCACAACTGTATGAATAATAACAATCCTGAAACTTCTTCAGTACAGCGCCTTCATAATCAACTAGCCAAGGTCCATTGGTCAAGCTCATATCTAGCACTGAAGTGTAGAGGGTTGTTCCATAGCAAAACACACTTTGTCCAAATTATAGAGACGCCCCGGTCGATAGGCCACCGGTCGATACGGGCCACTTGTCAGCTGATCGGCCATGACCAATGACTCGCCGATCAATCTCAAATAGCCGGACAAATTTACACACAAGTGCCGCATGATTGGGGTTGATGGTTTTACGTTGAGGGCACAGAGTGACGCAGACAGTAACGTCACAGCCACACACACACACACATCATCATGTCGTCGGTGTGGAAGTTCTTCAGAGTGAGTGAAAAAGACTTAAAGCTCGCAATTTGCAACTCCTGCAAATCCAAAATAAGTTTCGGAGGAACAAGGTTTTGATAACAAGAAGGTTTTGTAAGTTGCTGCAGTTAAGTTATTTAATAGTCAATGTTTTATTATGAACATACAATTGAAAAGTTACGAAAACGCGCAGGCTGCCAGTTATAGTTCTTAGAAAGAAAGACAATTGCAAACGGTGGATCTCTGCCCAGTTACAAACAATGCTGTGTGTTTGTGTGTTTGTGTGTTTGTGTGTGTGTGTGTGTGTGTGTGTACATACCGGGTTCATCCTGGTAATAGTAGATGTCAACATCGTTGGACTGCATGACCACAAAGCCTTCACCCATCAGTCTGGGGGGTCTAGATGAGAAATCCACAAGATGACAGTTAAAGGTCCAGATTGTAAGCAGAAGTTATGAACTCTAATCGAAATAATCACAAGCAGGGTCACAGCAGGTAAGGCACCAAATCATGAATTAAATATTCCGTCCGCATTGAAGCTGGATTCTGGCACAAAGACCTCTTTGTAAATGCAGTGTCCTTCCTCGAACATATTTTTTGCTTCATCTCTCTGGACATTCCAGTAACGCTTTAGGACACATCAAGGATTGTTGGAGGTTGAAGTCACTTTTCCAGAGGCTACAGCTGCCACGTTTAAATTGAGAGTGGCTCCTTAATCACAGAGGTTAAACTGAATGTCACTCTCTGTAAGTGCAGATAATGGTTTATGGTATCCCTGCTTTAAGTGCAATACAGTTAAAGCTGCCAGGTGAAACATTACAGAGGAGAAGGAGGAATACCTAATGCACACATTCTGCCAACATTGTTGCTATATTCTGTACATACAAGCAGAGGAATAACGAGGCAGTCCCCTGCCTGTGTTTAACATGCACACCAGTTATTACATACTGTAGGATAAATAGGAAGAAACACGGAGAGCGAGAGAGCGGTGTCCAGACTTAATTATTCTAAACTTTATAATGATCTCATTTTCTATAGTTTTTATGGTACGCTTCAAATTATTCTCCAGGAAACAGAATTATCTCCAGTTTTGGTACCGACGACAACACAAGTTGATAAATGATGTTTACAAGTTTTAGAAATCATGTTGAATAAATAAATACCAAATGTTCAGAGTCTGCTACATTATTCAATCTCTTTGGTATCACTTTGATATGAATTCCACCCAATAAGCCTTCAAAAAAATGGCTGTGTTACATTTAAAATAAGTCAAATGTTGCCCCAGCACAGTTTCTTCATCAGTAAGTGACTTGGACCTACTCATCATTCTGCATGCCAAGGTAGCGCGGACTGGGAACCAGCATGACGCGCACATTCTCCAGCGAGCCTTTGACGATGTGCATGTACTGGTCCAGGTGGCTGGATGGAGGCTTGGTGGCGTACGTGAGGAAGGCATCCTCGAAGTTCACACACAGAGTCTGGGGGAGGTAGTGGTTCCCGAACGCCAAACGACCCTACAGGAACGCAAAGGAACAAGGGTCTGAACACTTCTAAGAGGTTAAACATCTTCTGTTCCCATTCACAATGCTCTTAAAGGGATAATAATAATAATAATAATAATAATAATAATAATAATAATAATAAGAAGAATAATAATAATAAGAAGAAGAAGAAGAAGAAGAAGAAGAAGAAGAAGAAGAGACAAGACAACACTTTAAAATGATTAAAGTCTAGCAAAATGCTTTGTTAAAAAGATGCGTTTTTAGGCCTGTTTTAAAAGCATCCATAGTCTGTGGCGTCCTCAGTTGTTCAGGGAGAGCATTCCACAGTCTGGGAGCGGCAGAGCAGAAGGCGCGATCTCCCATGGTTTTGAGCTTGGTCCTGGGGGGAAGGAGGAGGTTAGCCTTTACAGAACGGAGGTTTCTTGTGGAGGTTTGTGGGGTGAGCAGTTCTCTGAGGTAGGATGGAGCATTTCCGTGAATGCACTGATGGGTGTAAAGGGAGATTTTATAATCAATCCAGAGTGAGACCGGGAGCCAGTGCAGTGATTTGAGGATGGGTGTGATGTGTTCGTACTTTCGCACTCTCATCAGGATCCTAGCAACGCTGTTCTGGATGTATTGCAGCTTCTGGATGTTTTTGCTAGGAATCCCGATGAGAAGTGCGTTGCAGTAGTCAAGTCTGGAGGAGACCAATGCATAGACAAGCTTTTCAGCATCTGACAGAGAGAGTGTGGGGCGGAGTTTGGCAATATTTTTGAGGTGGTAGAAGGAGTTTTTGCATGTTTGTAGATGTGGGCCTCAAAGGTCAGATGAGGATCCATATTAACACCCAGATTGGTGACTGTTGATGAGAGTGGAATGTTCTGACCGGAGAAGGTGATGCAGGTTATGGAGGAGGACTGGACCTGATGTGGGGTGCCAACTAGAAGGGCTTCGGTTTTAGAGCTGTTTAATTGGAGGAAATTGTGCTTCATCCACGCCTCTATCTCCTCCAGGCAGGTGGTTAATGTGGATGATGGCAGAGGCGCAGAGGGGGTTGGGTTAGTTCTGATGTAGAGTTGTGCGTCATCAGCATAGCAGTGGAACGATATTCCATGCCGGTTGATGACACGACCAAGGGGGGGACATGTAGATGGTGAAAAGGGTGGGGCCCAGGACAGATCCTTGAGGGACACCACAGGTAACAGAGTGTGTTTGTGATTTTGACACTCCCAAGGTGACATGCTCAGTCCTCCCAGTGAGATATGAGGTGAACCAGTTTAGGGCCGAGTGAGAGAGTCCGATTGTGGAGTGAAGACGGTATCAAATGCTGCAGTTAGATCAAGGAGGATGAGGAGAGATGGAGATCCGGCGTCAGCTGTCATCAGCAGATCGTTGGTGACCCTAACCAGGGCAGTTTCTGTACTGTGGCCAGGGCGAAAACCAGACTGGAACTTTTCAAAGAGGTTTTTGAAGTTGAGATGGTCCTGAATCTGAGTGGCAACTACTTTTCCCAGCACCTTGGATAGAAATGGCTGGTTGAGATGGGTCTGTAGTTGGCAAGGACATCTGGGTCTAAGGTGGGTTTTTTGAGGAGTGGTTTGATGACAGCAGTTTTTAAAGGGGATGGAACATGACCAGACTGGAGGGAGTGGTTTATCACTGTAGTGATGAGGGGACTTATGGCACAAATGTTAGATTTGACCAGGACTGTGGGAAAGGGGTCCAGGGCACAGGTGGAGGGTTTCATCTTTTTGATGATGGCCTCAACCTCTCGAGGATGTCAGTGAAGCGGCAAAGAGGCTGGGTAGGTCCGGGCTGGGGGTTGACAGTCGGGACTGGCAGAGCAGCAGAGTTGGAGAGGAGAGAGCGGATGGTGCGGATGTTTTAAAGATGGCTTGTATGAGGTACTTACATACAACCCACTTTAAAACATCAGAATGCTTCCTTTCTTAGACCCTGACCAAATTCCAGAGTTGTTCTTGGATTTGTGAGGTTACTTACGGTGCTGATGTTCACTTTGATGACAGGAATGAGGGAGCGCCACGATGACGTGTGGTCTGGACTCTCTGCTTTGATGTTCACACTACACAGGGACCAGAAGAGGTTCAGTCTCACAACAATGTAATAGAGCTACATTTCATTTGGCCGTTAGTGGGGAAACGAAAGCTCTCCTCTGTGCTGACACTTCCGATGCATTTGGTGACAACAGACAGAAAAAACTGCTGGTCATCAAATCTCCTTTCATCAATCATCTCTGATGGGAAATTGCTGAGTCCTGCTTTTTTGCAGTTTTGTTTACCGCTCAAATATGTGGATTATTTATTTAAAAAAATGAAAATAGGCCAGATTTTCCCAGCGGTATTTTTATCATTCTGAGTTAAGACAGCTCCAGACGCAAGATACTGTAGTCAGCAATCAAGAGCTTGTATTTCTTAAAATAATATTACACGTTCTTTTCCCTAAAACAACATTAAATACAAGGAAGAGCTGTTTGATGAGGCCTCGGCCGTACCTTTCTAGAGTTTTGTTTCTATCTTCTCGTCCCCTCTCATCATCTTTTTTAAGAGTTATGAGTGTGGGGTCCAGTCCGAAGGTCTCCTGCAGTCGGGCGTAGAGGTCGGTGCGATTGTAGACGTGAAACTCAAAGCCGTTAACGGTCACATAAAGCCTGGTCTCTGCCTTGGGGTCTGGCGACAAGAGAAGAGAGCAAACTCATGTTAATGTCACCTTTAATAACTGGTTAATTTTTCTTTACAATATTCTATAATATCAAATTATATTATTATCATTATTATTTAAAAAGGCATTCTTTCTTCTTCTTTTAAATAAAATGACATTATTTATTATTGCCAGAAACTGTATAAAACAGAAATTGTATTTTCAAAAACCCAGACGGTTCTTGAACAAATCATGTGTGACGAACGCTCCGGTCAGGAAAGTAACCAAATCTAAACTTAAAATAGTGATAGGTCAAAATCCCTTCATTGTACGCGTCTCATTTAAAATTTTGCCAAAAGTTAACAGTTTGCTCAAAAAACTGATCCTGGAAAAAAAACATTGAATTCTAGGAAGCCATGAATAACTTGGCCGAGACAGTCACGTGACAAAGGTCAGTGAAACTTGGACTGACCTGCAGGCTGTTTACACAAGAGAGGCTGAGACCTCCACCCACTCCTCTGATGCAATCTGCTGCTGCACGCTCTGTATTTTACAGGTTAGTAGTTAACAAATGTGTTATAAAGATATTTTGATTGCGTTTTAAGCAGTTCTGTCAAACTGTAGAAACTCTTTGATATTGCGCTGCTGTCAGCAAGTTCAGACGTCGCCGCTGTGTCCAAATTAAATGTGCAAATCCTGAAGAATTGCTGATGAGACATTTGTTTAAATACAGCTTAATATTGCTGCAACTTGCACTATGACATTATAGTAGTTGCTGAAAGTAGGAAACTGTATGTGTACAAGAAATGTGAGAGCTACACCTGTGAATTCATTCTGGGACATGTGTTTTGTGAAAATGAGGTTTATGGATGATTTGCACTTGATGTAGGTTATTGTCAATCTGGATGATGAACTCAATGCGTCTTCATTGCTGCTGCATCTGTACTTCACAGAATTCTCTATTGTTGCTGTGGTACCAACTTTGTGACACTGATAACAAACTCCTCAGTGAAACATTATAATATTATGTTATAAGTAGGACTCTACTCACCATGCTGTTTCTGTTTCGGGTTGTACATTTTCCACCAACGAAATATGAGGAAGCCATCCTGTATCCTGTCGAAAGAAATATCAATCAGTCATCTTAAGATTATCAAGCAGCAGAGGAGGAGCAGAGAACGCAGCGCGGGTCAGGTTACCTGATGGACATGTCTTGGTTGATGTAGTAGACGTCTCTGAACATGACTTTCCCCGACAGCATAGAGAAGGAGAAGGAGCCTACGGAGGGTTCACACATTTTGTGTTACAGACACAAAAGAGTGCAAGTGTAACAATTCCATAAACAAACAGTGCAGTAGTGTTGTAGAACCTTATGCAAGTACAAGCTGTATTTGGATTTGATCACAGTGGTGTGTGACTTCAAGCCAACAAACCACCTAATTAAAATGTTAAACAAAAGATGTAATTAGATGGCTGTGTGAGGCCTGGTAAAAGAAAACAGGGGAGTTGTTGGGATATTTAATCACCTTGTCTCTCTTCTTGCTGAGAAAAAAAAAAAGATCTTAATTAGGATCTAATTGTACAACAAGTAGGTCAGAGTCTGTCACTGAGCAAGAAAAATGAGCAAGAAAACTCAACACAATTTCCCATCATTAATCTTTTTAGGCTCATAACGTGTCTTTCTCTGTTTCAATTACTGCACGCCGAGAGACAGACAACACCTGAGTGTTTCCACTTTAATCTTCCCAGCTGACACCTTGGTGGCAGTTCTGACTTTGCCTCTGACTGACTGCATGACAGGATCTGTACCTCCAGGAAATGTGTTTTTGGTCACTGCCTCGCTGTCAACGTACGCAGGAACTTACTCAACTCAAGCCTGGCAGTGACCCGACACACCTTGGGGCACGTTCAAACCTGCTGAGGATGCAACCCTGTGCTGTTTGGTATGAAGGTTTTGCTCTTCTTGTGTTTTGTAAATGCCACATCCAACGAGCAATGACCTCTTTAGACCTTGAATCAATGAAAAATGTAATTAAATTAAAAATAGATTAGCTGGCTCACGGATGACTGCTCACTTTGTAGTGACTCGTGTTGGCAAAAGGCTGTTAGCTAAGCCATGCCTCCTCATTACATTTTAATGCTGCTTTTGGTCATCGTTCTTGCACTTGCTAATTAGTCGCAGCCTGCGCTGACGGTTCCCGTTAACACACTCCGCTGTGAATTTCTTAATTCTCTGATAAAGACGCAAAGTACAAACATGTATCATTTCCCATCAGCATCACTGTGACATGCTCAGACATATTATTGTATTACAGAGCAGCTGATCCTGACTTGTTTTTGGGAGAATCTAATCCATCGCTAAAGAATGATCCAAGAGTTACACTTAGATGTTTGGCCTCGAGGTGCTTTTAAGTTCCGTGTCATTTATGGAGAGAAATGTAATCTGGTGTTGGAGATGATCACTGAGAGAAGGCGGCTCATCATAAAATATTCAGCCGCCCTCCTCCCTGTTCATCGCTGTGTGACAGAGCTGCTGATGAACTCACCGATATGAATGTAGCCATCCTTGTAGAGTCTGTTGATGATGAGGGTGAGGATGAGGCCAATGTTGCGAGAGTTGTAATAAGTTAAATAGATGATCCATCCACAGGACAGAATGGTCGCTGAAAGGCAAAAAAAAGAAAAAAAAAAAAAAAAGGTCAGCTTTGTTACGACACGGAATACGAAAATAAACTTCTTCTTTTTTTATGTTGCAATAGTTTGTCTACATCATTTATGTTTGTGAACACAACAGTTATAATAAAAAAAGTTTTAAAATATGCTCAGTAATGTTGGTTTTGCCTCTGGTAAGACAAACTCTTTAATTATACATGTGAATTACATCTTTGTTTATAAAAAGTTCAACCAACCCTGATACAATGTGCCAGATGCTACGTCTCCTGACAAAGACTATTAGCACAGAGAAAGGACTGCAGCGTTACAGTAGAAGTAGTCTCATCAGTGATGGATTTAGAGACCTATTATTCATCATCCTTTAAAGGAATCTAGCACTGCAGATGGAATTAATGTAGTTCGCTGCTTATTGTCTCATATCTGGGCCGACAGCTGGGTTTTGCTGCACTTAAGGTTTTGACTATTTTGTTTTTCAGCATGAAGATGTTGCAGCCGCACAGAGCAAACGGCAGCTTCATTATGCGAGCAGCTCAATAACTTCCAGGAGCGCAATAATTGCAAACTATCATTTGTCACCTTTAATTGAATTCAATCACAATTAACAGTCGGATGGATTGAAGCATTAAAAAGCGAATACTCATTAACATCTTTCACAAAATGAGATTTTAAAAACACATTAGGGAATATTACAAACTTTCATCATACTTTATATCGCACAGCTCAATGCAAATAATTTCTTATGACACCACATTATTGGATTTATCCTCGCCAAATGAGCCTCTACTATGACCTCAATGTTCAATTATACCTCAGATAATGAGTATGAAGTGCACTTATGTCAGCACGCTCATATAAAGTCAGGGGGACTGGAATGATATTAAGGATAACATGTTAGCAAACATAAATAAATCAAAGCAGTAGCAATGTTCCAGAATAGTTTAGAGAGCGAAGGAAGGAAAACAGGAACATCTTCTATGAAACTGCAGCTTGAATTAGTTGTGACAGTCTGCACTTTAAATGTGACACATGTATATACTTCCCCCACAGTGCAGATGCAGAGAACTCACCAACGAGGAGCCAGATGAAGTTCGAGTTGTGCTTGTTAAGAAAGTCATCCAGGTCCACGAAGCTGGGGAAAGTGCTTTCATTGTTTTTGGCAACATGCCCATCCATGGCTACAGGCTCTCAGTCTGATACCTAAAACTAAAGCCGCCAAATGTCAGGTTACTTCCACGGCACAGGAACAAAAAGACATTAGCACGACAGCAGAGAAAGCTAAAGAGACACAAGCTTTACTATAAAGGTGTAGCTCATTTGAAACATTTTATTAAAACTACGGGTGCTGCTTACATTTTACAGGAAGAGACAGTTACCCTGAAACTTCTTTCTTAAATAAAACATGGTGGCAGATGGAATTGTAAGGCATGCAAATAAAAACGTTATTAACCTAAAACTATTTACCACAAAATGTAGAATAATTTCACTGTAAATGTGATGACACTATAACAAATAATTAAGCCAATTGTTCTAATTAAAGACGCAAATAAATTTAAACAATTTCTTTAGTTTACAAAATGCCAGATGCAACTAACAATTAACAAATGACATTAGCTATATTTGGTGCAAAGTATCTACAAAAGTAAAAGGTTATTCTCATTACATTAGCCTATATTACACTATAGGACATTAAATCATAAATTCTATATATTTAATGTGAATAATCCTTTAAATAAAACTAAATAATGTTACTCAAAACTGCTGCTCTCACACATGTCGAGGTTCAGTAGAAAATAAAACTAAGATTTCATTCTGACGTATTCAAGATATAGAACCAGTAGATCCGGTCTACACGCTGAGGGCTCAGTTATGTGCACAGACAAATCATTTTGCAAATGGTGCCAACATAATCATAAAAAAAAAAAAGGAAAAGTTATCTTAGCATATCTGTATCGTTCAGTTTTTAGATAGATTCAAAACCTTGGTATAGTACCAAACATTCTCAAGAGCTGAGCACGGGAGAACTTTATAAAAGAAACAAAGAAAAAAAAGCTTGCTAACCGTAACACCACAGGTGATATAATTAGCTACGGTATGTGTGCACCTACTTTGCAAGTCATGAGGACATAGGCTGTGACTATATGTGGATTATTTTATATTTGTGTGGCGTATACAAAATTATATATATATATATATATATATATATATATATATATATATATATATATATATATATATATATATATATATATATATATATATATATATATATATATATATATATATATATATATATATATATATATATATATATATATATATATATGTGTGTGTGGAAAAATATTGTGTGTATGTGTGTGTGTGTGTGTGTGTGTGTGTGTGTGGTGATCCCATGCTTAGGATTCAAAAGCTTGAATACTGTTACGCACACAAACACAAATCCTCATCTAATCCACAAATGACGTTGGCTGTAAAACCACTGAGATGTAACCGAACGCAGCAATCTTTCTTACAGAAAACACAGACAAATATTTTAAGAGACGCAAAATATGATAATCTGTTAAATTGGACCTTCTGTAATTTAACAGAAGATCTAGATCTCACAGGGCGCTTGACACGAGCTTGACAATCAGATGCTGATCCAAATCTGGCTGTTGGGTTTGTTTACCATGTCAAATTTGGCAGGAGGCAAATGCTCATTAAGGTGGTAAACTTTACTTAAACGCACAATACAAAACTCTCTGCCACTTGGGGTCTCTCGATCAAAACAAAAGACTGATTGTTGAAACCGGTAAAAACTAGGAATAAAGCAGTTTAAAATTAAAAACGAACGTCTACGCTAACGTCTACCAAACTTGTTTCTCTGATAACTTGAGATCCAGACATTCAGGAGGTTTTTACCAGCAGCTGAATTATCCGCAGAAGTTTCCTCCTTTCCAAAACAAACAAACAAACCTGACGATTAAAAATGGTAAAAACACCAAATAAAGCAGTTTGATTCTTAAAAATAGTGTTTCTCCATAATAATAATTTAGATCCAGACGTCCGGTGACTAAAATTCTTCATCCGATTAAAATTGACCATATATGGTTGAAAACAACCAAAATCTAAAAAAGTGTTCTGTAAAGATGTGGCTTAAAATTGCATAAAAAGTCAATTTATGACAGCTCTTAGAAGGAAACCACAACGCTCAAATGAAATTACGTTAACATAATTAAAATGACGGATTTCTCTAATATTTGGGATAATGTAAATATACAACTCAACAAAATATATAACATTCGTCTCGTCCTTGTTGGACATTTAAATGTGGAAATGTCACATATTATATCTTTAAAAGAACTAAAGCAGTGGTAGTATGAGTTTCTGAAATCACAAGCACAGATATTCCCGTCAGGCAGCTTTAGGTTTTGAATATTACCCTCTGACATAAGTTAAGAGGTATGAGCAGAGTATGCGGTCATCCCAGAAAGATAGGTGTTGTCAGTGACTCATCACATATTAATTGAGTGTTTTCAGTTTTGGTTTTAAAAGGAGGGTAATTAGGTCAGCTAAACCAGTTACATATCAATGTTTAGTTAGCTTTGACAGCAGTTCCCAAAGTTTCTCATGTTATCCACTCTCCCGACAGATATTGTAAACAGCAGACCAAATGCAGCCACAAAACAACAAACCTAAAGGAGGACAGTTTTGTGAAGTACCTGTGTATATCATTGTTGCAGACATAACAGGGGACACAGAAGCATACACTCACTTGGATTACCTATGCTTATTAATAGTCTAATAAAATAATAATCAATTTTGCTAGGGAATTTGCTTGCTCACAAATAATTTCACAGGAACATAAACTATCAAGACATGTAGTGATGTTCAGTACCCATGTGCAAAACAACAGAGTAGAACTACATTGATGCACTAGTCTGTAGAAAATCTGTCTGTCAGATTTGACCCTCCTCATCGCGCCAAACTGCACTGAAAACCATGGTCTTAATCTGACCAGCAAAATACACGCCTTGTTCAATATGACACGAGAGACCGTCAGAATTCCTGGAGAAGCTTATTCGGCTCAAAAGGTGTTTCACAAAGCAGCAGTTAAGCCACATTCAACATTTAATTCAAGGGCGGTCACATAATGCACATTAGTTGTTGCTTGTTGCTTAACGTTAAACACAAGGACGATGAGGATGACAAAAGAAAGGAAAACAGTTTATATTGAGGGTACTTGACTGTCTTTTGGCTTTGTTTACATATTGAACTGGTAGAGCTATCATTGCCACGATTTTCTATCTTGATATAACCCTGTCTGTTTAGCTAAAGTTCAACATGGCCAGGAGTATACCGATTGCTAAATTAATAATTCACTTGACTTTAGATGTAATATGGAGCCCAGAGCCATACCTGACACTAACCATACACCTAACGTTAGCTTGCTAATCCCAGTTATTTCCTGAGCATTATCCTCAGTATTAGCAACACAAACGATCTGATGCCTAAAGGGTTTAATTTATTGGCATTTGTAACGTTAATACAATAGGCTGGTGGCCCGACCAGTGTAGCCGGAAAGCCTCTTAACGAATGACATTTTAGTTTGTAGATAATACAGTTATGAAGCTAACCGCTAAATATCATAACGCTAGCACTGAGGTTGGCTAGCAAGCTAATGACAGCAGGCCGCACCCTATAACTTCTAATTTTTCAAACTGTGAAAGCAAGTTACTTGGCAATCGTAAAATACCTTAATGTCCTCGGTAAAGCATGTGGTTTCATCTTTGCTCCAGTTATTCAGGAGTTGTCGTCCTTTTGTCGTGTCAGACATGAGCATAGCTAGCATCTTCTGTTGAATATTTACCTGGCAGGCGGCCAGTTAACATCTCTTCCTGTTCTGTTGAGGGCGGTCATATCATTGACCAATAGGAAAAATGGCAAGTAAGAGGCTGACCAATTAGAGAAAAGAGTGAGCGAGGCCCCACACACAGTTGACTGACAGTTCTTTCTGCCAATCAATATCAATGTTTTTATAGTAGTGGGATTTGAGCAGTACTGTATTGGTACATCCGCAGCAGCATCAACAGGATTCAGACGTTTGTAATGATCTGTTTATTAAAGTTTTCCAGGGTATAATATCCAAAAACAGCAGAATTATATCAAATTAATGCAAAAATGACTGTATTCCTAATACAATTCAAAGTATGTATGCACAAACACATTTGAAAAGAAAACTTTAGAAAAAGAAAAAGAATACATATTAAATATATATATATTTTTTAAAGCAATGAACAAAGAAGTAAAGGTGGTTTATTAACCTGGTATTTTTCATGGTGTTAAACTGAAAGCATAAAGAAAAGTGAATAGCTCTTATTTAGATTTCTGCATTAACTAGAGGGGGTTCAATATTTAATGTGGACTATATTTCACACACTAAAATATTTTTCTTATACAGTGAATATGATTTACATCTCAATCCATCTCTGTAAACCAAGAGCCTCTAGCCCAGGAGTCGGGAACCTATGGCTCGCAGACAAAGTAATAAATAATTATACTGTGTCATTTTAAAGTAAAACATTTAGCAGCGGTGTCAAACTCAATCACAGAGAGGGCGAACATGAAAAACTGGGACTACGTCAAGTGCCAAACACGGTCCACATTAAGTGCAAATAGATATGGAACATATTTAGGTAGGCTACATCCTCCTAGTATGTGTCAGAGCCAGATGTTTGGAATCTTTTCTGAGCTGCCAGTTTAATGTTTGGGGTTCTGTGGAAACTCTCAGTGAGTGAAGGTGAGCATCAGTGAGGCGACTCCTGTGTGGGTTTTTGTTCATCTTCATCACAGAGAAAAGCTGCTCACACAGGTGTGTGCTTCTAAACATGCAGAGCATCTGGAAGGCGTGAAGGAGGGTTGGGGTATCGTTTCGGGGATGAAGCTTGGAAACTGTGCAGCAACCACAGAGTCACACTTTGCCTTGAGTGTGTCATTACACTGGAGGTCAATCAGCTCCATTTGGATGTTCACAGGTGCTGTTTCCACGTCAACTGCAAACAGATTGCTGAGCAGTTAATTTCTGAGCTGCAAAGTCAGCAATTTAGCTCAGTTTATCAGCAGAATGTGTAGTCGGGAACACAGCGGTGAAGATGGTTTGTCAGTGTTTGGAAACACGTAGTGACCATAGTTTCCTTCTGCATCCGAGTCTCCCACAGGCAGCCTGGCATCATACATGTCCGTGATCACACGGCCCTGAAGCTGGAGCTTGGAGCTTGAAGCTTGGTTATGTCGCACAAAAAGGTCAGCTCACATCGACACTTTTCGTCGCAGAGATCTGTGGTGTCTTTCCCTTTGCTTTCCAAAAGCTGACAGATTTCCTCACACAACTCGAAAAATCTATTCAGCACTTTCCCTCGGCTCAGCCAGAAAAGACTTAAATTGGCTCTTATAAAGTTTCCTGCCTGTGTTACGGTGCTTATTACATGTTCCATCTCCAGAGCTTTACAACACAGCGCTTCCTGGTGTATGATGCAGTGATACACCGTCAGCTCACCTGCACAGGTCTCCCGCTGCATCTTCTCCCGCATCCTGCCCACTAATCTGCTCTTTTCATCACATCGCAGGCGTTCCATCTGTCGTCAGTCCCATCAGTTTGTCCCGGGGCAGTTTCATTTCTCACACATTTAGATACTTCCTCAAATCTGTATTTCCCGTGGTTGTGCCATGCATTGATTGAATTACCAAAACCGGCGGGCCAGTTATGATAGACATATATTTTCTCGTGGGCCGGATATAATTGCCTTGAATTTGACACCCGTGCAGTGAAACGTCCACATAACTGAGATAAATAACATAAGCGTTTAGTTTATTTAATAAAAGAGCACCTGTTCAATGAAACACTGATAGCACTTTTAGTACTCGGAGACGTGTTATACTTAAAAAATGCACCCATAAAGTTGCATTAAAAATTTTTTTATATATATGGCTCTCAAGGAAATACATTAAAAAATATTTGGCTTTTATGGCTCTCCCAGCCAAAAAGGTTCCCGACCTCTGCTCTAGCCAGTAGTGTATTATAGGCTACAGATTCAGTCGTGAAGCAGTGAAATGCAGTGCTGGTCCGTTTCCCACATGTTTCTAGTAGGCTACACATACAAAATGTATTGTCTACTGACATTGCATTGCCAAATAGAGCCTATCCTTTATACTACAATTAGTATATAGGATGTGTTAATGTATTAGTGTTCTTTCCTGCCATTATATTGAAACAAAAAGTGTAATGTGTAGACTGGTAGACAAACACAATCAACACTTTATATTCAGCCTGTTGCAAATTCTGTTGTTGTAGATATTTTAGTTTGAATCTTAATTAGGGCCCGAGCACTGAACCGAGCATTCAGTCGGCGAAGGCCCTATTAGAGTTGCAGGAATTATTTAAGGTTGTTGTCCGACAGATTTAAGAGTTTTTATTAACTTTTTTTCGTGTTCTTTTTTTCTTTCGTGTTTCACAACACATTTCCTGATTTCCATTAGACTAATACTGTTTATTGGGAGTGGTGAAGTATTTAATTATAAAAGATTTATAACAATCACTCTTTATTTTCCTACCATTTTATTATTTGTGTATATTAGTTTTGTAAATCGTCCCAACATCCCTTGAATATTCTTTGGTTAAATACCTGCAAATAATATTATTTGCTTTATTTGAATACATACATTTATTTTGGATACATATCATTTGCTGCCAAGCTCATTCTTAAACTTTGGACATTTAAAATTCTACAGCCATAGCAGCTCAATCAGTATTTTGGTTTTGAGCTTAATGCCGATGCTAACATGGAAACATGCTCACAATGACTAACATACTGATGTTTAGCAGGTATAATTACCATGTTCAGCATCTTACTTTAGCATGCTACCATTTCCCAATGACTAAACAAGTATGTAGAGGCTGATGGGAATGTCATCAGTGCTGGACAGTGACAATTCTGAACTGATCAAAGCACTGGCTGAAATGTCAGGGGATCAAACTTATTAGAATTCATCTTGAGGGGGGAAGGAATGTCTGTACCAAATTTCATGACAATCTGTCTGAGAATAGATGTTGAGAAATGTCAATGAAAATCAAAAATGTCAACCTCAAGAAAAATTGAGAGATCCCTAGGGTCATAACGATTCATCCTCTGGCAACCATGAATGTTCAATATTTTGTGCTATTCCATTTAGGAAGATATTTCACATTTGATGGTGGTGCAGGAGGAAAAAGGACAATACTTGCAGTGGTGGTTCTAGACCAATATCACTGGGGGGGCCTGGCTGGGGCCAAGTGTTTTATCAGAGGGGTACATTCAACCCGAGGTACATTCAACCCGGGACAAATGAGACAAAGCAGTGTTCAAGCCTTCAATATTTTTAGTAAATAAGTATAAATAATCGCGCACTACAAAAACAATACCATGATTGGTATGTTCCTGACTGATTACAGCATCTCTCCAGTGATCAATCATGGCTTGCAAGTTTTCATTTAGGTTCCCATGGTAACGAGTCACACCATTCATAATAGTGATGGGAGGTCCATGTTATGAGCTAGGTTTCTGTTTCCGGTTTCATTTTGAAATGTTCCCTTCCCCTTGTGTCATGTCTGGTATTACTTCCTGCCCTTGTGTTTCTTGCCTTTCTCCCCGAGGTGTGTCTCGTTCCCTTCATTAGTTTCCTCCTGTGTATTTGCCTTTCTCTCCCAGCTGTGTCTCGTTCCCTCGTTTAGTGTCTGTGTGTATATATCCCTGTCTGTCGCGGTGTTCCTTGTCAGTTCGTCATCTAAGTGTCACCCCTGTTATTGATGTTACCTCGTGTCTTCCTCGTGTCTTCCTCGTGTCTTCCACCTGTCATGCTCGTGTCCTGCTTGTGTCCTGCTCGTCTCTACCCCGTGTCTTTCTCTGATTGGTTTGTTATTTTGTTACTTTGTATTTCTGTATGTTTATTAGCTTTTGTTTATAATGCTCTCTTTTTGGTTAAAATCATCATCTGCGTCCTGCAATTGGGTCCTCTCCTGAGACATACAGTCCATCCATCGTCTACCGCTTATCCGGGATCGGGTCGCGGGGACAGCAGCTCCAGTAAGGAACCACAATCTTCCCTTCTCCGGGCCACATCCTCCAGCTCCGACTGGGGGATCCTGAGGCGTTCCCAGGCCAGTGAGGAGATATAATCTGGGTTTTCCCCGGGGTCTCCTCCCAGCTGGATGTGCCTGGAACACCTCCCTAGGGAGGCGCCCAGGTGGCATCCTTACTAGATGCCCGAACCACCTCAACTGGCTCCTTTCAACGTAAAGGAGCAGCGGCTCTACTCCGAGTCTCTCACGGATGGCTGAGCTTCTCACCCTATCTCTAAGGGAGACGCCAGCCACCCGTCTGAGAAAACCCATTTCGGCCGCTTGTACCCGTGATCTCATACAGTGACAGTGACAAATGGAAGGAAGCCGCCTGTAGAAAGGACAAACAAGTTCTTCTTCGACAGGCCCATGGGGAGATGGCTGAAAGGCCTTGGTTGAGGGATCAGGGATTTCCTCAACCTCGCAGATCAGTCTGCCTTCCAGTCAGCTTGCCAGCTCACCGTTCCTTCTGCTCCAGCACCTGACCCATTCCTGGGTACCTGCCTAGCCCGGGAAGGACCTCTGAGTGCGCAAAAGGCTTCCAGTTCTCTGATGAGGAGATTTGGCCGTGCTAGCCACCGACATTCCGGCTCCCAGTTCACCGTTCCCGGTGTCGGACCACGACAGCCTCCAGTTCCCGCTGTCGGACCTTCGCAGACCTCCGTTCCTGCTGCCGGACCTCCGCAGACCTCCGTTCTTGCTGCCGGACCTCCGTAGACCTCCGTTCCTGCTGCCGGACCTCTCGAGACTCCAGCTGTTCCCCAGCCACCGGACCTCTCGAGACTCCAGCTGTTCCCCAGCCACCTCTCGAGACTGCAACTCTGCTCCTGCGGCCCCTCGAGACCCCAGTCCCTGCGTTTTCCTGGTTCCTCGAGATCCCAGTCCCTGAGTTCTCCTGGCCCCTCGAGACCTCAGTCCCTGTGTTCTCCTGGGGTCTCGAGGAACCAGGAGAACGCAGGGACTGAGGTCTCGATAGGCCAGGAGAACGCAGCCCCTGTGCTCCCTCTGTCCCTGGAGACAACAGCCCCTGTGCTCCCTCTGTCCCTCGAGACCCCAGCCCCTGCGCTCCCTCTGTCCCTCGAGACACCAGCCCCTGCGCTCCCTCTGTCCCTCGAGACACCAGCCCCTGCGCTCCCTCTGTCCCTCGAGACCCCAGCCCCTGTGCTCCCTTCGTCTCCCCAGACCCCGGAGGTCCCTTCGCTCACCTCTCCCCTCTTCTCTCGATGTCCCTTCGCTACCCTGTCCTCTCGATGTCCCTTCGCTACCCTGTCCTCTCGATGTCCCTTCGCTCCCCTCTCCTTTCGTGGTCCCTTCGCTCCCCTCTCATCTCAAGGTCCCTTCCCAAGCCCGGCCTCCTGAGCGGCTCCGACCGCCTCCAGCCCGGCCTCCTGACCGGCTCCATCCGCCTCCAGCCCGGCCTCACCTCCGGCTTCCAGCCCGGCCTCACCGCCGGCTTCCAGCCTGGCCTCCGGAGCGGCTCCGCCCGCTTCCAGCCCAGCCTCTCCAACTTCTAGCCCAGCCTCTCTGCCGGACTTCCGATTGGCTCTGCCCGCATCCCGCCAGGCCTCTCCGCCCGCCTCCAGCACGGCCTCCAGAGCGGTCCCGTCTGCCTCGCTGTCCTCCAGAGCGGCTTCCTGCCCCGCCTCTTGCCTTTCTCCCCCAGGTGTGTCTCGTTCCCTTAATTAGTTTCCTCCTGTGTATTTGCCTTTCTCTCCCAGCTGTGTCTCATTCCCTCGTTTAGTGTCTGTGTGTATATATCCCTGTCTGTCCCAGTGTTCCTTGTCAGTTCGTCATCTAAGTGTAACCTCTGTCATTGATGTTACCTCGTGTCTTCCTCGTGTCTTCCTCGTGTCCTGCTCGTGTCCTGCTCGTGTCCTGCTCGTGTCCTGCTCTACCCCGTGTCTTTCTCTGATTGGTTTGTTATTTTGTTACTTTGTATTTCTGTATGTTTATTAGCTTTTGTTAATAAAGCTCTCTTTTAGGTTAAAATCATCATCATCATCATCATCATCATCATCATCATCATCATCATCATCATCATCATCATCATCATCAGGGTCCTCTCCTGAGACATACTGTGACAGTCCGGCTCTTTTCAAAGATTCAGCTCTTTTGGCTCTTACAGCTCCCAAATGGCTCTTCATTTAGTATCAATTTTTTCATTCGGTGTTTTCATAAAAGCTTTATTTTTATAAAAGACATTTGTTACAAAAACAAATACAGTTACTATTGTACAATCTAATGTCAAACCACCAGAAACATTTAAGGTTACAACATCAACTTCTGTTTCATGTCTAAGAATTGCCAGAATTCTAGGCTACTATTTAATGTTAGAGGCAACAACAAAGCCTCCCTAAAGAACAAGCAGGAGTCGTTTTACTGGAAAGGCTCCAAACATCCAGCTCAGAGCTTTTCCCTGCCAATCAAGCCTTCCCCTCAAGACCAACCTATTTTGGCAGTGGCTTTAAAATAAACCGTACCTCACATGAATTTTTTTCCCATCTTGTAAATGTTATTTCAACTAAGGAGGTCCTTGATACAGTCACTACAGATATTCTATTAGTAATTGACAACTCCTTCACTTTTGTCTCATTCCACTCCTGTTTTAAATATGCAACAGTTCAAGGCCCTCTAGAGGACACCTTATTATAATTGTCTAGTTTAAGGCAATTATAGATAGATTGCAATATCCAAACTGCGGGGGGTTTCTTCATCCAGTGGTTTTAGAGAAAGCAGTTTCTTCACATATATCATTTATGGATAACCACATATCAGGGAAACTGCAGTGAGGTTGTGAAGGACTTCACAGTTCATGAAATGCCTCAGTTAAAGTTATTTCCACCTCACTGATAAATCCACTGTTCTTTTCAAATGCAATACTGTCTGAACCCCAAAGACCAATGCTATTAAAATGCTGTTTGACGTTTCAGATACATCATAAAAAAGGTATTTAGCAAGCTCCCAAACGGGCCTGATGGTGTGTATCTGACTGATTGATCTGATATATGGTGTGCTCTCAGGGTTTATTAAAGCCCAACGCTGCTTTCAATGCATACTGCACACCTCCACTTGGTCTCAACAGGACATCCACTTCTACTATGACTCACACAACACTTTGCCAGATCCTATAACTTGATTTATCAAATACTTTACATCGGGAAGTAAAGTACTGAATGTCTCATAACCTTCTGCAGTAAAAGGCAAAATATAAAGCATATTTGGCACACTCAGTTCCATTAACCTTAACAAGTACAGTCTTGGTTGTTGGTCAGCCAAAAAAGATCTTGCCAGTAGAGATGTTTGCGTAAGAGTTCCATCACTAAAAGTAGGTGGTGATTCTAAGAGGGCCCAGAGAGGACGCACATCAATTCCACTTACAGGGGGCTAGCACTCCAAGCGACAATGAGTTTGTCCCTTAAGGCAAATTTCAGCATATTGATTAAAAAAATGTCAATGACAAATGACAAAATGGTTGCCTTTTGGAGAGGTTAAATTGATTTAGTAAAGGAGAGTGAAAAGGAATTTAGACGCAAAGGTTTTACAGCAAAAACAGATTTTGAGAACAAAGTTGAGCAAAGATTCTGTGCAGGCAATGCAAAGAACGTTTGATATGGGCTCATTGTGATGAGGGGCAGGGGAAAGAAAAATGTATGTGAATAATGCAGACTGTGGTAAATGTGTTAATGACCTCAACATCTACTCTGGAAGGCGTGACGCGAGAGACCCAAGAATACAGTTTTACATGCCAACAGATAGATTTAAACCTATCCAGCGATCTGAGAGAAAATAGCCTGGTGTCTCTCCAAAACCAGACCCAACAAAGCCCCAGGACCTGACGATCTGAGAGGAAGGGTTCTTAAAATATACTCTCTCCAGCTTAGAGGGGCTGTCACTCCGTTGTTTCAGACTCTTCTTGATGGTTGTATGGAACTAAGATCTGTGCCTGAAGTCTCTGGAGCAACAACTTGTGAAGATTTTAGACCAGTTGCTCTGCTTTTAACACTCCTTTAGAACAACTTTTTATATGAACTTCAATAGTTCACTGAATCAGAAGCTTTGTAAATGATTGCCCTCAGTGAGTTTTTTTATGAATGGGGTTACTCAAGTAAGCTGCTGTTTTCCATTTACACCAATGAAATGACTGTAAATGTCCACAGCTGTAATGTCAAGCTGTTCAAATATGCTGACGACACGGTCCTTGTAGGTCTTCTCCTGAAAGACAACGCCGTATATGAAGAGGCTTGTTTTACTCAGGCCACTGTACATCAGGAGTGGTGTCTGGCCAGTAACATCCTCCCAATGAAGGGTCCCAAGGGAAAGCTGGAATATATAAGGAGTCTTTTATTCCCTCTGCCGTACGTGCATCAGAATGACTGCATTACGGAACACTTCTTATTTTATGTGCTCTCTTTTTATTATTTATCTAACTTATTTTTTGCTACATGTCCATTTTCACAATTGTATAGGCTTCTGTATATTTGTATTATTTAATCTTGTGTTGTGTTATGAGTATTGTATGTGCCTTTGCTGTACTTGGACAAATTGGACAATAGAAGTCAATTAGTCTGTATGTCCATCTATCTAACCACTACTGAGATAACTACCCTGCATGTGTAATGATTCAAACTAAGAAATAATTGTTTTTGCTCACTGGTTTCACTCAACTCTAATCTTCTTTTGTTCTAAGTCCCTTGGTCATTCCACCACTTTATCGGAAATCCATTGACTTTTCCTCCACCAGCTGGTCAAAGTATTCAATTATTTAGAGAAATATTTCAATATACCTTTATCCATGCAATGTCTGCCTGCCATCTAGGTCTGCCTTTGTGGAGAGAGATAATCAAACAACAGAGTGGCCATGTAATACCTACACCTGAATATATATGACATCGCCTCCCGGGGGACATGTCTTGTTTATCCAATATCTCCAAGCCAGCATTTGCCCTCTTCCTTCTCTCGTCCTTTTATTTGAACTTTAACTGGAAAAGTTCAACCTGAATTTTATAAAAGCAGTAAACCTGTCATAAGAGCCTTTGGATGTATACATTTAATGTTTAATTAATATAAAGAATATCCCGTTTTAAAGGACTTAACATACAGATGGGAGGAGTGGGATCTTGTTTCTGCTTTGCTTGTGCCACAGGGACTTTTATTTTATCTCCAGGTCTGATGTTAAATGGGCACTGTATGACTCCTTCAAGGACTGGTGCTGTGCTGAAGGACTTTTGTATCATTAGTGTTATGAACACAAACACAACACAGGCATTGGATGGATTGTCATGCATCTGGTAGTAATTCATATCCCCTGACTTTTAATCTAGCTGCATCATCAGGTCAAAACACATTTTCATCCGGTACTTGTGTGTGGCCAAATACCTGCAGAACTATTGACATTCCCGTCAGCCTCAGCTTCCCTTTGTGTTTGGTGCCAATCAGGAAATGTTTGCATGATAAACGCTAAGCTAAGATGTGAACATGGTAAACATTAGACCTGCTGTCAGCAGCATGAAGCTCTAAGCACTGCAGTGCCACAAAGAGCTGCCAGCATGGCTGTAGACTGACGGCTCTAAATTACACTAAATCCATTTAAAACAGTGTCAAATTAATCGTGTTGTTAGTCTTTATCGTTTATCCCTCTGTCTGCACAAGTAGACGAAAGATCACAGTTAAAAAAAATGATAAATAAAAGTCAAAGGAAAGGAAGCAAAGTGATGCTAGTAGAGAAGAAAACATGTCGCTCATTTAATGCATTTCTGATAAACATGATTTGACCGTCTGTCCAAGTGGGAGCAAATGTTCTGAATTCAAAAGTATATGTAAATGTAGGGAGAATGGAGGATGGCACAATATTATCAACTCACCATATTACAATGTCAGAACAATTTGCATGTTTGGAAGCAATACTAATCGCATATAAACTAGATCGCCGGATTGCATTTAATGATGACACTAGCTGTCAGCTATAGACACAGCTGCTTTGTCAGGAGGAGTTGTGATGGGATTTTTATTTACTGCACTTTTGTCTTTTTCTTTACGAACTCCCTATGATTACTCACTACCTTTTTATAATGTCACTTGATCCGAACCGTTCACGTTCAGCACGTTTTGCTCATTAATTGAATTGAATGGAATAATACAAATAAAAAGTTGAAAAGGCTCGGAGGTTCTTGAGTAACACAGGCGGTGAAGAAACGTTTTAATAAATATCATTTTTAATTAAATTGCAAATGTCCTGGTGGGCACCTCAGTCAATTTTAAAACCACAAATGAATACAGACCCTCTATTGACAGAAGGCATAGAACACATGAATAATTCATCCTGCAGACAATTATTGAAGTCTTCTCAAAACATTATGCTTACAGATGATCAACACATTATATCAAAACTTTCAGTCTAATGGCTCATAACAGCAGTAAGAGTTAGTCTTTGAAATCATGCCTTGACTTGATCAAGACACAAAAGGAAGGCAACATTTTTAGTTTTTTTCCATTTCAGAAAAGCAGAAACAAATATTCAGTATTACGGTTGTGCATGCATTGACGTAACAAACAAAACAAAGATAATACAACATCTGTTTCCAATACATAAAGTGCAGGTGCAGACAGGAGTCAGAAGCTCATGAGCGCGTCTCGTTCTTGCATGCTGGTGTAGAACGGCTTGCCAAACACGAACGAGTGCAGTCCCGCCCTCAGCTTCTCAGCGAAGGCCATTACAATGTGCAGGTCTCCTTCCACCGTCAGATCCAGGTCCGTCTTTAAGTTACGCAAGGATCGAAACGGCTTCTTCCCTTTTTGCCTGCGTGGAGAGGAGGAGAGACTTTGAAGTGTAACTGTTAACAGACAATACTCGGGGTCAGAGGATTCGCATTAGCATCTCGTTTGGCTGCAGCTGTGCACAGGGAGACCATGCAACAATGAATTATGTATGCTGCTGATGGCAACTGTGCATAAACAATCTTGTCAAGGCACCTGTAAAATAGTATGCACTTTGACCTCAGGCTGTTCGCAGCACCATAAACAAGGCCACTTTATTCCTTTCACACAGGCACACAATGCTTTGCTTATGTAGTTAGTGCTGTCTGTGGAGTGAGATCTGTTCAGCCTGGCACTAGGAATTCTAAATCACACATCCTTTTTGAAATACTTAAATAAATAAAATGTTTTGTAACATCATAGTAACATATCCTAATGAATCCAAAAGAATCAGAAAGATTGTGTTTTTCCTTTTTGTGATCTACAGTATATCTCAAAAGTGAGTACACCCTTTAGATTTTTGCAAATATTCTGTTATATCCTTTCAGGGGATAACATTATCCTACTGAAACTTTGATATAACTTAAAGTAGTCAGTGTGCTGCTTGAATAACAGTATAGATTTATTGTCCTTTGAAAATTACTCAGTACACAGCTGTTAATGTCTAAACAGCTGGCAACAAAAGTGAGTACACCCCATAGTGAACATGTCTAAATTGTGCCCAAAGTGTCAATATTTTGTGTGACCACCATTGTTATCTAGCACTGCTTTAACCCTCCTGGGCATGGAATTCACCAGAGCTGCACAGGTTGCTTCTGGAATCTTCTTCCACTCCTCCACGACGACATCACGGAGCGCACGGATGTTGGACACCTTGCACTCCTCCACCTTCCTCTTGAGGATGCCCTACATGTGCTCAATTGGGTTTAGGTCTGGAGACATACTTGGCCAGTCCATCACCTTAACCTTCAGCTTCTTCAGCAAGGCCGTTGTCATCTTGGAGGTGTGTTTAGGGTCATTATCATGTTGGAAAACTGCCCTACGGCCCAGTTTCCGAAGAGAGGGGATCATGCTCTGCTGCAGGATGTCACAGTATATATTGGAATTCATGTGTCCCTCAATGAAATGCAGCTCCCCAGTGCCGGCAGCACTCATGCAGCCCCAGACCATGATGCTGCCACCACCATGCTTGACTGTAGGCAAAACACATTTGTCTTGGTACTCCTCACCAGGGTGCCGCCACACACGCCGGACACCATCTGACCCAAACAGGTTTATTTTGGTCTCATCAGACCACAGGACATGGTTCCAGTAACTCATGTTCTTGGATTCATTGTCTTCTTATGCATCGGTTTCAGAAGGGGCTTCTGTCTGGGGCGACGGCCATACAAACCGATTTGATGCAGTGTGCGGCGTATGGTCTGGGCACTGACAGGCTGACATCCCACTTCTGCAACCTCTGCAGCAATGCTGGAAGCACTCGCACGTCTATTTTTGGAAACCAACCTCTGGATATGACGCTGAGCACGTGGACTCAACTTCTTTGGTCGACCCTGGCGAGGCCTGTTCCGAGTGGAACCTGTCCTGGAAAACCGCTGTATGATCTTAGCCACTGTGCTGCAACTCATTTTCATGGTGTTGGCAATCTTCTTATAGCCAAGGCCATCTTTGTGAAGCGCAATAATCCTTTTTTTCAGCCGCTCAGAGAGTTCCTTGCCATGAGGTGCCATGTTGTCCAGCATTCAGAGAGAATTGTGCCCAAAACACCAAATTTAACAGCCCTGCTTATCATTTACACCTGAATCCTTGTAACACTAACGAGTCACATGACACCAGGGCGGGAAAACAACATCATTGGGCACAATTAGGACATGTTCACTATGGGGTGTACTCACTTTTGTTGCCAGCTGTTTAGACATTAACAGCTGTGTACTGAGTAATTTTCAAAGGACAATAAATCTATACTGTTATTCAAGCAGCACACTGACTACTTTAAGTTATATCAAAGTTTCAGTAGGATAATGTTATCCCCTGAAAGGATATAACAGAATATTTGCAAAAATCTAAAGGGTGTACTCACTTTTGAGATATACTGTACAATTGAACACATCAAGCCGTGTTGGTGCGTAGAAGAATATTAACACATGATTGAATTATATCTCTTTACAACAGAGGCCCTTTATCTGTTGTATCTGATGAGTTTGTTCTGAAGTAAAACACCTGTCCTGCATCTTGATTTCCTTTGTCTTCTCATCTTTGAAAATATGTAGAACCATAGTAAACTTAAATGAAATCTCTTCTTGAACTTTAAACTTCTACTCTTGGGGATTAACCGTAGTTTAAGACCACATTTTTATAAAAGATTAGAGCTGCACGACCATTTCCCCTGGACACCTGGAGGGTTTTGTAGTCGACCTCATAAACCTGTTTCCATTTATTTATTTTGGCCACAAAGATGCAGCACAACATGCTGGAAACACAACACGGACGTACAGTACAGCTGTAGCTCTTTCTTCAGGTGTCCTGATGACGGTAACAATATGTTCACTCTCCTTTTAGAAAGCTCAAAGGAGGAAGAATCCACCAGCTCGTGAGAGAAACATCTGGCTCTTTGGCTGCTAAATGTTTCTATTTGTCGACCAGCTATTCGCCACCTTCTGCTGTTGGTGTTGTGCAGGAAGTGTGCAGCGGGTTCATCAGAGCTTTGTCATGGAAAAGCGCTACAAGCTGCTGCAGGTACTAATGCTGATGAGAGCCCTGAGAGTGAATCAAAGCTGTAGCGGATAGTTCATGACGTTGACATTCAAATGCACCGCCGATTATAACTATTTTATTTATTTTTTACACGTCTCTTCATTGCGTTTACATTTATATATAAAATAAATAAAATGGTTTGCTTTACCGCTTGCCGCTCACAAAGGGGGCAGTCCAACAGTAACCTAACAGCACCATAAATTACATTTATATAACCATAATAAAACAAAATTACATATTAATTTCACGGTGATGATGTCGTAAAAATTGAAAGACATTGAAAGGCTTATTTTAAAACCTCAATAGATGTTTTGAATGTAAGAACAATGACATTCGGTAGAGACTAAAGTCGCGGGCCTTAAATCCAAAACGATGACAATGCTCCGTCGAGCTGAAGGTAACTGCAGAGCTGGGTGAGACCTCTCTGTGGGTCACATCACACACAGTCATGTGATTCAACGATAATAAAGAAAATTAATCACCGCAGCTTTAACATTTTTAATATGGTGCTACAAAATTAATGCGCAGTTTCAAAATACCAAGGGACAAACACTAATGATGCCATGGTGTGTGTGTGTGTGTGTGTGTGTGTGTGTGCGTGTGTGTAATTTTAGGTGTATAAGCAATTTGTTTGCACACAGGCGCAATTCAACCACTTTCAGTAACCCAAGTGTAACATGTAATACCCGGTCACCTAGTTTGTACTATGCAGTGTCAGAATAAAATTACTTTGTGTAAGTGGTCTGTAAAGGTCTTGAAAAAATGTAACCAACAGAAGTTAGAAATAATCCTGGCTTGCACAATAAAGAAGCATTTGCTCAAGTGTCCTCAAATGTCTTTTGAGAATAGCCAAATCATGTAGAAGCAGAAAAACACACGGGGGAGTGACTGCTGTCCTACAGGAGTGGGAAGGTCAGTCCACTGTTGGGGAGCACCGAAGGAGATGAGTCGAGACCAGATGGAGCGATGACCAGATCGCCACAGGGACGGGGGGCATGGAACAAAGATTTGAGGAAAGCTGAAGACACTTTGGGTGTCTCAGATGAATTGTCAGGGTTAAGAAGGTGGTTACAGTTACCCTGACGGGACCAGAGCGTGACTAGTGAAACTATTATCTCTGGTTCTTTCACAAGGAACTGAACAAGGTCCCCAGAGAGGAGGATAATACTATGGATGTATTGGAGTGTAACGCTATAGTACTGGTTAAGGGTTGGGTAAATGAACAATGCCATCATCCATTGCGATAGCTAACAGTCATCGAATCCCCCCCCCGGCACTAATGGCATTACTGCGTGCTTTAAAAGTAAGAATTCTGATTCATCAATGGTGCGCAGATTGATTTTGCAAGTGCAACTGAAGGTGGACACGAGGCCTGTCACAATCAATCCCAAAACCATTCATAGTCATCGGTTTGGGTAGTGTAATTGCGTATTTCCTCTTGACAGCATGATCCCGAGAGAGACAGAGACAGAGAGAGGGAGAGTGTGTGTGTGTGTGTGTGTGTGTGTGTGTGTGTGTGTGTGTGTGTGAGAGAGCGAGAGATAGAGAGCAATACTGGTACAATTACAAACTTATTTTTACAGTCTACGGAACGCATTCATTTCTGGTGAAAGAATGTGATTTGGCAGACTAGTTTTATTCCTAATGGTGAATATATCTCCTGTGGTGGGTGGGTTATGTTGTTATGTGCTCCACAAAAAACAATGGCTCTGGCTGATGGCTCCATGACAACGACTCGGGATGAGCTCAATCAATCTCTCCGTTCTCGGCTGAGATGGACGGCGTAGCGCTGCAACACGTGTCCTTCAGTTTGATTAAAGCTGTTCAATTTGAATGATTCTGTAACTCTACAGCATTGTTTTTTGAATTATTATTTATTATTGTATAATAAAAAAATAATTCCAGAAAGGTTTGGCATGTTTTATGCATGTTTGTAATCTTCAGGGGTAAAAGAAAAAAAAAGAAAAAAAAAAGATTTGAATCTCTAATTGAAAATCCAAAACGTTACAACAATTAATCAATTACAGTCAAATATTGGGGTCCAGCCGTATGTTTGCTACATTGAAGCTCTTGCCAAATGAGTTTAAACAATGCTGATAAAGTCTATCGTCTCGACGACTTTCCCACGCTGGCCTGCGTATGCCTTCAGATGAGCTTGCCGCATCTCCCCTGCCCCCAAGAGAACTCTCTTGAAGTCTTTCCGTGCAATTCTTTTTTTACTTTAATCTTTCCTCTGAACGCTGTGTTTCTTTTGTGGAGAAGGCCGTGGCCGTGGCATTTTCTTGCTCTCTGCATTATTTACCAAACCCGTGCTACTTGGATGGGGAAGCTGTCACTCTGGGATGATGCTGAGGATTCATCACCCTGCGTAGCTCGACAACCAGCTGCCTCTTTTCTTACTTTCTTCCAAACACCAATCACCATCATAAACCATGTTGAGAGCCTGACTCACCATCACAGTATGTTGTTCATGTCATTTAAGTTTTCTTTAACCTGACAAATCATTTTTATTCTTGATTAATCTGTGGATTTCTTTCATTAGCCGATATAGAATGTCAGAAAATTGTGAAAACGGCCCATCATAAGATTCATAAGTCCCAAAGACAAAACTTTTACATTAAGAATGATATGAAATGAACAAAAACAACAAATCCAATATCAGTCAATAACACTCAATTCTCTCACTATTACAGTCCTTCCCCACTGATATAACTTAAAGTCTAATATTATAGTTTGTTTAGTAGTATAGTTCGCACGAGGGCCCTTCACTACTAAAGATCTGAAATGTTTGACATGTCTTCAGTAGTATTTGTCTTTGTTGCAATCAAATGGCAAATTGTTTCATCAGAAAGGAAAGTGTGTGATGTTTCACAATCAGATAAAGTATGTGCTAACTCCTGCGTGTGAGAACATGGCTGCTCTTCTGGTAACAGAGGGAGATCATGAATATAGACTGCCTGTTGCTATTATCATATTATAGTAGCACAATCGTCAGGACTGAGGACCCTTATGAAGGGAACACCAGCGATTGTCCGACCAATGACAATCGCTAAGCATCACGACCAACCGCCCAGAAGGTGTCGGAACAAATTATAAAAAGGTCAAATTCATCCAATCAGGGGAGGGCACCTCATCAGTGGACAGATGTAATCTTGCAGAGTGTCTTTGTAATCACTGGCCTTTACTACCCCTGTAGAGGCAGGGCAGTAGCCATCGCATGTCACTATCGGAGCATTGACTGCAGCCAGTCAAAAGTCAAAGAACTCCCTTTTACAATTTTATAGAAAATCTATCCAGTGAAATCTATAATCTTTACATGTGTGGATGGATGCTGACGAAACATCTATTCATTTACTCTTTTAGTGTAAAAACAACAACAATGTTTTTGGTTAAAATGATTCAAACGATCACGTTTTCAATGCCACCAATGTTACTCACGTTTTACACTTGAAGATATCTTTTGTGACTGTGACACTATGGGTAACTTCCTGATTTTATTAGGAACACTCTTTATTCATAAACAGAATGTTTTAGATTCTAAACCCTTTTTAAACTATTTTAAAAAACAACAGGTTCTTAGAATATTATAGAAACAGAGTTGATGAAAGTCAAATCATTTGCTATGTTCTAATGTTTTTCCTTATTTTTATATTTCAATTCTTTTAGTATTATAATTCTTTTATTTATTTGTCTCCCACGCCCTTATTTTTGTTCAGCCTGACGTGATATGTACTTTTTCTAAATAAAGTTTTGTGTAAGAAAAGAAAAGCAGGGCAAAGTTGGCAGACAACGAGTAAATGCTCAGGTATTTAACCTTTTCTATTTTCTTCCTGTGTGTGTAGTGGTCTATTGCCAAACAATAATCCTTTGTGTTGTTTGGATTAAAGACTTATTGGCGACAGCGCTTACGTTTCGTCCTCGATGTACTTGAGCAGTGTGAGGGCCTTCCTGTGGAGCAGCAGCAGGAACTGGGCCAGATAGGTGCTCCGCAGGGACAGGCCTGGCTTCAGCATGAACACCTGGGGACGACACAGGATGTCAATTAGTAGTCCGGGCTACGGCTCCGCTGTAAAAGGCTGGAATAATACACTCCCCTCCTTTGTGCTAACCTTGAGAGGGAAACATATTGCTGTTGTCATGAGAAAAACTTAACCGCAACTCAGGGAGCACTTTCATAGGAACGGATGATGGGTTGTGACCCTTTGGAATAAATTCTACTGTTTTTGTATCTACGGGCTCCAGAGACTGCATCAGTGAGGTGCGAGCACATCATTCAAGTGTTTGGTACAGCCTGATACAAAGACTGCTCTGTGTTCAATAGAAATGTACTGCAGACAAAATATTTAAAAAAGCATCAGCCACTTTCAACTTCACAGTGTTATACACTGCAGTGTGAAAAGAATAGGAACCACAAAACTAAAACTTCACTTGTGCTTGATGACTTCACAATCCTTGTAGTGCTTAACCCCTTAACAAGTATCAGTATGAGCTCGCTCATTATTATCCATAGCTATGCATTATTTGAAAGCAGAAAGCTTCCTGAACAAATCATTTACGAACTTAATATCACTGTAACAACATTCTGCAATAGAAATGCATACAAAACAGAACTGTATATAAATAGATTTTAATGGACTAACGAGGTTCATCATGTGAACAAAAGTGATCCAGAACAGTTTGATTTGTTAGGCTCTTGAAATACAGAGGGGTGCTTGTTAATGGGTTGAACAATACTGACATCTAATACGTCTCAACTTAGTGCGGAAGAACATCTTTATTCTTTCTCTTTCAGATAGAAAGCATGTACATACCTCTCACAGAACACAGCAGGTATACTGGAACAATGCTAGAGAGAACATTTATAGCAATTTATGTATTCTCAATTAACATATTCCTGTTGTTGGCCAAAACCTGCCATTTGATTGAAAGGGTAAATAGTGCTTTACAATTTCTCTCTCTAGTTTTCCTTCTGAATGATGAGAATGATAAAAGGTTGCTGTTATATTATGTTTCATGTTTCTATTTTTGTCAATGGGACTAGGTTGGGAGGTTTTTATTGGAATAAAGAATAATATAGTGTTGCTGTAATCTTACCTCGTCTATAAATGACTTCACCAAAGTGTCTTTATGCATGACGTCTTGAAATATATTCCTAAGAAAAAAAAAGGATTTGGGATATGATATGACATTTTTTATTTAAGAGATTTAATTTTTGTAAATAAAATAATGCACGTCTCACAGGTCAGGTGTGAAGGATTCGTCAGTGTGAATGACTGTGTCGGGGGGGATGTCCTCCTCGCTGTCCGTCTTCCAGAGAGCGCTCAGCTCAGACCGCATGTAGCGCCGCTGGTTGTACGTGTGCTCATGGCACGGTGGCATCTGCTTGACTGTGTTGATGTCGACGTCGATGTGCGTGGTCGGGTAAGGGGAGTAGAGCACCTGGCGGAAGGGCAGGACGAAGCTGCCTCTGGAGTCCTGGGAATAAAAAGAAGGAAAAAAAGAAAAAAAAGGGGGAAAACCCAGATTGAATACCTGTCGACGCTCAGGTCGTCTTACAAGGTAGCTATGTGTTCAGCTCGGTTCTTCTGTCTGTAGGACGATGGAACAAATAATGAAACTTGTTGGAAGGGTGTAGAGAGAGAAAGATAAATGCCCCTGGACTCTGAGTCAGACCGGCCCAACTAAACTCACCCAGCAATACACCACCAGCCACTCAACCCACGCCACACTTTATGTAAACATTACTGATCAACGTTAGGAACAATAACTTAAGTAAACTAAAACAAGGGGAACGTGTGGCTCTTGGTACAATGCCGCTGACAGCAAGTTAGCACACCGCGGGCCGTACGCTGAGTTTCACTGATTTAAAACATTTAGCTACATCAGCCTCAAGGTACTTCATCCTCTAATCCTAAACCTAACTGTAACCCTCTCACCGACGTAATACCCAACGCCAGTCGGCCACACAGCACTTTATCTAAGGGGGGGCTTATTTAAAGTTGTGTATGTTTTGCGTTGCATCGGCACCAATTGTCAAGCAGCCCACTGGGAAAACTCCTGGTGCTCCTGATGGCCAGCACACAAATCATGTTTCATTTTCATGAACAGAGGGCATTCGTGCTGCATTCATGTGATATCAGAATAATCGGAAAGATTATTTCCCAACTGGGAAAATTCACATGAACATCCCCTCAAGTGGGAAACAGCTATCAACGTGTTATTTAAAACACTCTGAACACAACACATCTTCTGTGTAGCGTCCATGTTGTTTCCACACGACGACCTAAAGCTCATCACTACACCAAAGTCTGAAGCACGATTTCCCAAAGCTGGAAAGGGATCCGAGGAGCATGAATGCACCATTAGTCTTGGTGGAGGTCTGCACTTTCCACGTGAACATTCCAGTTTTTTAATGCAGGTTTATATTATTTTGCTTAGTGTGTGGGAAATGACCTCCAGTTACCTCCACCACATCCTGTCCCAATATGAAGAACACACAGCACGCCATGTTTCTATAAGAAGCAACAACAACCAAAGGAAGCTCCTTGCTTGCAAAAAGAGAAATTATTTAATAGAAGTTCTGACCTGCATATATTAACAAAACAATAACAAAGATTGAACCTCAGGGTAGCTCCACCACAACATCATATTCATGTCATATATGCGAAAAGAAGCTGTAATAAATAATTTCACTTTTTGCAAGCAAAGAAACGTCCAATTTCTTCTTTGTTGTTTCTCCCTGGGCCAGTTTCTCTCGTTCCCCACTGCATTTTATGTGGAAATCTATAAGGTGATCCTGCAGGAGTTCCACAACACAGCCGGCGTGCTCCACACTGACTCTTTACGACTGAACTAACAAGCACCACCAGGTTTTCTGCTGCCTCTTTTGCGCTCGCTGAGCCACCTGCCTGTGTAACACGAAGCCCTCTTGCCTCACAAAACACCAGTAAAGAATATGGCAACTTCTCTTCTTTGCTGATGTCCACATAATCCTCAATTCTGAACTTGACACCCAAGTAATTGTAATGCAGAACTGTGAGTAGAATACATTAAGAATTAAACATCTGCAGCACATGGAGTTATGCAATATGGCAATATGTGAATTTGCCTTTGCATTCGAAGGATGTGAAGAAACGCACACAGATCTGCATGAATTTAAAACAGATCTGAATCTCATGCAGTGTAGTAATAAAAACATCTCATTGCAAGAAGTCAAAAAAATAAATGAGGTCAGAACAACAGACTGGACAACATCAAACAAGCAGGCAGAACAGAACAATAAGCAGATCACATTGTGCTCTATAATGAGAGGGAACTGGTTACCTTGAGCAGACCCTGAACAAACAGGCCTGTGTCATATTTGAAAGAAGAGTCAGCCTTGCAGAGGCGAGAGCACTTCCTCTCAGCCGGGGTGAGGAAGAGGCAGAGAGTACGTACAATCTACGAAAAAAAGAGAAGAGAGACAGTTCACCTGAAAAGCCTTCAGAAAATACAAAGCTTTGACTGAAATATATTCAAATGCTTTATGGTGAAGGAAAACAGCATAACTTTCAAATCATAGCAAATATTTGCCATTAGAAGGCAACCGTGCTGTATTAGGTTTCCTCTTTTTTAAAACATGGACAGAAAATGAATGGCCTTTTGTTTTCACCTTGATGCTCCTGGTTGTGAGGTTAAAAAGTGGAGGATTTCTGCACACTGTCGAAGTGCAAATTTATTCAAGTAGCTACATCAGCACAAAATGTACTAAAGAAGCCACATTTTGGTTACAGACCTTAATCTGACATTAGGCTTGAGGCTAGATTATAATATAATAAATAATAAAAGTCTTGATTTAATTGGTGCTCAGTTCAGGCCTCAAGTCAATAAACCCACACATTAAGGCTGTGTAGCCCTTTGATATTTATTGGGCAAACTTTTAGTGGCTCTTATATGCTAAAAGATCTTTTAAACAAACAGTGTATGGTGTGCAGTATCAATTTTCTTATTGGTTAGAATGTCCAACTTTTCTTCATTTAATTCCTACATCTGCCCGTTTGGAGTAGCTGATGTGCTTTCTCATAGAACTTCTGTATTTGTGCAAACATCTGCAGCAGTAGCTGAGCTGCTGAGCCCAGAAGAACATTCAAAATACCAACTCAAGCAGTAACAGAACGAAAAGGTGCACGAGGGGCTCATTAAACTAAAAACAACAACACTCTTCAAAACATTTTAAATGATGTAGATTCATTACGAATTTGTCTTTACCTTATTTACTTTCTCGGGGTTGCTCCCAACCACTATTGAACAGCCGCAAGTCTGCAGATGAGAGCTGACGGCCCTGAAGCACAGAGACAAAGACATGCAAATTACAGACAATTAGCTTCGTTAGCATTGCTGTAATCATTAATGCCAGCTCTCAGGAATAATGATTGAGACAGAGGAACTGGCTCTGAAAAACATTCATCAGGCTTTGTGCTACCCTTTCATTCATACTGTATAGTTCATATTCTGGCCTTTTAAATAATCTTTATTTAAATAGTCAATTTCCCACCTTAAAGGGATAGTTTGGATGTTTTGAGGTGGACGGGGGAAGCAGCGACACGTATTTTAGCCACTTAAAAGAGGCTTTTATCTCTTCAAAGCCACCAGACTCCATTGGAAAAAACAGTCATTTTACCTGGCAGTACACCGGGGTTGCTGGTCTACCACTGCCTCGATCAGTTGTTTAGTTCGGATTCACCACAGTCACACAATTGGTTAGTTCGGACAATACCATGAACAAACTTACCGATCGAGGCAGCGGTAGACCAACAACGGTGGTGTTCTGCCATTTTTTCAATGAAGTCTGGTGGCTTTGAAGGGTCATAGATAACTGCTTCAGTTCCCCGTCAGAAAGGGCTGTCTGACGGCAATGTAAAGCACTCAAAATATTGTCAATATAGCTTACACTTAAACTGATTTTTCCGTTGCCCCTGTCCACAGCAGAACATTGCTTTGCTTCCGTGCTGGTGCTCCTGTCTGCTACCACCATCTACTATCTACTGTCTAACCACACTTGTTGGTCACAAAAAATAACTATTTTGCCTGATTAGTTTTACATTTCAAACTTCTGTTATTCTCTGACTAAACATCTCCTTGAGATTGCAGTAAATAAATTCCAGTGTACAGATGCTTTGTCATCACCACAGGATGTTGAGATAGTTCTTTCAACTATGAGCAATTGCCTTGAATGGACTTTCTGGACACTCAACACTAACAGTGATTTAGCTTTGGCCCCTTCTCTGGAGCAAACTTCAGCTAAGTGGAGAGCCATTACTCATCATTGGAAGGTTGATGGGTGTTAAATAGACATTGTTCATCATCTGTCTCCATTTGCCTGTAGTGGAGAGTGCTTACTTGTGGAGGAAATCCTCGTGGCAGCTGTCCCCGATGTCATCATCATTTAGCACGGTGTCTTTTATCTACCCAGCGGGAGCGAAACAAATGAGTCATTTTTAAAATTGGTCTCAACAAAGACAAAAGTGCTGACGGGCACATTTACAGGCACTGCAATGAAAGAAAGATGCAAAAACTACCATTGTGTAACAATATAGGAATCTGCGAGAAAGATTCCAGGGAGCCGCTTTGTGCTGCTGCTTTTTGTTGCATTTGCATATTAGAAGGGATAAAATGTCTTGAATCACACTGGGTGGTAATCTAGGAGAACATGGATCATTTATGAAACTAATTCTATTCAATGTAGATTTTCCATCAATCACAGAAACCACAAATCTACAAGAACATTATTCACAAATCTATTCCAAAGCCTGTTGCTGTCATGTTACAAAATGTGTCAATCATTACGCTTTTATTGTTCAGTTTAGAAGTATTAGAGGGAATGTGTGTGTGTTGCTCACATCTATATCTTCTGGCACACTGTGCGTCTTCATAGAGGCCAACAGCTCCATGATAGGGACAATCTCCAAGCTCAGCACTGAGATGATGTTGTAGCCCTAAAGTTGAAGGAAGTGAAAACAGTTAGTTCAATCAGGCGACAGACGGCATTGTACTCGTACGCTGCTTAAAGGAAGTGTGCATAGTCGCTGTGACGTCACCCATTGTTTTGTGGATTAGCATTTTGAAGCCTCGACTTTGGCTAAGTGTAAATGAACAAGACTTTTTTTAGATGACCAAAATGTTACAATTAACTTTCATGAACTGAAAACACATTCAAGGGCTGGGCGATAACTATTATTATTTTAAATATGCTAATGTATCGACTTTAAATGGAATCGTGTCATGGTGAAATCCTATATGGAGTTATCCTGATACACAAATACGTTATCTAAATCCATAACAAGGAGGGCTGTAACCGTATGTGATTTTCAGAAAATATCACGGTATTACATTATTATTATCAGCTCCAAGGATCCTTGAAGGAATGAGAACATAATTATAATATAACAGAATTATAAACCTGACCAAAATTAGCATGTAGCTATAATAAGTTATTTAACTGCAGCATTTTAGCACTATAGCGTGTTCTATTAACTACTACCACACACACACACACACACACACACACACACACACACACACACACACACACTTTAACTTTACTATTTGTTAATTTAATTAACACAGGAGTTTACACGAGAATAGGCTCACCATGTGGTCTGATATCATTATCGAGAAATGGAATGAGTTATATCGGGAGAGAAGATTTTGGCCTCATCGCATCAAAGAATAAGTAAACATTAACTTGGTTATTATTCTGACCAGACATTCAATAACAATTGTTGGTACTTGACACTTTTTGACGCAGATATGTATAGATACATTTTAATCGGTTCCGAAAAAGTACTGATAAGAAGCCTAAAAAAAACCAATCAAAATATTCATTATATGAAGGGGAGCAGTCCTAGAGAGAAACCACGCTCAATAGTTAGAACTAACAAACATTATGCAGAACATAAGAGATTGATGAAAAGGCACACTGCTGGTTTACACTCAACCTAATAGACCTAGTTTTACAGCAGTGTCTGTAATGGTGGTGATAAATTTTAATGTTGTGCGTCACATTATTTTGCCTACTGCGATTATTACGATTATTACCTCCTCACTCTCTTTCTCTGTAGGAGCTCTCAGACCTAATTAGTTAATTTAGTCCTCCGTGTTGGGAGACTGCAACTTTATTGTTCTGCCGATGTTGTTGCAATCCCAAATGGGTAAAACAGAGGTGATAGATTACCTCATACCCATTTTAAATCAGGGACTAAGGATAGATCAGATTTTAAAGTAGGTTTATTAAAAGGGTAATAATTTGCCTACTCTTGTTTCCAAGAGAAGTCAAGGAATCAGGAAAGAAAAGCAGAATACCTTCTGCATCCAAATGCGTCCTTTGCGGATAACATGCTTTAGCCTCTCCACGCAGATGGTGTGCAGAGGCAGGTAGAAGGCCAGCTCTGTCTGAGGCAGGATAATGGACAAGGCACACGTGTTCTTGTCCCCCTTCAGCTCGCCATCAAAGATGAGAGAGACAATGATGACGCCCTTTTCTGCCAGGACAAAGAACTTCACATCCACTGCGCCACACTCAGCGCTACGCAGAATCTCCCCATTAAGTGTATGATTGGCCAGAAATGTGACTTCTCCATCGCTGAGGAACATCACTTGGTCTCCCTTTGGTGTCCAGATGTGGCGCACACGTGGACCCAGGATATTGTCCCAGTAGGCAAAGGTGGCAGCCAGTAGCGGGCATTCTCCCTCTACTGTTACCTCAGACTTTGCCACAGCCGGTGACTGGGGTGGACAGCCAGAGGACATTTGGAAATGTCTTCCCAAGTGTCTGAGTAAATGATAATAACCTACATCATAAACACAGGAAACAACAGTCATCAATATCAAGTAGAATCAACCTCAATTCCAAAGGTTTCTGTTGTGCCATTTGTAATAGCACAAGGATCAGAAATACCCAGTTCACTCACATAGTACAAGAAATCTAATAAGTCTTTACATGGAAATTAAAGTTATTTGTTTGATGTTGTTTAAGTCAGCTGATACTTTTCAGACCCAGTCAAATACTTCTCTTTTTCTGACAATGTCCTGTAGTGTTTGACAAACATGACAACTCAAGGTTTCACCACACTAAACGGTTTACCTAAAAGCCTATGCCAGTCTCCATGCACGATTGTGGAATTCGGCATTCATACTTAATATATTCACACTTTATTTCAGAAAATTAATTATTTTTACTTTTCACTATAGCTCTCTAACATTAGCACAGGGATACGGCGCATCAGACACAGGGTCAAGTATAACGCTAAATAAGATATTCAACTTCTTCTGCTTGCTTATATGTATGCTGAATTTACCAGAAACCTCTGTTCATTTAATGTTTGTAGCTGTTTTGTTGCCAGGTAGCTCTGTGTATCCGCAGCAACAATGCGGTTTTATATTGACAGCTTTTACAACCGAACTTGGTGTTAATTTACATATTTAAGGTTACACTCAGATTTACGTATTGTAAACTCAAGTAACAATCTAGGGGGTCGTAAACAGCTTAATGGCAGTATCGGTAGTGTTAACCCGGTCAATATTTTGTAGCAGGCCAACGGTAACTCAGTGTTGTGCAACGCTAGCTAACTAGCAAACTAACGCTGACAGCACTCAGGAATTACATCGCCATGACTTACTTGTTCGGCCTCGTTGGTGCTAAGTCGCTACACCGGAGAGTTTTTAGAGGAATAGTTTCAGATGTTGCTGAATTTTTTTTCTGTTATTGCCATAGTGTATAAATGGTGATGACCAGCTGCAGTGTTGTTGTCTTCAACACACTTCCGGGGACGTCAGCCCTACGTCAGTCCTACGTCAGTCACTGATGGGGATGCACAGCGTCCTCTAGTGAACGAGGAATGGCGGTGGACAGTGAGTCAATGATATAATTTTAATTCCAGGCGGCCACCTGCAGAAACTTAGTTATTTAAAGCCTGGTTATACAAATGGATGTATCTGCGGGCAAATCACTTTGTGTTTGCCTTTTAATTTCCTCCTTTGAGGGCACTGTGTCCAAATGAATAGCAACCCCTACACTTTTTTTCTTCTTCCCCGCCTTCAATCATTCACCTGTAAATTACATTCTCGACAATTCCCATGAGTACCTTGCGTTTGGTGGTGTAATGTCATTTTAGGAAATATGCTAATGCAATTTCTTGTCAGGCAACCTCACAATAACGACCAGATTCTACAAAATCACTGCTCCAGGCAAAGAAATAGTCCGGAACATTCTGTACCTTCTGTAAAAGGCACAAATTGCTGTTTTTTACTTCAATTTTTGCACAAATAGACTGTTACGTTCCTTGTGTAACTCAGGGGAAGAGGGAAGTAACTGTAAAATAAACCCAGGGAAAGAGAATCAAGGAGAATGTAAAAATGTAACACAGAAATTAAAACAATAGTTAAACAATAGTTAGTGAGCTTTAGATGTGCTGGTAGGTATATTTTGTTATCTTCTGACGGAGCCAGTCTGGCTGTTTTCACCTGTATTCACCTGTATTCACCTGTATTCACCTGTATTCACCTGTATTCACCTGTATTCACCTGTATTCATGAAGTGAACGCAGCTTGTAAAAGCGTTAGAGTTCTAGTACAATAACACGTCTATTTTACTTTAAATGGGATCATGCTGTACTGAAGAATACTTTAACATGGCGATTGAGAACAAAAAATCATTAGAACAATGTTTACTGAAGTAATAAATAAAGTGAGAAGGACGGCCATTTTCTCATAGAATTCTATATAATTGGACTTGTTTTTGCAACCATAGGAGTCGTCCCCTCCTGGACATTTGAAAGAATGTAAGTTTAAGGCACTTGTGCATTGGCTACACTTTTCAGAACTGCAGGTTGCTGCTTGGTTGTAGCTTCATATTTAAGGAACAGACATGAGAGTGGTTCCAATGTTTTTATCAAATTCTCGGCAAGAAAGAGAAATACACTGTCATGAAGTGACTGTGCTGTCCTTCAGCTGAACAAATTACATCCAGACAGCTGAGAGGCGTGTTGCTGTCTCTGAATATTTAAGACTTATCACTGAATATTCTTTGAAACATTCCTATTCTTTCTATCATATCTTTCTGTATTTCCCTCTATCCTTCCACAATGCATGCATTATTCCTTTTTATTTTGTAGAAGTCTTTGCCCAACATTTTCTGTGTCCTATCAAAGTGTTTGACCGTCATGAAGAACATAACACTTAGCCCTTTTTTTTTTTACAGAGCTCAGCAACAGTAAACTTGGACTATGTGTGGACGGTCAGCCAGCAGGTCAGCTGAAAAAACTTGGCTCCTACTGAAGTTTTCAAGGTCACTGATCCTCACCAGCCACTCCAAATTGTGTACCTCCCTACTGATGTGATTGCACTCTGTGAACAGCATTGCAGCCTCACTACTGCAACAGTGATGAGAGGCTTCCCACTTTTATATATTCCTATCAGGCAAAAGGGTAAAAATAAAAGTACCTATGGCAAATTTGTAGATCAAAGCTTGATATTAATGCGACATGTTATTTGGTTCTCTTTTTTTGTGTGAATTAACTCATGGTGGATTGTCTCTAAATCGAAGGTCTTATTTATACATCTTCTATTATCTCTGCCCTGCAGACCCAGTGAGGTCAAAAGTGTAAGGTCTTAATTTGAACCATAGTCACGCCAGATTAAAAGGATTTTAATGTACCACGCTTTACATAAAAGTGCCTCAAGATCCTTTCCCTTCCTGTTATAATTATTTTCATCTTCAAAAGCAGGTTCCTGGATCCCAATTCACCAGGAATTGAGTGACTTTTTGTATTTCAAATTCTCACAAAGACCATTTGAGAACAATTACTTCCCTTGTTTTTCTCAAGGACAAGAACAAGAACAAATTTAGAACAGATGTATTTTCTTATTGTTTATTTTGGGTAAATGTATCTTATTTTCTCCTGCCAGTCACATGCTGTATGTTGGTATGACAGTATAACATGATGATATGGTAAAAACAGTGGATTTCATATTAGATTGACCTATTCAGGCACTTTATGGCTGCAGACCACAACAAAGATGCAATCAGACTATAACCAAACACAGTCAGAACAGACTCGACCAATAACGAACTTACTGGCAGCGTTAGCACACTGTAATGGTGTTACTTTGTTCCTTGCAGGTTTGCTTGTACAAGGACCAAGGCTTGGATAATCATGTATGTCGCCCACAATATATGTGTCTCTAAGTATCACTTTTGGAGGTCTGTTACTTCCCACCTGCTTCAGTAGGTGCTAACCACGGTCTTATATTCACACATTTGGATTATTATCATTACACTAAACACATACATGCACACAAAGAACTATCTGCCTACACGGTCATTTGATAGGACATTTAGGGATATAGCCAGTTCTTAATGTTTAATATATATTTATTTATATTACAACAATATTGTTGTATCTCATTTACTATAAGGGAAGGTTTAAAGGAACAGATCATTTTTGGTAATAGGCTTTTCTGCTTTCTTGCCCAGAGTTAAATGAGAAGATGGATACTCTCATATTTGTTTACAAAATATGAAACTGTAAATTGGAGACGTTAAGACTCAAAATGGAGAAATAGCAAGCCTGGGGTTCCCTGGCAGCTGACCTGGTAGAGCGGGAACCCATGTACTGCGTCTGAGTCTTTACATCTGCGTCCCCCCTGCTCCCCCTTTCTTGTCCATCTTCGGCTGTGCTATAGAATGAAAAGCCCAAAGAATATTTTTTTTTAATAAAAATAAATCTTGACATAACAACAGATTTAACCAATGTTTAATATTTTAATTCGAAGAACGAACACACCAGACCAGAAATATACATGGAGGCAAACTGTCGTCATCAGATGGTTGCACTTGTGTGTGCTGTGTTTTTGCTCCAAAAAACAACAATATAAAAATGGAAGTCATGGCTGAGACGACGGAATCAGCATGGCTTACTGCGAGAGCCAGAGGTGAGTTGGAAATACAGTTTTATTGTTGGTCTCAAGCGGGGCTAGTGCCATGACACTTTCCAGTCAGCTTTCTCATATTGGCTATTGCCAATTCTGCTCAACTTTGCTCATTGCAGTTCCTTTCACACTCGTAAATATCAAACTGCGATTTCGAAATTGAAGAGACTCCAGTCGATTCCAGTCAGTAACATTAGGAGAAGGTCTGTAAACCCCTCACACTAAAGCAGGGGTTCTCAACAGGGGTGGTAGCGCCCCCCCCAGAGGCGTTGGGGGGGGCGCTGGAAGCAATATTTTTGAATGGGGGGCGTTTGCTTTATAGGCTCATATTGACAAAGTCCTTTTTTTTACTTGCCAATAAACCAAATTCTGAAGTGATTCCGACCAGTGTTCAGGCAACTTTGTGTTCCCCTCAGCCGCCACTGCTTGAAAGCATGAATGTGTTTCCCAGGATACACCATGAATAAAACAAATCGGAATGAATCGTAAAACAACTACCGCTCTGGTCGGTAATTTGGACCAGCAGGTTCAGGCTGTGCCTTTAAAAAAATGTGGATATTTTTGCCTGAGTTTCCGAACGTTGAGGTCGACGTCGCTCCATTTATAATAATGTGTTGGATTATTGACTTTTTTGCACGTTGTAGTTTTTTCCTCTCCTTCGCGAAACAGAGCAGAGGAGAGAATGTGAATGTGCAAAGCAACAACGCAGTAGACACGGAAACGTGCACATGAATTAGATAAATAACATAAGAGCACCTGTTCAATGTGAAAAGTGAGTTGTGATTTGGCGCTATATATATAAAAAAAAACCCACAGGGTTCCGTTGGGGGGGCAGCGCCTCAGACTTGTTCTTTTGTTGGCTGCTCGTTTATTGTTGGAACACTTAAGAGTGAAAATTGTTTTGCATTTCTGAGGCTGCTGTGTTTAACACCACTTAAAGTTTTAATGTTTTACTCGTTTCTGATTGGCTGCGGTCTATGACATCGATTAAATTTTGAATCTCAAACTTCTTACCGTTACATTTGTTTAACACTCCTGAATAAAATGTCTATTTACATGGCTTTTTTTGCTCCCGGGTTACATGGCGTATTAGGGAAGTTGAAGGTAAAAACAATGACAATTTCTTTTTTTAAATAACATAATATTTATTATTATTTAAAAATGTTATTATGTAACTTCAATCTCAGAGAATTTGAGTTCTTATAATAACATAATATAGCAGCCTAATGATAAGAAAAATACGCATTATCAGTGGTTATTGCTATTATTCGTCAGATCGGCTAAACTGCACCTGCTTCGTAGTAAAAGTGAAACTTAAAAACAGCATGTTGTAACTAAGCACCCAGGAAGTGGCCGGACTTTGTAGCCAATTTTCATAGTGGCCAAACTGTGGCCATTCGGCCAAAAATAATTTTTCCCATAAACATACATTGAGCAAGAGACGTTTGTAAATCAGCGGATAAAACAAACACTTAAATAGCCCTTATTTCAACCATTAGTTGTAAAATGCACTAATAGCCGAATCCAGAGTTATTTTCCCTCCATCGTTCATGTGAATGAACACCAATGAACAGCAGTTTGCTCGATGAATCCGTGAATACGGAAGATCACCAGGTGATCTAGGTAATCTGATCACTCAGCAGTTGAGCCATTTTGCTTCATGAGGCCATTGTGCAACTTTCATAGGAATGAACGGGAGCCCGCTTACAGCGCTGTATCCAGTTCTCTTTTTAAATCCGAGGTTGTAACAAGTTAAACAGAACATATTAGATTTAGGAAACACAAGTTATTGGTTAAGGACAAGATTGTGGTTTAGGTTAAAATAGTTGTGAAAGTGAAACTTAACGCAAATACAAAAGCACATTAGTGGTGTCCGGTCTCCTGAATTTCTTGCTTTTATACTATGTCACATGACTTCATCTTTTTCTCCTGTCATAATAACCCCGGTCGCTAGCGGTCGGTGTCGTCTTCTTACAATCCTCCTTATGGTAATCAACGGTGTGAATAGATGATAAAACCTACTAGTTGGTGTAGCAGGCCCCTTCTGACCCACATCTATAAGGCTGATAACTACTGATAACGTCTATTTAATAGGCTGATAACATTCAAACCGGCAGATTGAACCCAAAATCTGCTAAACAAGTGTGGTGCCAGCATGATGCTGGCCCCATGGTGACGTTTTTTTTTAAACGTTTAGACAAAGCCAGGCTAGCTGTTAAATGATGTAAAATGGTATATCAGTTTCACACTACTCCATAACTAGTTTGTTATTAACCTCTCTATGCCCTCGCACCACTTTTCCACATTCTTTTTTAAGCCCTGGATTTACTCTTTGTCTGTAAAGACTGTATTAAACTAACTTTTCAGCCCCTCTGATTTTGTTTGAAATGCCTCCTTTTTCAAATGAAGACTCTGATTTATTTGACAGTAGAAAGGCTTTATTCTTCATTTGCATGATTCCACTTTCATCCTCGCTCATCATTCAACTTCGCGTGCAGACTTTTATGCATTAGTAGGCCTACCGTTTTCTTCAGCTGCCATTTTATCTATACAGTATATGTGCCCTAAATGAGCTGTGCTGCCAATTATTCGTTCACAGTCCATTTTTTCCTTTTTACAATGAGTGTGAAAAAGCTGGTAAATTATCTAAACTTCAATAGCCCTGGCTCTAAATGATGCCGTTTTTTCATGATGATCACTCGCTAAACAAAACCTTCTGTTTCACAGTTTTGCACATGACTAGCAATAGCCAATTTATGAATTCA